>NW_006920424.1:746094-827545 GCF_000344685.1 Gloeophyllum trabeum ATCC 11539 | reverse complement strand
AGTGCTTTGCATAAAAAGTCCGGAAACTGCGTTTCGCGCGTCTCTGTTTGTCCCAGCCAAACAATACCTTATAGGGTAACACCTGACCGAGGGCGCGACGGTCCTCGAGTCAGCCTATATCACTCCTGGGACACCAATGCCCGTCTCAAGGCTGAATAACGTTCATACCTGTATCTCTTCAGGATATCGAGCACGCAGAGGTCAAAATACCCCAAGAACGACCCTCATACATGGATGTCGAAGCGTCCCGCCAACCAGTCAACAGCCCGCGCTACCGTGATCAACTACCCCATATAGGTTTGTTTGGCTGGCACAAACAACATTTCGCGAATCGCGGTTTCCGGACTTTTATGCAAAGCACTGTAAATAAAAACACAGATCTTAATTTGAGTGCCGAAGCCACGGGTGCCCGTGCACCAAGGGTCAATTCATCATTTGCGAAAGGGTCGATATTGAATCTTTATTCAAATTTCCAGCGTCCGAATCCGAGTTCGTAGACTGGATACCGTATTCCTCTACCATCTCCCTATGGCAACGCCAGCCATCTGGCCAACAATTGAGGGAAGTTCGGAGTGCCGAGACCAGTGACAGGGTCCCACCCAGGGGTCGCATTAAAACCGTTGGTTCCGCACCCCGGATTGCTGCCAGTGGTGATATCATGGAACGCGCCCGCAAACGCGGGGGAATATATCTGTGTAACAGTAACCAGAAGTGATGAGACGCAGTGAAGCTAGGTATATAATCTCAGACGTACGGTAGGATTAATGAAGCCTATCGGGCTCTTGCCTATCGCGAGGCGGGCATCATTGACTAACGTCAAGATGGAGCCGGTGACGGGGGACGAAGCGGAGGTCCCGTAGACGAGCTCAAACTCTCCGTCGACGGCGACAACATAGTTGGCACTGTGGGCAAAGCTCGGATGAGTATCCAGAAGATAATAAATCAAGCTACCGACCCATTTGCAGCAACGTCAGGGAACCCTCTTGCCTACATGGCAGTATCGAGAGGTCAGCAAAGTTGATATTCTAACTCGTCCTTCGGCATACCTTCCCCGTTGCATTGTACTGGCTTGCAGAATAGGCCGGTGGGTAGGCCGTAAGGTAGTGCTCAACTGCAGCGGCTTGATACGAGGGCAACGCGAAATAGTTGCTAAATCCGCCTCCACTGTAGATCACCTGCATGCATGCGCTCTCTGGTTCAGTGACGCTAGCGCCTGGATTTACTTGAGTGGCGCCGACCGACGTGACATATGGGCAAACGCCGGGGAATGTGGGATTGAACCTGGTACCGCCGTAGACTTCGTTACCTGCATCCGAGGTCTCGTATCAGCATATTTTGCATCCGGGCAGCAAGTCTCGTTATCTTACCATTAGCGTCCAGACATACGTTGCCGTTTCCAGCGACTCCGTCATCACCGGAGCTGTATAGCACGGTTGTACCCATAAGACCAAGTTTGGCATATTCAGCACATTGCCTTGCTGCGTATGCTGGGGAAAGTTCTGCTTCGTTGTACCCATAAGATGTGGAAATGACGTGGGCGGGGGCGGCGGTGCCACAATCTTCAGGACCTGTGTTGGCGTGCGACCGTCGGACTTCGGGAAACAAGTTCATGTAATTAGACATACCTTCATAACCCCCACCATAAGGATCAGGGTACGTCGAATCATAGTAGGGATCGTCTCCGCCTTCAAACGTACAGTATGACCCGTCAATCGCATCGAGGAAATTGTTGAAGGAAGCGCCTGCCCAGCAAGAAATCAGCTGAGGGAACACGGAATTGATGGATAAGGCTACCTTCGACCATGTCACCTGTCTGGTATAGTGTGACAGGCAGGGGGTCGACGAGGGACATCCCGTATTGCAAATCCAAGTCACTCTCGCCATTGTAACCGAAACCTGTGTACTCAGTTTGCGCGTAACCTGTACCGAGATTCTCGTTTATTTCCTCTCTTCGGATTTACACTCGCAGATTGCTTACCTCCGTCGACGGACACCATAGCGGGAGACTTTCCAACCAGATTTGGTGAGAAATTGCCGAAGAACATGTTAAGATCGGTTTGGAGATATGCTTGCGGAGTGTATTCAACTAGGTCGCCATCATTCTCGAAATTCAATCCCGGACAGACAGCACCCTACCTATCCCGTAGCTGTTCCTGTCCGTCGCGACAGGTACGTAGACAATCCCATACAGCGCCCTGAGGCAGATCAACGTTATTTGCTGATCGCACGCCTCCAGCTCGTTGATGATGCTGCCTATCGTCCCGGTGGTCTTCGGCTTCAGCCCGACACCAGGTTGGCCTATGTTGCTGAGGGTGCCCCCAGACCCAGATGAATTGTTGTCCCGTTTGATCACAGCATCGAAATGGATTGAGGGCAGAATGAAGTCGACGTGTTTGCTGACGTGTTCCGGTAACTTGTAACTGTCGCAAGCTGAATGTCAAACAATGAGACTAGTGTATATTGAGATTCTGCTAAAGATATCCGTCTTACCGACGTGCTCCTTGCCTGTGGTATGCGAGTATACGTGGTATTCTGTGTTCAAGAGGCGCTCGGCTTCCTCCACAGTGGCATTGAGCTCGATCCACGTCCTAGCACCTGATAGCTTGACCCTCGAGGCCTCGATACCAGAACCGGTAAGCCAGTCTCGCACAGTATCCACAGTTTCCCTACTGGGAGCGAACGTCTGCGAGACCTTGCCGGCCGACCAGTGTTTTCCGTAGTTTGCCGACTCCGGCCCAGAGACGTCGAGCAAGAGTTTCTCTAGCTTGTCCATGTTGCTCTGGACCAGACCGATGCGCAACGGTAGGACCGCGACAGGGTCATGTCGATGAGTGTGCGACCACCCTGCAGGAATATGGGACCGTTTCTCGTGCGTTATCAGCGGTGAGATGCGAGGCTCGGCAGACGCCAAAGACAGGAGCGCGAGCGACACAAGTGGGAGAAACAGCATCGCTGTGACGGTTCACTCTGGGGGCGACCTAATGTTCTGGTTAGCAAATTGAGGTCAGCTTTATACGGATTGTTGCCAAGAGGGAAATACTACTGGATGGGCCGCGTTTAAATTTAGACCCTAATGTCCCTGAAGATCCATAGTACGGGGTGGACAGACCTCCTTTCGCGTCCTCTAGTCCAGAGCAGAGCCATAATTGCGCGTAGACGGCAGACTATCGGTCTTCTTCTAAGGCATGAGAGAACATGTTATCTCCTGGAGCTAGGGCCTCGAGCACATGGAGGTGCTTCGGCGGGAACAAAGAGGACGAAAGGATTCAAAGCCAGGAGCAAGAAGGTAACTTCACTGAGAACCATATCCTTTGAGGCAGGGTTCTACCAAGGAGAGTAAGATAGCCCTGATATATTCCCGGCCAAGGATGCCCTTCATGGCTGTTCGAGTCGTAATTGAATCCAGAACATCACCGTCTTCATCAGCGAGAACTATTGCGTTGTTCAGCTTCGTATCCGGTGCTCCTGGTACGCGTGCTGTCAGGATATAGATAGCCACTCTTGCTTCGAAACTCAGAGATGCAGACCCTTCCGATTTATCTGCTCACACGAGATAAGATGACGGGTCCTCAGTCTTGATCCAAATTACGGGATGTACTGCCACGCCTATGTATGGCACCTGGGATAGTGCACCAAGGGGCTCTGATGAGGGGCGACGAAGCGGCGGGACGTCCCCACATCGATCCTAGGTCCATAAACGCTTCTGTGATGTGCTGGCAGTGAAGAGTTCGTCTTAACAGTTCAGACGTCCCGTAAGAAAGCGGGAGGAACAACAACACAATGTGGCAGATATGACGCGAAAGACTCGATCGTAAGTCACTAGTCCCTCCGTATGAATCTGCGTTCCACGGTTCAATAGCCTTGCACGGGAATAGCGGAGGCAATGTAGACAAAGGTACAAGCGCTAGGCTGTAGGTGCCGATCTATACTGTTCTGAGACAGCGCGCCTACTTACCTGGCCCAACTAGAGTCATGCCGTGACCAGGCGTTTTGGTTGATGTCAATGGAGTCCCCTACCGGTGAGGACGTCGAAGCCTTGCCAGCCGTTCAACCACCTGAAACAAGTCTGGACGAGAAGTCACTTGAGGAAGTGCAACTTGAGGTTTATACTACACCTCAAGGACCCATAGCTAGTCGCCTTGCCCGAAGTGCGTCTGATCCATCCACAAGGGGCATGCATAACAATGTTTGTCCCAGTCGTATGCCTGTTGGCCACGGGGGCACCCTCCGTTGAGAGGATTGCGGAACACACGGTCGAGGACAGCCAGCAATGGAAGGAATTCAAGAAGAGCCTGTTCGACCGCATTGCGAACGTGAATGTCGTTTCTTCTCTAATCCTTGCGTAAGTGATTCTACACCAGCAGAAAGCTTGCTCTGATATCGGCGTTCGTATTCCAGAACGACAGCCGCGTTTATTACTACCAGTCCTCCGACGCAAATCGGCCGATGGGACCATCCGATGCCCTACGTGACTCTTCTGGGGGCGTTCTGTCTGGGATATATTGGCGCTGGGAGCGGCGTCTTCTTGCTGTTCGTGCTTGCCGATGTGCAAGGGGGCTCTCTAAGGGTGCGTTTTTCAGTATGATTACCCTGCTGCGACTGGGAGACGCTATACACTGTTCTTCTCGGGCAGGATCTAATGAAGTCTCCAAGGAAGTTCTGGCTCGCGATGTTGCTCCTAGCGACTCCGGTGCTCTTCGTGGGTATGGCGGGCGGTACAGCGTTGATTGCGTTAATGGGTGCCATCTGGCTAGGTGAGAGTATAGCAGCTAAGGTTGTGCTGACTACTACCGTGGTCTTGACTGCTTCCGTAGTCTCATCTTTTGTCCTTGTTGTATCCTAGTTGTGTAATTCCAGTCTTGTTAGCAACTTGTTAGAGCTTGTTTCGTCAGGCCGCTGCAGTGCCTCTGTAGCGGCAGCACTGAGCAGTGTGGCACTGAAATCGGAAGAGACTGAGCAAGTCCTGCGAAAAGCCGAAGCGTGAGAAAACCACGTGCTCACAATGGCCGCCACAACGCGTCTTGAACGCGCTCTGCTCGTCGCCTGCGACGTCGACGGCGCTTACGAGGATGAACGCGTCGACGAGCCAGACGCGCACACTAACGCCTCTTCGTGCTAGATCGTCACTTCTTACGTCTCGCGCAGCTTCGACCATCCCGCTAGCTTCGGAATCGTATGAACCCCTGGTCAAGTCCGTTCTGAGCCGCCGTCTCTTGCGCATTTTCCTCTTCTCGGGTGCATTCTGCTGGGCCTCTGCTTTTCTTTGGAATGCGTGGAATGGAGGAGCCTTTAATCCATTATCTTTATCAACGCTCTTGCTGTCGTGTGCTTTCTGGGTGGTAGGGGCCTTACCTGCCACAGTTCTCCGAAAGACATACCTTACCGCCACACCTACCGCGTCTTCTTCTCCTTCAAAAATAGTCAAGGCAGCCTTGACAAGGCGGAGTACATATGCAGCAGCAGCATGCTATGTGTTATCTGCGGCAGCCTTTACCGTGTTACATGTTCTGCTCACGAAGGGAGAACCGAAGCTTTCGCTATTTGTGAAATCCCGGTACGTTGGTCCACCTTTGTCTGCTTCAAGGGAGAAATTTATTAGGAGACGCAAAGGAAGCATCCATACTATCTTAATGGTCGATTCCTCTTCCTAGCTCTATCCCAGTTCACCTGCGCCAGTGCTTTTTTGCTGCGCCACGTTATGATAGACAGGTTCGTCGTGAGATGGCCTCCGGTGACCATAAAAGTGAGACTGTTCCGTCATTTAGCAGTGACAGTATCCTGACGACTCCCCGATAGCCGGCCACGGAAATGGAACCCAGGCCCACCTCCGTTAACAAACCCAGGATAGCACTCACCGTTGTAATCTTGACCCTCCTCTGCATCTTTGCATCAGCCGCTGTGTTTGGTCTCACTCGAATCTTGCTGTTGCCTGTTCTTTTCCGGCTCCCGCTAGTACACCTGCTCCTCCGACCGTTTGCCACCCACTTCCTCCGGGGGCCATGGACAATCTCTCTGCCATGGCGCCATCTAGGCTTATTGTTCAGGACCTTTTTCCTAGGCGCAACGATGGTAGCAACCTGGGAAGTGTCCGATGGCTTGTTCGATCTATACATTGCCGAGGCGAGTTGCATTCCATACTGTCAGGTTCGATTGCTCATTTTGCCGTGCTAGCCCGTTTCGGTGTCCGCAAACACAGCAGACCCCATTTTAACCCTAGTTTCCGGAGCACAGTCGGCATCAGCGTACTACCAATACTTTGCGTACTTGGAGCTGCGCGATCTGGTCAGGGAAGACAGTGCAGCTGCCAGCGCGCGTCGCCAGGCGCTGTTCGCGGACCAAAAATACAACCCACCCATGTGGACGTCGTTCTCGCGAGCGTCCCTGGTACAGCTCGGGAAGGAATATCAGCACTTCCTCCGCAGAGGGGCACCCGTTCCAGGTATGTACTGCCCGTATAAAAACGAAGTCGAGTTGACAAGTATCATCAGCCCCAGCTGCCCCTGCCCCTGCAGCGGCACCACCTCCCAAGAAGGCCGACCCTACGCCGCCCACGCCGCTCATCCGCAAGCCGATATTGAAAGCCCCGCCGCAGACCCCCGTGCGCGCCGTCATCGACTCGTTCGCGTCGGACGGCACAATCTCGCAGGCTATCGCGAGCACCGCGGAAGTCGGCGCCGCGCACATACCGGAGCTGTTCCGTTCCGTCTCCACCGTCGCGCCCGTAAGCACGGAGGTGGTGGTCAAAGAGGTCAAGGAGGTTGCGAGCGCCATTGACAAGGTCAAGTTTGACGTCAAGTCACTGCCGATGGAGGTGCTGAAGGCTGCGAAGGGCAGGATGGGAACGGATGGGGTAGTGGGCCGGTATACTGAGCTAGTGTATCAGAGGTACGTGAAGGAGCAGAGCGGGAAGGTGAAGGAATGGTGGGAGGCGGAGCGGTTGGCCAAGGCAGCAGAAGGATACTTGCCGAACCGCGAGTTGGACATACTTATCATCAACGGTAGGTGTCTCCTCTTGGTCGCAAACTTGAGTGAGTCCCGGCGTTCGTACTCATGTTCTCACAGTCCTTACGGCCCTCGCCTGCGCATCTCTCACCGAGGACCGGTATGGCGTCGTCCAGAAAGACCTACCTCGTATCATTGAGGCGTTCATAACATTTTCTCACGCTATCGAAGAATTTCATCGAGAGTTAACCGCGAAGTACCCCCCGCCGATGGAGGAAGAATTGGAAGAGATGGCCCCTGAGGAGCTTGAGGCGCGGAACCGAATAGGGATAGATGTGGAGGGGGCTATTGCAACATCTCAACCTGTTCATGATGGTTCGTTGTCTCTAGGATATCTCGCTTCGTTTGGGTGAGATACTGATGGGCTTGTTGATAGCGCTAAAGGAGGGAGTGGCCAAGATAGCTAGAACGTTTGGGGACAAGCTAGGAGGCTTTAGGTTCCCGCCTAGAATTGCACGCACGTTGCAGTTATTCGTAGATTATAGTGCTGTTGGGATATGACATCCTGTTCTGCGCTCGGGAGACCAAGTTTTGCCCCGGTACCACATCCTAGCTGCATTTTACGGTGCTTGCTAACGGGCAGGAGATTTAAGCTTCATCTGACATCTCTAGGTCAGGCTACGAACCACTCCACAGACTTACGGTAATGCTCACGAGATACCCGTAATTGTCATGCACTGACATGGAGGGTGTAGCGTTCCCTTATGCACGTCCAAGCTCTCAATGCCCGTGACCGCTGCTGAATCACGTTCGCGATACTTTCGTGAGCTTAACGGACTAGTACGACACCTCCAGAAGTTATCGTCGCTCAGGCTTCCGGCCTTCTACTAACAGGCGGAGGTCTATAAATAGACTGCGACCTGAAGGTGACAAGTCGCGTTTGCAGAGGAACTGACCCCTGTACGGCTGATGCAACGTCCAATACTGATTGATGAAAGATGCCATATTGCCTTATCCCGATCTCATGCATTCTGGAATTGAGCGCTGACGCATGACATCCGGACAAGATTAGATGATAACTTGTTCGTCGCATCCCCTGCCAGCCCCTTTAAGAACTTGTGCTTGTGTGTATGATTGGTAGACCTCTGTCTCCACTGAAATGGCGTCCAATATCTGCTCGACCATACTCCTCCGAAATGGACTCTTGGCGACGCATAGGGGCGAAGATGATCCTCTGTCGACTCCTTCTGCCCGTCGGGTGGATGTATTGATACAAGGTGACCGGATCGTGGACGTTGCGAAACCGAATTCCGTGAAGCTTCCCCAGCACTACTTCGTCGTCGACTGCAGCGACAAGTGGATAGCACCTGGCTTTGTCGACACGCACAGGTATGTTCCAACCAGGAAGTGGAACCCCTCCTAACGGCCATTAATATCCAGACACCTGTGGATGACGATCGTCAATAGTCACGAAGACTGGACGTTGTCAGAATAGTGAGAAGTCATGCCAGTCCATCACATAAGTTTGCATATCGACTATGTCGTTCACAACAGTCTCGCTAAATTGAGTTGTACCACTGCCGCTTTGGTCACAGCGGAAGACGTATACGTGGGCCAACTCGCTGGTTGCCTACAAGGTGACCGTTCCCTGGCCGTTGCTTGCTTAGGGCCGTGTAAGTGATGACCGCGCCGCGCAGTCGGTGAACCTGGCACACTGTCGTGACCCCTTCAAGGGCATCGTGTTTCACGCGACTGCCGCGGACGTTGATTGGGTCATTGTGAACGGCGAGATAGTCAAGGCGGAGGGTAGGCTGGTAAGGGTAGGCTGGTAAGGAAGAAATGGCTGGAGGTAGCGTCAACGCTAGGGCGTCATATAGACATATTGCAAGAGCGAGTTGCGCGGTATGACCTGGATGAAAGGTATGCTACTGTAGGAGGATCCCCTTACCCTTGCGGCTCGAACTCGCCGTCCGACTAATGGCCAATCCCATTTGTCTATATCGACTTATCTTGTATTTGGTACAGTGATTATGCTTCTTGCTTTCCAATCCGACTCTTCAGTCATCAGCCTTACTCTGTGGACCTGCAGATGAAGAAATTGGCTCCGACTAGTACCAGGCCATACTTCTGTGCGAAATCGATAGCGTTCCAACTCCGCCTTTCTTCTAGAGTCGCGCCGTACTCAGGCTCGCCCTGAGGTATCTCGATTGGGACTGACGCAGGTTCCTGGAACAAGAGAAAGACTAGCGGAACCGGTAAACTTCAGGATGCGCATGTCAAGTGATGACCACGCATTACTCACTGTAACGGTGGAGTCCAGTTCCTGGAGGAGGCCCGGGAGGCCTGTACGGGGTCGTGGCTGGCTTGGTCTTCGTAGCCAGCAGGTTGTCAGATTGAAGACTGGTCTGCGGTGGCGCTTTCAAGCCAGTGATCTATGGATCGGGCTCGCGCTGAAAGTGACAGTACGAGACCACAAGCAACGTACCACCCAGTGCCGGAAGCACTTGAACTTGGGATCAGCTTTCGATGGGGCATCGGGATCAAACATGACGACCGTGTAGGTCAGATCCCTGACGCTGCCTGCCTCGCCTGAACTGTCTGCTTGCTCCGGAGGGACGTTCATCGGTGCGAAGTTGATAGAGGGTTCATCCAGAGTGTCCTCCCTGGTCAGCTCATTGCCTAGTACTGCTTCCTTGCCATTGGGCCACACTATTGAAAAGAGACTCGAAGGATAGAAATCCTCAGGCAGAACGTCGGGAATAATGGACTCTCGCTTCAACGAAGCTATGACGGTAGAGAGCGGGTCCAGCAACGGCATGGTAGCAGTAGTGACTGGGCTTGGGAATGGGGGTACTTGAAGTGCAATCCTAAGTATTCGTGTGGACACAACGAGTGTATTGGCATCGCTTCATCGCGGGCTCGGTCTGCCACTCGCCAGGCGAGGTGGGTCTCATCAAGCTTCGGAAATCTCCACAGCACCAACCCCTATGACACCCCGATCAGGAAGGTGACAGATATTCCGACTTTACCATTTATTTTCTTTCAGCAGCACATTCTCCTGCTACCTCAGTACCTGGCCGTGCGGGGAGAGCGCGAATCCGTCTTGAGGATTTCCTTAGGTTCTGAGTAGCCCAGAGGAATATGAATCCAGCTCTACAACGCTCCTTGAACGCGTTGCAGCGTGATCCAAAGAAGGTGAGTTGGATTTGCCGTTTAGAGGTTGTGGCGTCTCTGCCCCTGCGGTCGAGCAACGAAACTCAGACTTCCTTACCATGCCATATTGTATCTCTTCTGGTTTCCATCCCATCGACTTCTACGTTTCCTTTACTCCTAACCCTCGACTAATGTCTTTCCTAGTCCATTGATGCAGCTCGCCGCGGATCAGTATCGGAATTGATCACCCTCGCCAACTTTTGGCAGGAGATTCCCAACATGGTCTCTTTAGGCGTAATGGATGTTTTCTGCACGCATCTGGACGAGAGGAAGGCGCCGTCATTTCCGAATGTGCCCCGGGTAGAGGATGCTAATCTCGCGTTTATGTCCCTCCTTGGTTTAAGCAAGCTCACCGACTATCCTGACGACGATCGGTCTCTCGGGGACCTTGTTCTACGGACATGGCCAGGCATATACAAGTGGGGCTACTACTTCTTTCAAATACGGATAGTCAAGCAAGACGTCCCGGACGACGTCCGGCGGCAGACATTAGACGTTATATCAGGAGGCTGGTGTGTCGCGTCTCGCGAACCCAGGGTTCGACAAGCCATGCTTGGGACGCCGGGGCTGCTCGACATCGCGGTCCAGTTATGGGTTCACGAAGACGGTGGCCCCGTACCATCTCTGAGCAACATCCCACTCGGGTCGGCGCTGCTCGATGCACTCTTGAGCAAGGTTGATGAGAGGACCCTCACGAAGGTCGTCAAAGCCGCTGGCGGCAAGGCTCCCAACGTCGCGAAGATGGCATTGTCGCGCTTGCGCTCTGCGATCAGAGCGTCGCCAATGGATCCCGCACGCACGCAGATCTTGGCGGACTTGATCAACGAGCTCTCGTATCAGCAGGATCATCGCCTGCGTTACGCTCTCCTCAGCGAAGGCGTCATCGGTACGGTTACCCAGGCCCTCGTCGCTGTCTCCAAAGAAGTCACGGGATCCCGAGATCCCGCCTTCCTAGATGCTATGCTCTCGTTGTTTGGCTACTTGAAGAACTGCCTCGAGTCTACAGAAGGCTTCACATGGGTATCTCAGGCCCTCAACGCCGGCCTCATAACGGCGTTCGTTGATTGCAGCCCGACATATGCCATGTTGTCCCAGGAGGACCGAGAAATGATCCTGTCTATTTTCAGCAATCTACTACCGCGATATATGATATACTATTCCGTCATCGCTGCCGCGGAAGCCCCCATCTTAAAGGTTGACTCTTCTGAGGATATGAAGAAGCGCATCAGAAATAGCGTGGCCAAGGACGTATGGTCCACCTTACGAGACCTCGTGCTTGAGAGGCGCGCAATCTCCGTGCGGTTCAGCGAGACCAAGAAGAACCAAGGCGTCGCCTGTGATAATGTCAAGGTGACCGATTCTCTGGCGGTCCATAACTTGATGATAACGTATGATCGTGAATAGTGCCATAAAATTGATTTCAAGAATAACTTCAAGAAATGCACTGGTTGCCAAGTCACGTTGTATTGCTCCAAGGAGTGTCTGGTAACAGCTTGGAAAGAGGGCGATCACAAGACAGTATGCAAATTGAAGCAACAGGAACGCCAAGGTAGGCGTCTAAGTTTCGTACTTCGGGGCTAATGTAACTCATGACGTGCAGAGGGAAAACTAGAGCCGCTCTCGAAGCGCGACCGACAGTTCCTGCACTACTTGTCCATGCACGACGCCCGCCAGCACCTCCCCCATCTCCGTGAAGAGGCGAAGAGCAAGTTTCCTAGTGTCCCCCTTTCGTCTCTGATCATCAGCATCGACTACACCGGCGTACCATCGACGTTCACCGTGCAATCTCTTGAGAACTACAGTAGTCCTCCGACCAGCGGCTCACAGAACGCGGAGGCTCGCCACGACTCGCTGGTCGAGCGTGTGCAAAAGAATCCGGGGAGCGGGACGCTCGTGGAGGCTCGTATATCGGGCGGACGAGAAGATGCTATGGTCGCGACCCTAGCTGCAGGTGACGTGTGGAACCTTGACCGGGGAAGTATGACGCTAGGTGACGCAGACTTGCAGTACGAGGAGGGCGGAGAAGACGACCTTGCCCTCCTGATTCGAAAAGGAGCATACTGAGCATAACGGCGCTCCCGGCTTATGCAAGAGCTATAGCGATTATTCTTGGACGATGTCATTGGCCACCGTGACGTCATCTCAAGCTCCCAACTGATATAACCAGGGCTCTTATTCAGTACTTCGTCCCAGAAACACTGTACACATGCCATGGCCTCTTCGATCCTGACGCCGCTCTCTTCTCTCGCAGTCAGCAAACATTTTGTCCCGAGATTTAATCGTGTACCAAATTCTTCCGCTACTTCGAAGCCGTTGTTGGTATATCATACCGTCTTCTCCCCGTCCGCCACCAAGTCGTCTATTACCGCCCATCTCTCCAAAATTAACGTTATCGAGCCTCACTGGACATATTCCATGTATCCGACCTCCCACTTCCATTCGAACACGCACGAGGTATTGATCATCCTCAAAGGCTCTGCTAAACTACTCTTCGGCGGTGAAGAGAACCTCGACAGAGTCGAAGCAGATGTTACAAAAGGCGACGCGATCGTGCTCCCAGCCGGAATGGCCCACAGACTTCTCCAGGATAAAAGTGGCGACTTCCAGATGTTGGGCTGCTACCCGGTGGGCGCGGATCAGTGGGACATGTGCTATGGAAAGGAAGGGGAAGGCGACGTCGAAGGACGCATCAGAAAGCTGCGGTGGTTCGAAAAAGACCCTATCTATGGGTCTGAGGGGCCAGTATTGGAAGTCTGATCAGGGAGACTGTACATGTTGATCTAATTCATCTGTACAAGGACATGACGCGCCTGCCGAGCTGCGAACGAACGACGGATTTCTTACACCTGCATCGAAGCTCTTGTGCCCGAGGTCGTTAGGAATTACTCTTAAGGCTGCGGTCGCGTCCAGGGCCAGTCCAATTGTCCAGGACTCTCATGCGGTCGTATCTGGAACGTACTATATGTTAGCGGCGCCGTCGAGAAGTGTGGATCTGGCACAGAGGGCTATTGTGGTAAGGCATACTCAGCACGCGCTGATGAGAGATCTGAACTCGGTCAGAGCGGGTCAACATGACTTGTGACGAGTACAGCCTTATCCATTCTGAGGCGCGTACTGGAGAATTCGAAGTCAACGAGTATCACTAGGTAATTATCACTGTGCTACAGGGGGTTATGTAGAACACGATCGAGAGCGAAGGCAAACATGAGGCTATTTACCCGAGGCCCAGGCTCCGAGGCATGCACACGTACGCCACAACGCGGGGCCGCTAAGTATAGGATAAACTGGCGAATGAGGTCCATGGCCAAGGGCCCTGGAAGCAGCGTGTTCAGGGGTAAGCTGGTTCTACACCGAACGCTGCGAGACGCTGCGGTTCTATCCCTCGCAGGAAATGACAATCAAGAACATAGTGGCTTGCGTCTGCTTGCGTGGTATATAAGATAGATAATTGTTGACGATATGGACCTGCAAATGTACGATGCCGGCGGCTGCCTCATTTTTCAATCGGAGAATCCGGAAACCATCACGTCTTTCCCCAATGCACGAATATCCGAACAGACAGGCGACCGCCGGCCAATCTCGGCCAATCAGCGACTATCCCTTCGCCTTCCGTTGCTTCCACTCAGAACCAATGGTTATTAAGATTGAACGATCGAGGGGACATCGTGAAGACCGTAGAATCCAGGCACCGGCAGAGATTCGATCTGAGGCTTGGGCGAGCACGGTACACCACTCATGAATAAAGAACGCGTCGAGTAGTACGCAGATGAGATTTCTTACCTCCCGCCTGGACCTGCCCCTTCGAGTTCACCACCTGCCAACGAACCACACGATATGTCGTCCGTCATTAACCCCGTCTCTGACGTAAAAGTCGCAACATACCACATACCTCGGCATGGTCGTTACCCCAACTCCGACGCGGACAATAAGCCGCTGGTCCACTATAAATCGCTTTTCCGGAAGGGCGCTGGGAAGGACGCAATCAAAGACCACCTCGCGAAGGTGAATGTCATCCAACCACAGTGGACGTACACCATGTATCCGACCGATCACTTCCATACTACATGCCACGAAGCCATCGTCATTCTCAGCGGGTCCGCTCTCTTGGCTTTCGGAGGTGTAGAGAACCCACGAAAAGTCGAACTGGAGGTCGAGCAAGGAGATGCATTGCTCATACCAGCCGGAATGTCGCACAAGCAGGTCAGAGAGCTGGGGACGAAGGTTTTCGACATGCTCGGCGCTTACGAGATCGGTGCGGAGCACTGGGATATGTGCTACGGCCGGGAGGAGGAGGGTGATACAGGCCAGAGGATCAAGCGCGTTGGCTGGTTTAAACAGGATCCGTTCTATGGGGAGGGTGGACCTGCGACGAAACTGTGATTATAGTGACATTCCTCGGGCAAAGGGATAGGACTTCACAAACACGTTATACCCCGATTTATGCAACATCTCGCTCGTGTATCGTTACCCCGTGTAAGACCATGTACCAATAGCACAGGCCAGGCCTAATACAAGCTCGTTCTTGGAATGAAAAACCCGTGGCCCATATGTGACGGTGCCAGCGAAGAGAAACCGGGTGCGTTCTAGCAGCATCGAATACCCTGGCCTCCATGGTATACACGCAGCTTTGAGTGTAACCGCAACTTCAGATCCGTCCGAGGCAGGAACACGTACTGTGACGCTGTTAGGAGCAGCAAAACTGTGGTAAATCACAATTTGGAGAGACCGACATTACAGGTCTACAGTTTATTGACGACGCCCGGTCATTTCCAGCATAGTGTCCGCCATGAAAATTCTCGCTTCTTTGTCGCAACGGCCCCCATTCTCGCAAACAGGCTGCGCGAAGTCCACCACGAGAGGGGGGCTTTTGTGCAGATAGGACATGGGCGTATGGACCATGCTGACGGCAGGTTTAGGACAGTCCCAGCATTTCCATGCCTTCCTCCGCATGAGGTCCTTCTGATACTTGATAGTGAGCTGCGCTAAGAACCGTTTCGTGGGCACCTCCGGGGAGTATGGTGTGGTAAGGGCGACCGGGACGTTATCAGTGAAGTGAATGACGTCCCCGCCGATGTGGACTTCATACTGGAAAGGGACAGAAGCCCCCTGCAGACCAGAGTTGGCTTCGCCTGTCACCTTCCTCCGGGTCTCTTCGTAATCTTCGTTCGGTATATTCTGAATGCGCTGATCCCGCTCCATCTTCGCCTTGACACACTCTATCTCTTCACGGAGCGCCTTCTCGGAAGGATCGAATGCAGGATTTATGCTGCGTAGATCAGCCAGAGCCTCCAGAGCCTCGTCGAACTTTCCACGAGCATGGAGAGCTCGGGCAAGACGATAGTAGGCCTTCCGCAAAACAGAAGTAGGTACGTGCTCCTCGCCTTTGATGACTTCTATGCAGTCGTTTTCGCATTCCGTGTGTTCTTCTGAGTGTACGCAATGGCAACATCGAGTTAATATTAGGCATCTCGATATGCCTTGGTATACGAATTGGCGGAACGTACCTAATTCCATGTGGCACGCCGCTCTGTTGCATCGCACGGTTAGGATGACGCCAGCAGACGCCTTGTCACTATACTCTTGGATGATTGATGTATATATGCCAGTAGCTTCCTTGTATCGCTTGTTCGCAAAATGTTGATTCCCTTCCGCTTTTAGAGACTGCACCACGTCTACGACATTATCAACGATCTCAGCAGTAAGTCTTGAAATATAGGGATTCACCGTCAACTATGGCAGACATTTCTCCAGTAAGATAGGGCCAGCTCATGTACGACTACTATCACGTGACTATTTTTGTCACACTTGGCGGGGAAAGCACGAAGTCGGTCTTATAACTTTGGGCACAGGTAGAAAACCACAGATGTTTTTTATAAGAATCAAAGATACAGTACATACAAACAGTTCCTATAAAAAACATTTGAGGATCTCGACCCATGGAAATTATAATAAGCTCGACAGTGGTGATTTCTATCGATGATCTCCTCGATTTCCTTACACTGACCTGCCATATATAGGCAAAGCACGTGATTGTCACGGTGTGACCAAGGTAGTCGTGTATGGACTGGCCCTATCTTAAGTGTGAGTCCGAGTGTTAGCCAAGCGAGTTAGGTAACGAACGGTCCGTATGCACGAGTGTATGTATATTAGGAGTCCAGGACTCTCATTCAAACTCCGCGAAACATCCGCGAAACGGGATACGCTCTCGTTTCTTTCAGTGGCAGGACCGACTAAGTACGATCCGGATATTGGGAATTCCTACTCGACAAATAGCATTATGAATTTACAACGAACATAGTACCCCACAAGGTATCGTCTATGCATAAGTATCACATCACCAGGCTGTCACCGAGCACACCTTTGAAGACGCGGAGGAGGCGCCACCATAGTACCTTCCTGGTCCCGATGAACAAGATATACATGGTCCCCGTATGTAAACGTGGAATGTCAACTCATTGCTTCCCACTGGGTGGCTAATTACCGAAAGGGCCAACGCTGGCCAAGCTACCTCGACGAGACCAACCGCAGTCCTCATCCTCTACCACTGAGAGCTTTATTCCCATGAGGGCGAATGCCTCGTATACGACATCGGTGACTGCGTCGCCGGAGCGTTCACCGCAGAGCTCGATAGCCACTGTCTGCAATCGACGTGCCTTGGAGGAAGGCACGCTGGCGCGCCAAAGTGCACACTCGACGAAGAAGGATACGTCCACGTCCCGGCCGCGTAAATCCACCAAATGCGGGCACGCCAGCGCTGCCGCATCTGATGCATCACTCGCTCCAGGGTGAAACTTCTTAATGGACCCGAGAACAGTGTTGTCTACCCGCTCCAACGTGAGGCGCGTCAGAAGACGGCATGCCGAAAGGAAGGTGGAAGTGGACATTTCGCTTGCTTGGATTCGATCCAGTCGCAGGCATTGGATATTATGGAGATACCTAGTGGTTGACAAGTGCTGCAGTAGCGCGTCGCAGTCTTTAGGATCCTTGAAAGGTTCGAGTGAAGCTGCGATGTCTTGCAGACATAGATCCACGAGGGAAGGGAAGGAAAGAAGCGAGAGCACCCGAGCAGCATTCTCGGCGTCTACGAAACCAACCTCTAACTCCGTAAGGCCTGACAGTGACAGCGCTTCAGAGGAAGGGTATAGGAACTTCACATCATCCTGACCATTGTCTGACCTCGCCATCCACCCGACCAGAGCCAAACGTTCAAGACTCCTACAGTCCCTCAAGATCGTCAAGAGCTCGACCAGAGACGGGGTGACATCATAAGCATGGTACTTCAGCTCCAAGCTTCTCAGGTTACATAGAGAGGACCTCGACCAGTCGACGTGCACCCCCGCGAGAGTAACGTGGCGCAGACCCGTGAGCCTACCGTCAAAAAGCCTCACCGGTTCCCGCAGGGCGAGGGGCAAGAATGGCTGACCTCTACGAACAAAGTAAGCATTGCAGCGGAAAAGGGATATCTCTCGGAGCATCGAGGGCGCAGCGATAGATGACGTTCGTGAGAGGAATAAATGGATCGGTGCCCAGGTATCTGTGAGCAGCGTGACCACTTGCCAGCGCGACACGACGGGCAGAAGTAGGTCGAGGATGTTGGACATGTCTCTCGGACTGAAGATGTGATCATCTTCGGCCCAACACCACGAAGGATCGCGAAAGTCCAGGTAGAGATCGAGCGGGCAGGTTTTGGAGCGCTCAAGGAAAACGACGGTACGTTGTCGACTGGTAGAGGTCACCGCACTCTGCAAGGAAAGTGTCGTCCACAACTGAGCGGTGGATACGCTTATAGTTCTCCACTGTGAGCAGACGTGAGATAACCAGAGAGGCATCAACATGCGCAGATGAGGCGAATTGTCGGACGAATGTGTCGAATAAAGAAAAATGTATGATAGGATCTCCCATGGAAGCCTGTTAACATTACGCCGCTTTGCAAATGCAGTCCTGGCCTTAGGCATCAAGCCCATGCTGCAGAGCTGAAATGACTCAGGAGAATGTTCGTTGACGAGAGCATCCGTGAAAAACATGTCGTAAAAGTGTGGTGCGCGTCGCTGAAGGACCGTCAGCAATACAGCCAAGCTGGACGGAAGTACCCACTGACCATGTATCGTCGAAAGACTTCACGATGAGCGTGGTCCTCGCGAATATTTCATGAGGTGCAAGCCACTGAATCCTGGAAAGCGATGAGGCCTCTTGTAGTATCAGAATTTACCACAGAAAAGGGCCATCTGCCATACAAGTTCCTGCCACAGGATACAGTGCTCCGATGGGACCCTCTGGTCGACATACGGCGGGAGCCGCAGACGCGATTAGGACCAGTGTGACGGGCACGTGTCTGCCATAAAGGCAGACATCTAGCAACAGAAGCCGAGCAACCGAGGAGAACATAACATCTCCACAGGATCCAGAGCGTTGAAAACAAGGACATATATGGTCCCACAACACCCGCCCAGAGACACGAGGCTCGGCAGGGGATCTCGGTGGAGAGCTGCAAATACACGAGGAGCGCCACACCTAAGTCGTAAAGCCTCATGTGAGACTAGCGCAAGTCGTGTACGACCATCAGAGATGCGCTCCCTAGCGATCTGAAACAAGTGCCTCGCCAACCTTCTCAATTTGCCTTGAGGATTCCATATCGAGCGAGGGAGGCGCCGAACATATGGCCGTCGGAACCTTAACCACGTCGCATCTTAACGGACGCGGTTCCTTCCTCCGAGCTCTGGAATGTTTATCTTGGAAGTCGGATAAAGGGACGCTGCGTCTTTGAGCGAAAGACTGGATGCCCGTTGCTGAGCTAATCCCTGGAGACAGGCTGGTTCTCTACATGCACATCTTCCGTCCTAATCGGGGTATAGCATCGCTGTGAGTATATTGCTTATATGTCCAAGCCGGAGGAGTATTATCAGCATGTGTCGAGATTCCTGTTATCCGTTGGCGTCGGTGGCAGCGAATCGTTCTGTACACGGAGCTGGAGAAAAATGAACCTAGAGTTGAAGCGCTATAAACAAGGACATTGATGTAGTGCCCCTCACTCGCAACCGGCCGCGAAAAACGCATTCATATTGATAGCGAGTAGAAGTCCGATGGGCTCTAGTTGTAATGCCGGGACATAGAGCCCACTCTGCCGCGTGAAAGAGCCGTTTCGTACGAGGAGTAGAGTGTCCATCGAGTAACAGAGTACCCGTCGTGATGGCGCATTACGGTAGAGCGCTGGTACGGGATACAATGCCCCTAAACGAGGGACTAAGGTAAGGCCAGAGTAAGACGGGCGCTCATTGGACTTCCGCGCTGGCGGCGTTGCACAATTCAGTATTAATTTACGTATTACTGCATTTTGGCAGGGACGTGCAGTCAAAGGCGACCAATTGAAATGTTCCTTCGCGAGGTCGTTCCTGCTCTCGAGGACGACGCTGCTTGTCGCTGGTAGTAGCAGCCTAGCAGTGTACGCCTGCCTTTATCGTCGGGGCAGGTCTGCACTTAGGCTCTTGATGAGCGGGAAATGGTAAACTGGCACGACCCAGGTGTTCTCGCCCAACAAGCTGCCATTTTCGACCGATTGAACATCTATCTTTTTGGATTATACGGGTGCGCCTTTTTGTCGCAACCAGCATCTTCACCCAAGGCTGAAGAAGCAAAGATGGGAATGGCTACATACGCTATCGTTCGAATATGCTTTAATATCGGGAAGAATGACATTTAAGTGGCCTTATGTGGGTCCATTTATTGTGTAATGCAGACGGAATAGTTAACCAGAGCTCTTAGACCTTTTACTTCCTTGGAAGGTACACCCTCTTGTGCATCCTATGCGCCACGTCTGTCTCTTCCTCATTTCCTCTGCGAATGTACTCACTCGCAATGTTTCAGGATGCTTCTACGCACCGGACTAGTAGTCACAGTCAACTGCCAAGGCAAGTGATTTCCTTCACCGATCAATAATGGCTTCCTCAACGGAAACAGTGGGCTTCCAGGCGTTGACAGTATGTCGTCATCGCACTTGTACACTCTTATACAGTCTAATTATCGTCTCAGCTAGCAGGAAGCATAGTCATGGGGTGTGCGACGGCCAATTTCGCCATCAGAACGTATGTCCTCTGGAAGGATATTTGGCCGGTGGTCCTGGGTCTAGTGCTGTTGGTTGTTGGTCATTGGACAATACTGTTGATGTGTAGGTTGCGGTTGTTTTTGGAGTCAAAATACAAACACTGAACCATGCTGAACTCCTCAGCTGTAACTAGCGTCTCCGCATCGTGGAGTGCAGAACGGGGAACATGCATTTTCATCAGCGCTGACCGTAACAGGGTGTTGATGCTATACACATACAGTAGGTTTGGCCGCTGCGCGGAACCCCCTTTCCTCCCAACCGGTGGTCTGACGATCCCACCCACAGCCATAGCGATCGACTTTATTGTACTGGTCATGACCTTCCTTCCGGCCGTTCGAACCGCGGGGCGTCTATCCCATAGTGCCCTGTGGGATAAACTGTGCAAGCAAGGTATCCTCTACTTCATTGCGGCGTGCACCGCGTACATTTTTCCGTTGGTACGCCGGTTCACTGGCTGCGGTCTTGGGATATGATCACGGACGAGGCTAACGGCGTCTCATCTCAATCCGTAGGTGTTCATCGTGCTGAATTTGAACGGTACGTCGGGTTGTCCCCTGTGATATCCAGCAGTAAGATTAGACGAGAGCAGAGATCATGAACGTTATCTGCAGTATTCCAGGTACGCCTACTCACATACTCGCTCATGTATCCCGCTGATCGATCCCTTACATGCAGCTGGTTGCCTAAGGTCGGCTGTCGTCTCTGAGTTCACGACTAACTTAATAGTGACATGTTGACCAGCATGATGGCATCCTGCCGCTCTGTAACAGCCTTGCTGAAAGATGGGGACGACCGACGAGCATCGTGCGTACCGGAGGTACGCAAGGCTCGGTAGATAGCTAACCTGTGCCGTCGCAGTCATAACTCAGTACACTCCCTAAGCAACAGTGTGACGGTCGACTCATTCATAGTCTGGAACTCCTGCGACTCCCATGAAGAGACCCAAGCGAGCAATCTACCGCCGCCGTACGTCGTTCTCCACAAGATGTTCACTAGTGCTCACCCAAGTTTATTACAGCAGCCTCGGCAAGACGTCTGACCCACACATGAGCGGGCGCGCTACGGAGTCGCTCACGGAAGCCGGCATGAGCCCGTTGAGCGAAACTACGGAAAATCGCGGGAACGAAGGCTATACACGTCCATTGGTGCGGCCAACTCCTCCGACCTCGTAGCAAGGACCTTCACTTCTGCTACTGGAGGGAATTACGAGGGGTCGTTCATGCCGATCCCCAGCGTGCCAAGGGCAGACGCAATGGAATACTGGGGGCATGACACCACGTTGGCGTACATATTGACGTAGGAGCTAACGGTCTTTGATTGCCTACCCCTTATGTAAAATATCTAGAGCAAGGATTCTTGACTACCGCCCGTCTTGAACAGAGGCCCATTAGCTGTGATCTGGTTGTGACGGCAAGACCAAAGAATGAACGTGACCACTAAGCGAACGTCAATGTCCAATCTCGCAGAAACATACCTGCGCCTCATAGAAATTGGATCGCTCGAAGACCTTGCAGAATGCTTGCGATACGCAAACATTCTGCAAGATCATCGAATCTACTGAGATCTGTGCTTGATCCAGTCCCGGCGGCTTCGTTCAAAGGGGCGATTCAGAGATCGGAGGGCGGCTGAGGGATAAACGTTTCCTCAGTGGTTGTCAAATTCGAGCACGGTGATTAAGGAGAGCAACGTACGGCACCTCCGCGCCGGCGAGCATAAATTCAATGCATTGTCATAACGAGAGAGCAATGGAAGGATGCTGTTGCTACAAGTCTATGTACTGGCTGGAAGCGTATGATATAACAACTACTAGTAGGAAGGATATAATCCATGGTGGGGTTGAACCAGTCATAATGCAGGGGATGAGGTCCGATAATGTATGTGGACGACACGCAGTGAAGCCAGTGTAGTTAGATGGTAAATCCACGAGTAAAATAGCTGAGGGTGCAGTAAATAAGCTAACGTCCATGTCGTAAATGTCCGGCGGAATCAGAGAACTCACAACTCAGACTGGGGGAAGGTCCTATATCCTGACAGGCGTAGCCGCCAAACCTTTCTTGAACGACCGCACGAATTCGAATTGAGGACCGGTTTCTGGGCTGCAGGGGAACCGCTTGCACTTCTCTACGGTCTTCCATTCCTCTGCGATGAGCCTGAGCGCCTCCTCTCCGGATGCAGCAACTCCGCACTCGACCAACCAGCACCCGATGACCATCCCCGTGCGCCCAATCCCTCCTCTGCAGTGCACCGCGCTGATCCGCCGTCTTCTTTCATTGTCCTTCAGCACGTCCAGGATCCTGCCCATGTACTCCACTGACTCTGGTAGCGACCGGTCGTGGATGGGGAAGCGGTGGTACTCGATGGCAGCAGTGTCGATGTCGAGCTTGCGCGCCCGCTCCGCGAGCGCGCACTCGTACGACTTGAGCTCCCCCGCCTCCGTCAGGTCGATGAACGTCCGCACGCCCGCTCTCAGCAGGAAGTCCAGCTTTGGTTGCTGCGCCAACGGCTCCCATGGGTATTCGCAGGCGAGCAAAAGAGGTGTGGCCCAGTACGAATTAGGTATTGGGCGCTTCAGCACCTCATTCAACCTGGGTCGTGTGGATGCGAATCTGGGCTGCAGCGAGTCGAGCTGCACGACGGACGGCATGGCAGTGGCAGGCATGGCTTGTTGTACGACCGTCATAATATGCAGATACAAATTATATATTTGACTGGCAATTGATATGAAGACGGCTGGTCGGGGGAATGGGAGGGCGGGAGAAAGGCAGGCGGGTGTTTCGGGAGGTGGCATTAAATGGGGCTACCGCGTGTGCCACGTGATCACAAAACTGTCGCTTTGGTGATGGTGCGAGAGGAGTTCCGATGCAACGAGGCTGTCCGCGACAAGAGCCGGAATACAAAGGTCGAGTATCGCGGAAGACACGCTTTTTTATGCGTTTGACGGTACGCCAAAGACACTCATATATCAGCTCGTGCGTGCGCTCTATTCTCTGAAAGTGTGGCTGTCCCGCTGTAGCACATGCGATCTCGCCTTTCGTCGTGGCCAGACACGAGTTCTCGAACTTCTCAAGCGCCTTGGTCCGAGCACCAGGAGATAGCACATTTGTCGCTTTCAGAGGACGAGTGCCACAATTATGGCCGTACAAAGGCCGTGATTACCCCCCCCCCTCCCTCCGTGCACTTTTACCGGTCACATAATGCGGAGGTTGTATTCGAAAGTTATGAGACTTGTGACCGGCTTACTTCGAGCTTATTTCAGCCTATCCCCGGATCTTCAGAACCAGCCGGCGAGTATTGTCCACTACGTCTAAGCAGACGCCTACCTGTGCTGCCAAGCTGGTGAGACGATCCTCGGAAGCTCGCTCGCTGTTTAAACTCTCTGGCCTTGGTAGCTGGATCTTGGACGGACACGGGATCTAATAATGATTCCGGGCAGGCATAAATACGACAGCAGCGATGATCTTAGCCGCTGAACACGTCTCAAAGCGCCCAGCCATTCCCTGGAGTGATTACATTTGAACGCGCAACACAAGGTCAGCCCTTCCATTTAGCGCCTTCAGGACGCACAACGCCTTGTTCTGCGTCCCCCATGACGGACCGACTCACCGGTGGCTTCCTTACTCAGCGGTTCATTCCCATCTGACATTGCTGTCCTGTCGCTTTTCGGGTGGTCCGTGCTATTATTGGTGCCGTCTATCCGGACGTCAACGAGGAATTCGTATAGGATGTCAGCGCCCGTGCCTTGTTAAGTATTTGGGCAGAGACGGCCCTGGATCATGGACTAAAGTGAACAAGGCCCATCTTTCCCTGTGGTCGTATGAAGCGCAAGTCCTTCTATGCGTTCGGAATACCACCTCTTCCTGGATCTCCGCCCCGCGTATATTCGGATACAACGTCTTTGGAATCCAGAAGATGTATTTCTACCTCAAGAGGTCCTGACTGAAGATAAGCGGATCCCGTTTCAGCAAACAGACTCGAGTCCCCACTGTGGGATGAAAGACATATTCGACCCTCATCATTATGCATCTGCACTCTTCTCAAGAACAGGGAGGAAGGTATATGGGCAATGATGAGTTCTAGAGGCCGCCTTTGAACGGTGAAGCCCCGACTTTCAAGAGTCCTCTTCACCCCAGATAACATCCATCTCCTCACTATCACACTGATCTGCAGGGGCACCATTGGCTTTGCGGTACGGTTCTTTGCGCTTCTTGGCCAGCACCCCAACATGCCGCTTCTGCGTGTATCATATCGATTTCATTTCATCGAGCTGCGACCCGTATATTCATGGCCACCATCTGACGCCTGCTGCGTTTCTCTCTTTCCGATAGCTCAGCACCATGGCCCTCGCCGATCCACCATCCCCGCGCGCCTGGTGGAAATCCGCTGTCGTATATCAGATTTACCCTATCTCGTTTTTCGACTCCAATGGCGACGGTTTCGGCGATCTCAATGGCATCCTCGCCAAGCTCGAGTACCTCAAAGATCTCGGCGTCGATGTCCTTTGGCTTTCCCCGATATACAAATCTCCCCTTGCTGATATGGGGTATGACATGTGCGTGCCTGTATGCCAGCTTGCTATCTGAGAGTATGGTTCTAGTAATGGCGTAGAGCGGACTATCAGGCCATCGATCCGAGGTACGGGACGCTGGAGGACTGGGATCGCTTGATCGCGGCAGTCCACGAGCGCGGAATGAAGTTGATGTGGGTGCTCATTTCGGACGATGACGGTCTCATGGCTCATGGGCGCGCAGGATGGACCTCGTGGTCAATCACACGTCTGACGAGGTCAGCTTTCCGATGCGTTCTCACTCGTCAGGGTCTCACAACGTGTTGTCCGGCAGCATGAATGGTTCGTCCAATCCCGCTCCGACAAGGACGCCTCGCGAAACCCGAAGCGTGACTGGTACATCTGGCGCCCGCCCAAGTACGACGAACAGGGTAATCGCAAGCCGCCGAACAACTGGAAGTCGGTCTTCCAAGGCAATTAGCATTGCGTCTCGGTATCGTACCCTATGGTTCTTACCTGTGTTTTAGGGTCAGCTTGGGATTATGATGAGAAGACTGGGGAATACTACCTCCATCTGTACGTCTCCAAGCAGCCTGATTTGAACTGGGAAAATCCTGCTGTACGGGAAGCCGTCTACGAAATGATGGAGTGGTGGATTAAGAGGGGATGCGACGGATTTCGAGTGAGTGGACGCGTTATCCGACCTAGTGACGCTGGGCGTTCTGAGATGCTCATCGCAGATGGATGTGATCAATATCATCAGCAAGGTCGACGGCCTCCCCGACGCGCCCGTTACGGATCCGAAAGAAGAGTATCAATCTGCTAGCATATTCTTTGCGAATGGGTAAGTCGGCCCTGGAGCTTCTGCAGATAATTCTAACATATATCGCACTCTCCAGACCAAGGGTCCATGAATACATACGTGAGATGAACGGTCGTGTGCTGTCTCGTAAGCCATGAAAATAACTGAGCTGACGGTAAGATATATTGATCGGCTTGGCCCATTGACTTCTTCAGGGCATGACCTTATCACGGTCGGCGAGACTCCATTCACGCAGAACGCGCAAGATCTGCTGCCCTACGTGTTACCCTCTAGGCACGAACTGAACATGGTTTTCCAGTTTGAATTGATGAGCATCGACTCCTACGTGGACCCTTTTGGAACTGACGTTCCCCTGGTCCCCAAACAGTGGAAGCTGAAGGATCTGAAGGATGTCGTTACCAGATGGCAGACTTTCGAGCGGGAGGCGGGTTTCTGGAATGCGTGAGTCCGCTGGCTTGCTCTATAGTCGTGATGCGATGGAGCTTGTGCAGGGTATTCATCGAGAACCACGATCACTCACGATCAGTCTCACGATTTGGCAATGACTCCCCGGATTGGCGAACTCTGTCTGCTAAGCTGCTGGCAATGCTCGAGATTACTCAGAGCGGGACGCTCTATATTTACCAAGGCCAAGAAATCGGGATGAAGAACGCACCGCCGACATGGGGGCTTGAAGAATACAAGGACGTCGCTACTCAGAACTTCTGGAATAGGTTCGGATGACTTCCTTCTCCTTACAAGCTCGGATTTTTGGTGCTGATTGTTCAATCGCGTTAAGTGTCCTGGAAAAGCGCAAAAGAGAGACCAAAAATGCAGATGTAGACATGTCGGACGTCATGGATGGTATTAGACGCAAGGCTCGTGATCATGCTAGACTCCCCATGCAGGTATGCGACCGTGCAGTTCGCTGCCGGTCGAGCAGAGGGCTCATCGACTGTTCTTCAGTGGGACAGCTCTGCCTACGCAGGATTCTCCCCTGCCCCCCCTTGGATGCGTGTAAACGACGACTATCCAGATTGGAACGCCGAGGTGCAGTTGGAGGATACAAGCAGCGTTAGGAGCTTCTGGAAGCAGGCATTGACTCTGCGAAAGAAGCACAATGTCCTCGTGAGTCCGCTGGCTACAACTGTTCTTGCCGTCACCTTGGCATTTTACAGGTTTATGGCGACTTCACGCTCCGGCATCCAGACAATTCGCAAGTTTTCGCGTACACGCGAAGTCTAGGATCAGCAACGGCCCTCGTCCTCCTGAATTTCCACCATAACCCGACAGAGTTCAAGTTGGACGACGTGCCACACCTCATAGGTGGTCCGTTGGTTCTTGGGAACTATCCAACTGCAGACCTTCCGACGGAGGCGACAGAGGCCGTACGGCTGCGAGGCTACGAAGGACGGTTGTACTTCTCATCTTCTGTACACGTATAGCTGTTACTGTGAGTATGATTAGTTGCCGAAGCCCCAAGGTGATTGCAGAGTGACTCCGGCGCTGGGGAAGCTCTAGTCACTGCAGCAGTAGTGCTGGCTGAGTGCAATGCTGCCGTCCCTCTGCATGCGTTATCCGTGACACAAGCGTGACATTATACATAAACATCAGGAAATGCTCATTTTCCTATGACTGTCTATGGCTGCCCATGGGAGCTATGCAGGCCTAGAAAGCCCTATAAAGTATGATATAAGCATGGACGTTCCTCTGGAGGAACGTTCTGTTTCCTGACGAAACGATGTGGCGTGAGACTCCTGCCTTCCGTGGGAGATCAGCCACTGCGTAGCAATGTGCAGTATACTACAGCGCAGTAGCCTCGCGCAGCGTAGTGGCTTGCGATTACCGAGTCAAGGGGTGTGACTGTGACCTGGTGGAAGGTCCGCACGACTGCCACGAGCCTCCCACTTCTTGTCAGCTTCTATATATGGTAAACTACGAGCCGTACGGGCCCCGAGGGCTTTGGCCATGGGTACTACACAAAGCCTGTACAGTACCACGTGATTTATCACAGTGGTGAAATCCATGATTGGGGTGCCGAAAAAGAGGATGGGTTATGTATACTGGGGTGTTGCTACCATACATCTCTGGTAGTATATCGGATAGTACACCCGCCTGTCAAGTAATTACGTAAAAGCTTATGTAAGCCCTCCGCGGGAGAGCGGGGTTCGACTCCCCGCCAGAGAGTATTTTGCCTGCTATTCATATTTACGACATGCATAGGATACCCTTGTCTATTTGCCCTACACTCGAGCGCTCGGAAGTACTCTGTCAAGTAGTGCAGGGCCACAGGGCAGACACTGAAGTGTTGACTGCATTCGCGGCGCTCGAGTGACATTACCTAGATCCCCTGGAACTGAGCTGCCGGAACAAGAATTCATAACGGGCAGTACTCCTTCAATTCTCACTGCCCTTGCGAGGGATGGGAACTCTTGACATCGCCGGCGGGACTTCCAAGTGGGACCCTCTGGTAGGTGTCCGTGCATTCCCATGCGCAGAGCATCTTCCCTCTGTGCTCCCTCGGATCACGCCGTTCACGGATGTGCCGGCACTGGAAGGCCTTGACGGCGGTCAATTCCATGAGGAAGATTACAAGTAGATATAACTTACGGCGGGATGTCGATACGACTGGTAAGTGGAGGCTCCTCAGAGTCCACGATTACCCGAACCTCGTGTCCTTCTTCTCTATACAGGCCCCGTCAATTAAACGAGGGCCGACATATTTCACTCCTTCACCTACTGTTTCTCGAGCTCTTGATATGTGAGTATAAGTGATGTGACGCAGTGGCAGGAAGCGATCATGCTAATCGAATGATGAGCGGATAGCCTTCCGTCACCCTCGTAAGTGATCCTACCTGATCACTAAGGCTGGAGAACGCCTTTAGCGTAAGGGCTAGAGAGTTATAAGGGATGCGCACCTGGTACGCTCAAAATGATGTCCATGATAGCTGGCCACACAATCAATTAGTCCGGCATGATGGGCGGCGCGATTGGGGAGCTTACTATTGTAATTCAACCTCGCGAAAACCTAATACCAAAGCCACAGCATGAATTGCCCATCTAACAAATGGTTGATGAGATACTGACCACAGATGACGTGTTGACAAGAGAGGTAAGGAGGAAGTACTCGATGCCTTGCCGAAATAAAACTCTTCTTATATCGTGCATATGCCAACCGCGCATGTCGGAGCTCCCCCTCAATAGCCCAACGATACTGGCAATCAGAATGAGCATATCGAATATCAAGGCTGCAGTGATAAATCAGATTTAACTCGGCTGGGAGACCAAGAGCCCTTACTGGCGATATATAAGGCGGTGAGTGCGTCCTGATGTGTTTGGACGATGAGGCAAGCGCCGAAGAAGCTATCATAGTCCGTCCGAATAAATTTCACAGCAGCTATCCAGACAGGACCGTTGGTCTAAGCGACGGACACTAAGCGACGGACAAAAAGCGGGGTCGACTCACCATTGATAACACAGTACCAATGAACGGCCGCTATTGCAATGAGAGTCGTCACTGCATACCCCTTGTACTTCCATATGAGAGCCCTTAGTCCGTAGACGTGAGGACAGCGACGTAAAGACCACAGGGAGACGTGCTCACGTCCGTATGGCAAGATTTAACGAAGCGCAGCCAGTTCCGAGCATAAAGGTCACCTAACGAAAGGTCCATGACCAGCTGTAACCGAAGCAGAAGTTCCACGCACTGCTATAAATTTATACTCCACTATCTTGTTTGGTTAGGGAAGGGGTCGCGATACTCTTACAGACATCGCACACACCATCGCACTCAGCCATAATTGAGTGGTAGTCCAGCTTGTTCCTGTTGAGGAACCGAATGAATCCATGCTAGTGAGGAAGCTATGCGCAGGAATCTCACAGGACCGCGAACATGGCAATAACGGAATAACGACCTAAGAAGTACGGAATCTTGGCGACGACATCAGACACCACCCAGGCAGACGGTACGAGAATACTCACATAGGGCCATTTGAAGTGAACTTTCCCTGTTATGATCCACCATTCAAACCATAAGGTTTGCAGAAAATCGTATCTGGTACGGAGAAGTTAGACATAGCTACACCGCACGCAGATCACGAACCCATAGATCCCCATGAAAAATGCCATGACCTTCTCGTAGATACCCGCATCTCGTTCAATCTCGCCGGGATCACTCCAGTCAATCAGAGCCAGCGGTTCGAGCATCTCTCATTAGTAGAGAAGACGCCGTGACGGCCTACCGCGCAAGAATTCCGGGTGGCTCTGCGTTGAACGGTCCTGATGGCCGTCGCAAGAGGAAAGGGTCCTATGACAAGCAAGGACGTTAAGTAGGAGCGCTTCATGAAGCTTAGGGCGCAGCGCGAGGGCACCCCATTCCCATGGGCATACGGCATAGGAAAGAACACTGTGTGCCGCCAAGCCCCAATGGACTGCTTCTAAGAGATCCCGAGGCCAATCAACGCGCCGATAATGAGGTTATCAATGTAGCGTATCTATAAGCTGGAGAAGCTTCAGATACGAAAGATCTCGGTCAGAGCCAGCATCAGTCCGAGCGGAGGATCTTGACTTGGTTTAGTCTCGACCCAAGCGGATTAACGAAACTTGCTCTACCTGTACAACATATACATAGCACGAACCGTCGGCAGAAGGGCTGCGTCACCCTAACCAGTGACGGTGGCAATCGTGATCCCCTCGCATCCGATGGCGTGCAGGCGTCTTGAGAAGGTATATATCTTCAATTTAAGGCAAGCTCAAGAGTAGACTCTTGAGCGTGAGTTCAATTCTGGCTGCTCGCGCAGCGAGTACAGTGACTCTATAATTACGTTAGCTACTGTACTGTTGTGGTTCATTCGTCACAGGGACATACCTCAAGGGCAAGTCCTAGGATTCTCCGAATAAGCGAGTGTCCAGTGAGGACAAATCATGGTCCTCATTTTTGTCACGAGGCTTAGTATTCCTTATGTTGGAAAAGGGCCCGTATATAGGTCCCGCTGCGGGCATTTGCAAGCGCTACAACCCTTCACTGACCTCACCGAATCGACTTCGAAGTGAGCAGGGCATTGCTCGGTGCATTGAATAAGTGATCGACCGCTACTCAAGTTCAACCGTCCAAGCATCATTGATGGGCAGCAGTTTTGATCCCGACACAAACACAAGTGAAGGCGCGTACAGTGTATGTCACTAAGAGTCGGCACCTCTGTGGCACCTTAATTATGCCGCCGTAGGCGGCGAGAAAAAAATTTGAAACATAAACCTGGCCAAAAGACGCGTAATCCTGCATTTTCATTTTTTTGGGTGCTTACGTAAGCGTTCAAATATGGGGTCACCGAGCGTAACCTCATTTATTTGGGAGCCAGCTGCGTCCTGATCACTCAAATATGGTTGTATAGGACGTAAATGGGGGTCTCCGATGGAATTCCTGCGATAGGGAGTGTCCCACACCGGGCCACACGTCCAAAGCAAGTAGTGCCTTCACCCTAACCCTAGCCAGGCACGTGGCTCGGCTACCCTGGCCGTGATTACAAAGCTCCCCTTTATGGTAACTCCGCTACATCTCCGACCCAAATTCAAATATGTGAAGGATTAAATTCTTAAAACTCGGAATTTCGAGAAAATAATCAGATGGCTCGAAAGCTCTCGTGAAAAGGAATCGATTGGTCTGGTTTTCGGGACCTAAAAGTCTTTTCTCACGATCGTGATAGGATCCGCGGCTCGCCTATTGCCGAGTGGTCGGTTTTGAGCGCCTCACACTGTAGCAAAGGCCGTGGGAAAAATGTTGTCGGTTAGTAGAGGCTTGCCACATTGCAGCCACAGCCCGGCGTACATGCGCAGACACTTTGTCCCTCATGAATGCTTCATCAGTTGCGCGCTGTTCACGGAATTCACGAATATTACGAGAAGAACTGTCAGTGCTGGGAATTGCATAGGAAGGGTCCCGTGTCAATCGGTCTCCCTCTTTTCCCGAAAGGCCATCGTGCCAGGGGTGGCGTGTATGCGTGTGCTAACGCTTGACAGCGGACCAGAGTACGTCCATGTACAAGTTCTTCTCATACTGTGTGGTTTGACGCGGTCTATACTGTTCAGTTCAGGTGTGCAGACCACGCATTGTTATACGCCTGAACCCCCTGAACCCGGCCAGCGTGATATTCGGCGGCTATAGAGCTGATAGGCAAACCCCTTCAAATTCCCATTCTTTTACCCAGATGCGAGGATGGTGAATACTTGGATTTGCTACTGTGTAAGGCGAATGACTTGGAGCTTTCGAGACTGCTCAATCAGACTACCGTTTGCATGTCTTGATGCCGTTGAGGGCGTGGAATGGTCGCCGTCCCCCACTCCCCCCCACCCAAGAGGTCATGCCCTGCGGCCTCGACAGAGTAGAGAAGGTCCTTGCAGCTTAGGAATTGTATCCGGTGAAGAGATGAGTATTTTTCATCGAATGCGCCCATCGTGTTGAACAAGTGCTAGTACCATCGCCTGATTTTCTTCATTATAGGAGCGCAAGTGCACAATTATACCACGGGCCAATGTCGGATACGTACGGATGTTTTTTGCTCGACAATCGTATCGCGTGAAGCTTCCGAAGCTCGGCTATGGCGGCCCGGGATCGCTTCTGCTGTCCACGTTACACTCTGCGCCTCTTCTGAGTCCTCCTTCCTGGCAGATTTTTACACCGTCGACCACTTTCTCAAATATCCAGGCTACTGGCTCGACCAACTCGAACACTCGCCTCCTCTTCGTCTGTCAAACATACGTTGACTCTGTCCTTTTACGTACACTTAGCCCTTAGACGATATCCTCATATATTATTTTCTTTATGACGTCAAGGGCTTACAGTGCGTCTTCTGCTTTGCCATAGGACGCCATCCCGGCATACTTGTGGGATAATCGCGTACGCCTGACGGAATTCTTCCGGCGCTCCTGATCACTGTCGGGCAGGTCAGCTGCTCGGCGCGCCGTAAGAATACGTCGAGGAATATCCCCGGAAATTCTTGCTCTTCCCATATTATGAGCTCAGCAGATAGGTCATGAAGGTATCTAAGCCGGTGTCTTTCCCCCATCGACTTTCGCGCCTAGCCTGCTCTGCGGCAGGTGGTACTGGTGCTGGATTCTCCGGATCTCAAGATGGCCATACGAGCGACGCTTGCGGTGGCCGTGGCCATACTGGCGGGCCTGATCCATGTCAGGTCTGTGTCGGCAGAGGTCGAAAAGCGCTGGACACTTCCTGTCCCGCTACCTCCTCAGTCCGTGGTATGTCAACCGGCGACTAGTCTTTTCCGTACACCCGTGTCACCGTGGCGATTACCCGTCGTGAATTGAACTAACTCAACTTGTAGTATCTCGATCCTTTCTCGTTTGCCGTTATTGGCGAGAACGATACCTTCAGGAATAATTCAGTGACAGGCTACTTCAACCCTACGAACGCGACCGCACCTTTTTTCCAGATCTTTGACCCCTCGTTCGTCACCACGGTGCTCGGCGAATCCCCGTCTATCCAGAGCATCGCCTACAATCCAGGCTTCGCCTTCGCTCACGAAGCACCTATATATGTCCCAGAGCTCGACGAGGTCTTCTTCACGAGTAATGATGGAGGTACCCTGGGCTACAGCAACTGGTACAACAACAGCGTCGTTGGTAAGATCAGTATGACGGAAGTGGAGAGTGCCGTCAGCGCCGCCGGCACTACGCCAGCCAATGTGAATGTCCAAGTTACAGAGGTGAGCGACTTTCCCCCCCAAGTCCTGTCAGACATGTAAGATCTGCGTGAAGCTGCCGTTGGCCGACACCATCCAAATGACCAACGGCGGCACTGGTCCCTACTACGGAAACCTGGTACTGGTGACGTCCGGACGCGCGCTATTTCCACCCTCCCTGGCCTTGGTGAACCCGAACCCCCCCTACAACGTGACAGTCCTTTTGGATAACTACTTTGGCCGTCAATTCAATTCTTTGAACGACGTGAAGATTCACAGACAGAGTGGGAACATCTTTTTCACCGATCCAACGTGAGCGCGGGTGTATATTCAAATGAATGGATCTGACCAGTGGCGACGCGCCAGTTACGGATATCTCAATCAGTTCCGCCCCGCTCCCGGTTTGCCAACGCAGGTTTACCGGTACAATCCGGCCACGGGGGCGGTCAAGGTCGTAGCGGATGGTTTCAACAAGTGCAATGGTGTTGCATTCAATCCCTCCGAAACGGTAGCATACGTGTGAGTATTACTGTGCCAGTGCCTGTATCGCGGCTTACGGTAAGCATATCCCAGGACGGATACTGGAGTTTCTGGTGGCTTCGAGGGTTTTGATCAGACCCTTCCGGCAACGATGTAAGCTCTTAACCATTCTCATGAATTAAAATCCAACGCCTTGTCATGTCCACTTATCTCCGTATAACAGCTACGCCTTCGATATCGACCCTCTCACCCAAGCCTTCACCAACCGACGCGTCTTCGCATACGCCGACGCGGGTGTCCCCGACGGTATTCAAGTTGATTCGCTTGGTAATGTCTACTCCGGCTGTGGAGACGGTATTCAGGTCCGTTTCAACTCCTGGGAGGGGGGCAGACTAAAATGACGCATCATCACCCAGGTCTGGAACTCGGAGGGTACCTTAATCGGCAAGTTCTTCCTGAACTCCACCTCAGCAAACATGATATTTGCGGGTCCTGGTCGCCTCGTTATCCTAGACGAGACCACAATATATCTCGCCAGGATCCAGGCTCAGGGCATTGATCTGGCGTATCCTTAAGGGGATGGACATGTCACTAGAGGGACTATAGTTGATGCACGCGCCCGCTGAACAGGTCGTTATCGGCCGCTGCCATATGTTGTTGAGCTTTAATTGAGGTACACTTCCCTCGAAATCAAGCTGGAACCGAATAATCAGCGTTATTGCTTGGTGCTGAGGCGCGTTCCAGTCACGTGTCTGTCATTTGAGCCACGTGATTCGCGCGACACGTCTGGAACCGACGACTTGCCGAGGAACAATGGCCATCTGTGTGATGCCATCTGAGACTTGGCCTTTTGTCTACGACTATCAAATATGAGGGGGAAAGGGCAGTGGGTCCGAGTGGCTCAAGGCTATTATACTCTTTCCGTTCGTCCGTTTGTCTTCCATTTTATTGTCGACCATCTAGTAACAAATGACTTCGCCTTCCTCGATCGACAATCTCCCCGTCGAACTGCTTTCTTATATCTTCATTCTCGGAACATACACAAGCTCTAACGAAAAGCGGTGGTACGAATTCGGCGAGGAATGGGATATCCATCGCTTCCGCACCGACCTGCCAACTACAGTGGCCCAGGTTTGCAGACATTGGCGTCAAGTCGCATTGTCTACGCTGGAGTTGTGGACCAACATCTGCGTAACAAAGGCAGATATTGTCAAGAGCGATGAAGATCCTCGCTATTCAGCGGGACAGTGGCCTGGGGACGCTAGGTCACCCCAGGTCCGTAACAGATACCTCGACACCCGTCGACTAGGACTATACATCTCTAGGTCACAGTCATCACCGATAGACATTCTCATAGATGCCAGGGACCCGCAATGGGACTTCACGGAGCCCGAAGGGTCGGAGGAGTACGTTCACTGACCTTACCTGCGCCACTGAGCCACTCATAATTATTTCATCAGCCAGCTCAATTGGAAGTCCTTCTTACCTGTAGATGCGCGAGGATCCCTAGCGTATCTCTTGAAATACGTCTCCAGATGGCGTTCACTCATCATCCTCAGCGATATATACGCGCCCATGCACGCTATTCTCGACTGCTTGAGCAAGCCTCACTTCATCCAAACGTATTCAGGTGCTTCAAATCTATCGATTATCGTTGCTCCTCTTTTGGAGTCTCTTACATTCATGCGGTGCAATGAGTACGCATGTTACTCGCCGATATTCTATCCGGAGAACATGCGAGACCCGGCTCCATTGCCACTCGTCATCTCGCAGCAGGACGGGAATCTATTCTCGTGTATACCGAGATTAAAGCGACTGCTTTTATCGGGAGTGCACTTAGACTGGTCTCGCCTGCCGCCGCCGCCCGACACCCATATCCCGTCCCCGTGTGCCGCCATCAAGACCCTGGAACTATCTTACCACTGTCGAGACGTCATGCCGAAGCTCCACCAGTTCGTCCGACTGCTGGAAGCATGCCCGCAGTTATCCAAGCTCATCTTACAAGCTAGCGGTCCAATTTGGGACCCAGAAAATATCGAGGACTCGGACATACTGGAATCACGCACCGTAGCACTCAGTAATCTGAGGACCCTATGCGTCGGATACGTGGACTCGCACGTCTCGATGCAAGTGTTGAAGATGCTCGTAGCAAGGGAACTCGAGAATCTGGAGCTGGAGGACGCCGGCCATCCTATCAGTTCTGGCGAAGACGACGCGACAGACCTCATAAACTGGCTCGGAGGTACCAGAGATAATGGGAGCCTTCGCACAGATGCGATACCCTTTCCAGCTCTTGAGCAGCTGAGATTGCGTCGCCTTCAACTGCAGCAATCCGAGCCGCTGGCAAATCTTCTCTCAAAGTTGCGGAACCTGCAAGCCTTATCTATCGACACTATGTCACTACCGGCGATTCAGTCACTAAAGCCACGGTCCAGTCCTCCAGCGGAATCCAGACATATTTGCCCGAACCTCAAGAGGCTTCATGTCACAGGCATTCAGGAGCAGCTTGACGTGGTGGAGGAGATCCTCGCAGATCGAACTGCCGAGGGGCTTTTCCTGGAAGAGACGCGATTGGAACTGTTCGGGCAGGGTAGGGATATAGGACAGGAGTGGGAGGCAGATATGATGGCCCTCAGCATGAGTGTCGGCGGTGATATGGACGTTTTCTTTGATTCTGTCGATATGGGCAGCATGATTCCGAGCGATGAGGATGAGGACGAAGACGAGGATGACGGTGAGCACGCTGGAGAGAACGCGAAGTCGATCAAACCATGGAATGTTTCTCAGTTTTTTGATTCATGCTTCGTTGATAGGATCCGATATGTCGATATAGTCGGTGTCGATGTTGTGCGCTAGTACGGTCGTTCTTGTCAGGGGATGTACCTGTAAGTGATGCTGAGCGTCCAATGTTAATGTATACCTCATTTACGATTCGGCGTGCGGTCCATGTTCGTTCGCACGCGATTAACTCCTCTCAGGCAGTTCCGACATTCGATGGCACGGCATCTCTCAGTTCAACCAACCTCCTGTGTTGCTAAGTCATGAACAGTTTCATGGCCTCAATCCAGGGATTATAAGTAAAAAGCGAGGCGGCACCTGCCGCTGGACCCCGCTAAGAAACGATTGCAGTCGGGAGACGGTCTAGTACTGTTGTCACGGTTTCCATCAGTGCGTACAGTAACAGCACGAGATATGTACGCGGCGTGAGGCCACTGGCCGAGGCAGTCCGGAAGGTGACTGCTGACGAACTTGTTCATGAGAGCTAATTACCACAAATACAACAATGCTGATGGTTGACGGCGCGTGAATGAAGCTACAGATGATGCAGACAAAGCGACCCCAAAAAAACACTCAGGGAAAACAGACTAAACCAGATGAATCCAGACGCAAATTCGACTTCACGGTGGAAAGACACCCATGAGGCCGTTACCATTCGTCGATGGTGAGATGGGAGCGCCATAGACACTGCCTGCCGCAGTGGGTGATTCAGCCATTAATCCGGGGGATGTGAACTCGGCGGGTGAGGAGAATAGCGATGCCATGTCCAGTCCTCCATCATTGAGCAAGGCCATGAAGTCGTTCGGAGACATGGGTATGGACGCATCACTACTTCGCCCAGGCATTGGGTTCAGGAATGTGTAGGGCGACTGCGTGTCCTGTCGCGGTACCGAGGAGCCGACATTTTTCGGAGAGAAAGCATTGGCTATGGCGGTTCCATTTCCAGAGACTCCATCGATGAACATTTCCGATGAGAAGTCCTCGGGACTGTTGTGTTGTGATGGGGTGTCGCTGGAGCTGCCATTCGACCTCACAGTAGACGGAGTCTTCTTCCGTACTGGCCTTATCCAAGGAGGCCGTGTGTTATTGCCTCCCTCTCCTGCTCGAGCTTGAGAGTCCAGAGGGATTTGAGTTACTGGAATGCGTCACGATATATTAGTAAAAGACTTGAGAGCAGGAGCAAGTGTTGCGACGTACATCGACAGAACTCCTCCATAAGATCCCCTGATCGCATTCCGCATACATAGCGCCCACTGAAGCGCCTGAGCAGACCAACGCATGAACGCAAGGCATCCAAAGCACTGCCAACTGATGGTCGCATGGAATCATGATGGCTATTGACCAAAATAGCGACAAGCGTCCTCCCAGCCTGCGTGAGCTGGTGGATAACATGGACACCATCTGGGACCTGTGTGAGAGAAACGTATTGACGGAGGACGCAGGAATAACGGCGTACAGTATGTCATCAGGCCTTTTGTAGCAACGTGCAGGTGTGCCGAAACAATCTGCAGAGCACACGCATGGGCTGCTCGCATCGCCTCGAGCTCTTCCTCGTTCTGTTCTTCGTCAGACCCATTGTACGTCCGCTCCGCCACACGCTCCGAGAACCGATGCCGGTGGATCAACATGCGGATGAACTGCTCGATACAGTGCAGCCGTTCCGCCTGTGTTACACGGATCACATCGTCGCTCGCCATCGTCTCCACGGAGTGCGCCCAATGAGGTGGAACATTCCGGCAAATCTCGTCCAGCAGCGCCTCCTCATCCCGCATGTCCCGTGGTCGCTTGAACCCGGATAATATGGACGTCACTCGGGACATGAACGCGCATTGTTCTCCGAATTTGTGAGACGGGGGCGCGTCAAGCACAGACTCCAGGACGATGAACATCTGGATGATGCTACCGAAGGCGCTCATGCGGGGTTCGACGTCTGGGGGCTGCACGCCGATGCCTTCCCGGGTGATGTATTCGTCGTCCACTTTTGCGGGGGCCGATACGTCGCAATCCCTGAGTCTGATCATGGGCGGACGGCCGAAGTGTGCGCACGCTTGTTTATCCCATAAATATACGCTCCAGAACGTGCGTTTTCGCACTTCCTCCTCCACAGGATCGAAGATATCGTAGGCATCAGCAGAGCGGTGCAGACCAGCGTCGATGGAGAGGGTAATCGACTCGGCAAGCAATGCGAACGCCCTGGACAGCTTTCCAAGCCCGACAGCGTACACCCCAGCAACTAGAACGGCCTGAATGGTGTAAAGTGTCGGTCGGTCGGCTGTTGGTAGCGTCCGTAGCCGGGCAAATAACTCAAACCATTGAACACCGGCGGAGACGCCATCGTTGGGGTCAGCTCGGACACGCGGGTCATCAATATGTCGAGACGACAGGCAGCATATAGCTACAATGAAGGCCGCGAAGCCGGGCTCGCCCCATTTTTGAGGATTACCGTAATCCTTCGGCGACCCAAGTCAATGGACCAAACACAATAAGAAGAATCAGCTGACTTACCGAAAGGAATGTTGGCACATGCAAAAAGGGGAGCAGATAATAGGACGTGGATAGATAGCACTGTACAAGGCTGTAATGCAGAAGTGATAAGGCCAATATCGTGACGAGACATCCACAATACCGACCTGTCCATGAGGTCCGGAGATATGATAGAAGTGATAAGTTTCCATAGCATCTCAGGATTGATATCCGTCCTCCGAGGAGTTCGGTCAGGGAACCAATCCTCCGTCGTGATATGGTCCTTCCGGTCACTCCATGACGCTTGAGGACTCGCCTCTCGTTCTTCCCGCCGCACCGCTGCCGCACTACGATCAACAAGCAGGTCAAGAAGAGGCATACCCGAAGTTTCTCCCTGCCACCGCGTATATCCTTCATCGTCCAGATAGAGATACGAAGGTGATAGAGACATTCGAGCGGTCTCCTCAACTAGGTCATCAGTTGATGTCACGGTGCTCGCCCTTGCGCGTTGTTGAGGCGTATGTCCTAGTAAAGAGCCAAGGGAGTCATTCGGACTTGACTGTCTGGAACCCGACCGCCCGCGCATGAAGTGAGTAGACGGATTAGTGAGAGGAAACGCATTAGGGGGGACGCCGGAGGGATAAGTATGAGTGGATGAAGCAAAAGAGGTATGCGGGCTATTTCGGGGATCGGGGGGAGGTGTTTGGGAGGATGAGGCAGCCATTGCGGCAGCAAAGACAGACGGCGGGATTGCCTGTATCAGACTCTCCAAGTGGTGCATCCTATCCTCCAGGGTCGCAGTCCTCCTACCAGACCGTCAGAGCTATAATCTCATGCGAGATGGAAAGTGCGCACTTGGACTTGTGAGGGTGACTTCTCTTCCCCGGCTCCTCGAAAGTGCAAGCAGAGTTTGAGTTAAGACATGCTTGACATGGATGTCCCTCGTCACATTTGATCCTCCGGCGACTGCAGAATCCTCTGCGTTAACTCTTTGCAAGCTGAGTCACTGAAAGGCGCTCAGCTCACCGACATCGGTCGCAGGCCCTATTTTATGCACCTTTATTAATACTGTCTTGGTGAGACTCTAGAGGGGTTCTTACGAACCTGCTAAGCTTGAAGCGCCGTTCCTTCAAGACCGACGTCGAAGGCTTTTCTGCAGCGGGTTCCTCTGACATGGGAGTCGAAAGTATCGGTGCTCTGACCCGACTCACGGCGTTTCTTGGTTAGTCATGCGAGCAGCAAAGCCACCGACCTTATAAGGAGCTGTCGAAGTCAAGTGTTCTCAAGCCCCAATCTCGTCGGGCTCAAGATACTCCGCTGTGCCGACCGCCGCGGCAGCGCGCCCCCGTCGTCGACAAGGAGCTCAGATGGCGGCCAGCAAGCGGCCACGGCTTACCATCCTTCTTGTTCAGAGAGTACTTCCAACGGTTCTGCGAGCAACCTGCGAGGAGTATATTGCGACTGGGTATACATATGTGACTTTTGAACGCGAATAGCAACTATATGACTCTAGTCCAAACCAATAATAATAATGCAGATAATCTGGATAGGGTTTCCAAGCGGGAGTAAGCGTAAGGTGTGATATAAACGAAAGCAAGTGAATGAGTAACCGGTATAGCACCGCAAGATAAAGGTAGTACAAGACAGAATTTCCATCCAGCCCAAGTCGCGAGAACACCCCGCGAGACATAACAGTACAATTACAATGCTCGTGGACCGCTGTACGAATACGCACTGGCTCGTCGGTCGTGCCCATCATCCGCGAACTCCTCGGGGGCAGTGGCGTATGAGGCTTCGCTGAGGCCCCGTGATGGATCCTCATGGCCTGCTGGATATGGTTGGAGTCGCCCATCATCTGCTGGGGGACTTCTAACCCGCATCTCAAACGACTCAGCGCTCGGGGTGCCGTAACCAGGAGAGTTAGGCACTTGCAAAGTTTGATGTGACGGTGTACTCGGGCCTGATCGTCCGGAGGCTCCAAAAGAAGTGGGTGAGAAAGAGGACTGTGGCAATGGGCTGGTGGTGTTGGAAAGATATCCATACTTCGGTGAAGGGAGTGGTGAGGGAGCAGGGATATCTGAGGCGGAATAATAGGATGCTCGCCATGACGCGGGTGATCCTCGACCCCAACTACCCGAAGACGGTGGCGTCTGCAGGTACTCTTGATCTCTAAATCGAGGTTGAGGAGCCTCATACTGCATCTGTTGCTCCAAGTCCGCATACTGTGGCGCTGGCGAATCCTGAGTTGTCAAGGGGGGCGTGTCGATATAGCCAGCCGTTCTCGGTGCAGAGATGCCTCGGTCGCCGGGGCTTCTTGTCAAAGCCGGCTCGTAGTCTTGGTTGATTGCGGAGAACTCGGACTCTGAGCGGCTGTGTGGCTTGAGGAACATGGGCGTAGCTTCCAGTTCGCTCTTCTTCAAGTCGCGATGGTGCTTGATACCCAGTCGTTCCTTGAGGTCCCCTTTCACCCACATCTCGCGGACAATGTCCTTATCCAACGGCCAATATGTCGTGGCTATGAACTTCACCAGGAACCGAGGGGCTGGATTAACACCTGTCAGGTCAAATTCTACACCGATGATTACACCGACACTTACCTAGTGCAACAACCACAGCCACTACTACCGACGCCCAGAACACGATGTTACCGAACAGCACAACCACCTCGTCGTTGAAATCAGGACTGTCGAAGAAGGAGTATATGATGATCCATGCCATCATGGCCAGAGAGGACCCGATGTTCACGATCCAGGTAATCACTGTCCAGCTGTTCCTCACTATTAGTCCAAATCGCTGTTCATGATGAACGAGCAGCACATACTAGTTCGTGTTGATCCCCACGTAAGTATTAGCGGCGAAGATAGCCGCTACAGAGACCGTTGTCCCAAAGTCTGCCAGGGAGTCGATTCCCTTCCCGTTCCATGACACTGGAGAACCAAAGTACCACACGCAAAACGGTATGAAATACACCACCGCAGATTGATAAAGTCCGTCTAGCATGTAAAGCCAGAACTTCGTGCGGGTATACTCCAAGCCTCGTATGCCTCTCACGTATAATTGGGGGAACGCAAGAGCGGCCTTAGCATTGATATCCTGGTCGAATGCTATGACAATCGTAAGTTTCACTTCGGCCTGCCGAAGAAATGAATAGCGTACCTCCCATAACGATGACAGGCAGGGACGTGAAGGCAAGGTTGTATAGGATGATAAAGGTGTACTGATACAGATAAGTCGCGTCGAAACTGTAGAAGGAATGTAAGGATTGAACGTCATAGATCACCACTTGTACGAACCTATTCCAAGGAAGGTACCAGAACATGGCGAATGTCCAAATCACGTTCTATAGCGAGAGTGAGTGGGATGATATCGTGAAAAGCGTTGCAAGACGCACCTTGTAAAAGAAATTGCTATGCATATCAGCAATCCTCTGATACGACCACCTTCCATGAACAAGAAGAAGCTTGGTAAGGAATCGGAACTGCCCAAAGGCGTAGTCGGCAGACATGGCAGCCTGTGAGCCTTCCAGCCCGAACAGGCCACATCCAATGTTAGCTTCTTGAATCATGGCGACATCATTTGCACCATCCCCGATGGAAAGCGTCATGGCATTTCGACCCTCTTTGACCTATGGTAATGGTTAACATGTCCTTCAGCACCCGCTGAAGGTACTGAACTCACCAGCTTGACAGTCAGAGCCTTCTGAGCTGGTGATACACGGCAGCATACGACCGTTTCGCATTGGGTCCCCAGATTCAGGAACAGAGGCTTCAAAGCCGGATCGAGGGCGAAACGTAAAGTATCACCATCTATGACAACGGCAAATGAGGCTTTGGTCGTTCCCTGGATGAAACCTCGCTTCTGAGGGTTCCAAGAAGGAGGACCAAGGATGGAAGCGATCTTGTTCAGCCCCGCTTCAATTTGCAAGCGAGCCGAATCAGCAGAGTCAGCAGATAAAATCATGATTTCCATGTCGTTCTTGAGCAGATTACAACTGAATCCTGTATGGGCAATATGTTTGAATATGCGACACTTGAACATCATAGCAGGACCTACCAATCTCGATGGCCGTCTGAACTTTATCACCTGTAAGAATCCATAACTTAATGCCAGCACGATGAAGTGTTTCGATCGCTTCCGGCACCCCTTCTTGTAGTTTGTCTTCCAGCGCAGTCGCTCCCAGGATTGTTAAAGAATGCTCGATCAGCTCACTGGCCTTGTCCATCTCCTCATCACGATCCTTAATAGCCTGAGAAGCAGCGTCATACGTGCGCGACCACTGCAGATATTCATCTTCCGTGAGGTACCGGTACGCTATACACAGCGTTCGTAGACCGCCGTTTGCGAAAGCCTCCATGTCCTTTTGAGTCTGCTCTTTCAGCCAAGGGTCGTGATCTTTGTCTAGCCGCTCGTAGATGACGCTGTCGGCCCCTTTGCAGTATAGGACAATTCTGCCTTCAGGATTCCGAACGATAACGCTCATCCGCTTCCTTGTACTATTAAACTCAATGGTCTTGAGAGGGATGTGACGTTCAGCCTGACCCATAACCTCAATGTCGATGGAATCCTTCGCTCTAGAAACGAAGGGGAAGCCGACATCGCGAGCGGCAGCAACAAGTGCTGCTTCGTCAGGAGATTCAGCCTTGTACTCTGTGAGGAAAGGGTTCGAGTTAGGCTCGGGACGATCAGCCAGGACGCTGTGACAGATTGCCAAAGCACGGAAGAATGCGATGATGCGCTGTCTCTGTTCGCCCGATCTATCCGTCATGTCCTGCGCAAGATGGGGAGAGATGAGAGTCAACTTGTCCACCCTTCCGTACCGGTTCTTGAAAGCCCGCTGCAGCATCTCCACCATCCGGTCCTTCATCACGACCAGATTCTGCTGAAGTTCTTCCGGATCAATGTCCTCGGCCCCCTGCCTCTTCGCTGCACCGCGCTGCGCTTCTGTGACACCCTCGCCGTACGCCACGCCATAGATGGAGCATTTCTGAAACTCCATGACGTTCTGCGTGAGCGTGCCTGTCTTGTCAGAGAAGATATACTCGATCTGCCCAAGGTCATCGGAGATATTCCAAGTCTTCGGTACGCAGGCGGTATCGAAAGGCTTGTAGTACATGTCTATGTCTTGAGAGATGAAGAACGCCTGGATGGTCTTGACAATCTCGATTGAGATGTACAGCGAGATGGGCACGATGTTTTGGAATGCAATCAGGCAAGACCTGGGACGACTATATCAGCTTCACATAATCTGAACAAGCTTCAAAGACTTACACAAACGTCACCAGCGCGTTCAGGACATATGAGCTGGTGGGATCAGCTCCGACCTCGAAGACATCCGCACTTGTCCCTGCCTGCGAATCCATTAAACCGCTGACGACGGCTGTGACGGCACACATCACAATGAGCACGACGAAGTTCATAATGACATTGAAGTTCGTCTCTTTCTCGATCTTCGAGCGCTTCGATGGCGTCTCACCGCCATTGAGCATGATCTTCGTGTCTGCGCCCGTGAAGACGACCAAGCCGATGACCCAGGTGGTGTTACGAAGTGTGCAACCACGGAGGAGAAACTCATTAATCGTGACAGACTCCTGCTTCTGCTCACCGTTACTAGGATCCTTGTACTTTAAGATACCGTGATATAGGTAAAGGTTCTGGTGCGGAGGCTCTGAGTCGAGGATAAAGGATGACCGCTCGATATCTTCCTCGGAAGTGATAGAAGACGTGGCTTGGACGGCTTTACGGGGTTTCAGGTTGGTCTCGCCGTCGAGATTCTTGGTCTCGAGATAGCACATGCCGTCGGCGTCAGAGGTAGACAACACGACAAGGTCGGCAGGCACTTGCTCGTTGTCCCGCAGGAGGACAATGTCGCCGACTTCAAGCTTCTTCCAGAGCGTCCGCTCCCACCGCGACGAGCCTAGGGGACGTTTGCTGTAGTCAACCACCCCGGAGCTTCGGGACTGCTGGTACAAGCTTATAGAATCTGACCGCATACCCATCTCCTTTGCCAACTGCTGCGAGGTGTTGACGAGCGTGGCCTTTGATGGGTCTGCAGAAGAAGCCGGAGGATAGCTATGCGAGTCCACGCTCTGGATGTCCTCCAGACGCCGACCGCCTGCGCCACGCAGCCCGAGAGATACCCGGCTATCGTTCACACCATCCCGGGTAGTGGCGATGCTATTACGGTCGTCACCGTCGCCGGCCTTGCTGAGCAGAATGCGCCCAGCGCTCGCTTCCCTATCGCGCAGCTTGCGCACACCCTTCGTCACAGCACCTGGAGGATTCAGTCCCAGCAGCTTCTCGAACCATGATCGGGGATCGGTTGGCTGGTTCACGTTCCGCCAGTTTTCCAGTTTGGTAGCGGCAGAGTTGTTTACTTCATCATCAAGGGATGCACGACGGTAGTCCTCGATGCCGTCCTTTATCGCTGTCACAGTGATGATGAAAACGAGCGGTAGCATGGACACTTGCGGACTTGCAGCGCCGAAGATCGGAAAGACTGGACCTTGTCAGAGGCACATACAGATTACAACCCACGTACATACCTTGAACCACGACCAATGCCAGAAAGTACAGATTAGCAACCCTGCAGCAGTGATGAGGTAAGGGTTCGAGCGCCGTATCAAGACTACTGACCTTCGAAACTGCTCGTAGAGGTTCTTAGGAACGAATGTAATGATGGTATATTCTGTAGCACGTCAGGACAGAACACCCACATGACGGACATGGCAACGTACTGCTTGTCCGGACTTTATTCCGCACATACGTCTTGACGGGTTCCCCATACTGATCGACCTCCATAGCAGACAGCGGGTGGTTGACGTACACATTCCTCCTCTCTCCAGGAACCTCATGAGATGCGGCACCCGCCTCCGAGGACGCTGTAGTCGGTCTCTTCTTCTCCGAGCTGCCCTTGCGGAAGAACCGCGACCTCTTCGTCCTCACCGACTTTCTCTTCTGCGCCCGACTCTCCGCGCGGATAGACTCAGCAATGGTAGAGGCAGCCGTGCGCACAGTCCGCAGACGCAGCTCTGGGTCAATTTGGGCATCGTTCTCCTCGTCGGTATCATTTCCATCTGGCTGTCGTCGCTTGGCGAACGACATCACGGTCGGTGCAGGTAAGGCCTGAAATCAGAGATATCCTGGGACCGTGGGCCAGCACTGTGCAACCAGGAGGAACAAGAGGAAACGAGCGTATTCCGCTGGGCGCTGCGACGCCGAGCACACCTGCACGGCCTGCACTTGGCTTGTGGCGGCAAGGAAGGGGCAAGACCCCGGCTTTGTTGCGCCGCTGCTTACGTAAGTTTACCTCCGGAGTGATGAGGGTCCCTTCAAAGGTGGTCGCGGTCGCAAATGGCATGTGTTCGGGACCTTCTGATGCATTTGTGGCTGCTGAGAGAGTCAGATATTCACTGCTCCTCTATTGCCCCCTGCTCGACCAGACCAACATTTCCAGAAAATACACAGTTATCACTTCCTCGCGATTCTACTGCAGATTCAACTGCACTGTCATGAACTCGGCATAACCGGTGTTGTCGGCGAAGTAACTTCCGAGCGACTCCCGCTCGGCGCTGCTGACGGCCTATTCTCCTGTTCCGGGATATAATCCATTCAGGAGGGCCACGGTATTTCCGCTGCCGCATTTGACGCGTATGATACATTTTCTGAGCGATCTTGATCACATAGAGTGACTGAGGCTCATCCCAGCCTCACGAGCGATATCGCAAAGACCACGTATGTATGCCTGACTCTCTGAAAGAGCCTACGAGACATTGCTCCGCTCAGTCAGCCTCCTTCATGACTGCTGTGAGGAGCAATGCCTCGTGGGGAACGTTGTCCTGGCCACCAGATCATCAAGAACACGGTGATATGTATGAATAGCAGGATGTGATAATAGCAATATCCATCTGATGTCTGTATACCATGGGGAAGGGCACTTGGTCCATTCTCCAACACAGAAAGATACCGGAGATGCTGTATTCTGAATCCTGGTCTCCCGGTCCTGGGTACAGCATCCTTAGTGGCGACACAAGTTCCATCTACGAGGTCCACAATTCGAACCTGAGCGCAACCCTTCTTGTTCTAGCACTCGCCGATAGTCAGTTCCGTGTCTGTGACGTGGTGCGTATAGGCATCCGTCGTGGTAATGTCCCATCCTACTTACCGAATTGACAAGCAACGTTGCCCTCCTGGGCATTCCCCCGCTCTTGCCTTACGTTCCCCGAAAAAAGGGATCTCATGGGAGTTTGTTCGCAGCTATAGCGACGGACCCTCTAACTTCCCTTACAATCCCGAAAAAATTGAAGCCGCAGTCGAAGTTGACAATCGCAAGAATTACCGCTGGATCTCGTACATGTATATCCACAGCCTCCTGCGCACATGCAATGGACAGCCCTGGACCTTCACCTTGTCAGAATACACAACCTATCATCAATAACTTCTCCTGCCTTTCGATGACCCGGGCGCCAGAAGGTTACACGGATCATATACTACATTACCACACGCGTCGAGAGCAGAGGGATACGCCCATACAAGAATACACATCTAGTAATACAAAGCATTTCGTCCCGGATGAAGAAGCGTAATTCCAATTGGGGTGGGGGTTTAAGGAGTGAGGGTGGGTATCTTCCGGAAGCCAGTTCAGTAACTAGTCATACCCGGGGACGCCCCTCAGCTTCCTGGTGAAGTCCACCAAGTTCTTCAGCTGCTCGAGCGTCAGGAAGATGAGGATGGTCGTGGGCTGCAGCCTCGTCCAAGCGGGCACCCAGCCTTTGAACATGAACATCGGGCCCTCGGTCGCGATTGCGGTTCGTATGGCGGCCATTGTCGACTACGGACGTGGACAGGCGAATGGTCAGAGTGGAACAAGCTCGTGGGAAGGTGATGCTTACTGATGAACCCGGTCCAGAAGCATTCATGATGCGGCTCTGCGTATGGCGTCAGTTGCTCCCTTCTCTCGTCCTAAGAGTAATGACAGACCTTCAATACGTCAGCGGGTGAACAGACTGTAGTAGCCACAGTGCCCTGAAGAGTCCGGCTTAGGAAATTCACAGAGCACAATGAACGATATCACGCACAGCACCGAAACTAGCCGTGAAGTGACAATAGATATTGTCATCAAAATACCCAGTCTTCAGCAGTTCAGCCTTGAAGAAGTCATATCTACAGCCAAGTTCGTAAGATCTCCCAAGGACAGGAATGTTGGGGGACTTACGACGCAAGTTGACTCGCGTTCATGAGGATAGCCCTGAATACGTTCGGGCCCATCCCTCGTGCTAACGAGGAGACACCCTCTTCTCGGACCATCTGTCGCAGTGGTCCGTAGTTTTATTTTGGTGTTCGCTAGACTGTGTTTTCGTGAATTACTCACGCGGAATAAACCATCGAAACAGTGCTTGTAATTAAGCCTCTTCTCTGGCGGCTTCGCCATGTCCGCCTGCATGCGCACCATGATGATTTCACCAGGGTTACCGACGAGTCCCGCGATACCGCCGGCTGTAGCATCGCTGTCAGAATGAATTGACGGTGACAAGTGAGAGTGCGTACCCATTGATCCGGCGGCTGCTAGTTTCCATGCAGGCGAGTCCTTCCCTAAAATTCACAGAATAGGGCTATAATGACAACGGGTGATGCGGACTTCACTCCTACCTGCACCGATCAACTTCTTGCTCTCATCGTATGCCCAGAACCGACAGAGCGAGTAACTCATTTGTCGCATCCATGTTCCAGAGATACCGTCGAAAAGCCCACGCGCACCTTACGCAAGGAGAGATTAGATGAGTATGTGGACATCTTTGCAAGGACGGAAGCAATGTGAGATTACAGAGATTTCGGACGGCAACCGTGGTTTGCAGTCAGAAACGCCCGATCAAACGCCGTCTACTCCCGCTAGCGCCCGTATATAACGCCAGGACATTGAACGAAAGCATACCTGCAGTTCTGACTGTCTTTCGGATCGACTCTATCATGCGCTTATCTCCAGAGGCTTGTAAGCGCACTTTCGTCAGATCCAGCGGGCTGTCAGATCTCCAATCAAGACCTGTCCTCGATGGCAGACATGGCACTGGACGTACTGCGTGATCGATGCTGCTATCGTCGCTGCCACACCTGCAATACATCGTCACACAAACGTTCAGAAGGCAAACAAGCAACCTTCGACTGGATACACACCGCCCAGCCAGAATGGATACGGTGGCTTCTTGGGTGGCGGGAGACCCGTCACCGACCCCGCCTCCGGTATCGGCTTCGTCGACGCTGTCTCTATCTGTTTCGACATCTCTAGCAAGCGGTGGGCGGCGAGAGTAGCAGGTGAGCAGGTCGTCTATTGAACGAACGCAGGGCTTGTCGTATGCGCGAATGCTAACTGCCCTATATAAGGGACGGTCCTGAGAGGGTGGAACCGGCAAGGCCTACACGATCAACGACAGGATATTCGGATATGCTGCCTGACCAAGAAAGAATCATGGACGCATTTGTGACACGAGTCCTTCAGAATGAATAGCCTGGCTATATCGGGGTAGCATGCTCCTCCAATACTGTCTTATGACCAGCACTTCGCCCGCACCCTCCCGACCGGCGCCCCGCCTTCCTCGAATTCGGAACTCTGCCAGAGTACGTCCCACTTATTCCGTTGAATGTTGCGAGCTCGTGTGAGGTTGATAGCGCTGGGGTAAGAGACAGCATTGAAGGACGCAAAGGAATCCCTGGAACCTGAGAACGATTACCAGGGGTGGAGGATGAATTGCCTTATTTGGCTGCGGTGGCTGAGACTCGCTCGGAGTCGCTCCTGTTTCTGACTGTCCAACCTCTCACAGCGTCTTTGCCTCGTAATCGTTCAGGCTAATCTCTACAGCTGTTTTGTTGCCTAGTGACGTGTTTTACAGCGGACGTGTGTAGTCTCCTTCAAGTTGGAGACCGCGGACTCGGAGCGGGTTTGCTTGCTTGCACCTCCGGAATGTTACGGCAGGGGAGGTCAACTCTACGATAGAAGATCACAATGAGGTCATTATAGGTTCCTTCTATGTATCTGAACTGTTATGAAATCAACTTGCTTTTGCAAGGGTTGCTGGCATGTTGCTGCATCACTTAGCGTCAGCGAACAGCATAAGCCAGACAAGCATGGATACAGCATTGACAAGCGACCGCGTGCCGCTTCAATTGTCATCCGGAACGTCCAAGAGTCCACTGCCCCCCGTCCAAGAAGGCAGAGCAAGGCAAAGATATCGGTATATCAAGCAGTCAGGGCTTCGCAGCAGCACTTAGCATCCGCGAACCGCATACAATTGTGACAGCCTTAGTATATAATATTTGAGCGTACGCATCTTCTGCTGTGGAGTCTAGAGGTGCAAGGGGTTGACCCAGGTAAGAACTCTGCGCTACCTGGCAGGTGGGAAGTGGACGGAAATCAAACGTTGGCCGTCGTACGAAGCAAAGTTCCACCCCACTGGTGAGCAGGTCTCTGCCCGTGCGTCGCTCTGACCACGTACTTACTCAGGAGCAGGTTATGCGCTGCCCGACTGCGCGGATTCGGGAACATCCCCCCCCCCCCCCCCCGAAAAAAAAAAGCATGGTGGGCGACATGCCGGTGAGTATACTCACGTCTTCAAGGCTCTCACTATGGTTATAAGCAGGTTGAACATGTAAGTTACTGGCGCTGGTCGGAAGGACTCAACTACAAGCAGGTCAGTGATGAAAGCGATTCCATCGTCAGCAAACCTGCAGTCCAAATTCAAACTCCCGGAAAGGCCCGGTGCAATGAGTAGCCATAGGACGTGGCTGACCTCACTGTCAGCCGCAACGGTCTGCGTAAATGCTGAATCGATATCCCGCCCTCTATCCACCTGCACGTATCCGCACTGAATTCGCCACTCACCAGTATTTGCGTAGTGCGTCTCGAAGAACGCCTGGTCATGAAGCCCACCACCCCACGACGTCCTTTTACGCCAGTGAAGCGTCTCCTCAACTGTTTCAAGCCCAAGCCTACAGTCAACCTCGGCAAACGTTCCCGCTCTCTCTCCTGCTCGTCCACACACTCTCCATCACCTCTGGCCCGGAAATCCAAAGCGAAAACGAAAGCCAAGCCTAGCAGCATGCTAATGCCCTGCCCCTTCCACCCTACGCCGGTGGTCCAATCCTGCGTCGCAGTAGAAAGCGACTCCCCCATCTCAGGCAGCGTCATAATCACCACGTTCCCAGTGCCGCCCTTCTGTTGCCACGCGCACCTCCACAGCATGGACCGCGAGCAGCTCCGCTCCGTCGCGCAGACTATCAACTCCCGGCTCCCGCTGGCACTCGGCATCGACACCACCGCAAGCAGGACGGACACCCAGATCCGGCGGGACATCGAGGTGTTCGTGGGGCTGCGCAAGCCGGAGGACGACGGGGGCGAGCCGAGGGTGCCTGGCGCACCGAAGGCGATTCGCAGCCGGACGGTGACTATGGGACCGCCTCCTGGCGTACCTCCAAGTGGCTGCAGGAGAAGGCAGCTCGCGAGTCCGAAGAGCCCGCTCGCGGGCAGACGGGGAAGCCGCGCGTTTTCGATGGCGCTGGGATCGCCCATGCTCGACATTCTGGAGGAGGAGGATGATGAGGACGGGACGATGCTTACCATCCACAACCGGAAGTCCGTGAAGAGACGCAAGCTCGGCCTGGAGGACCCGGGCACTCCGACACCCGTGCGGCGTGCGGCGATGAAGCAGCGAGTGGTCAGTCACGGTGGTGGTTCTGTACGACCAAATGTCGCCGGCAGGACAAGGAGCAAGACGGTTCCCGATGTGAGGGCGGAAGCCCAGCCGACGGGGGAACGACCTGTCTTCAAGTTCGATCCGTCGTTCGTCAACTGTGCCCCTAGGTATCGGCCCCGTCGGAGAGCGCAGCAAGAGAAGACCTCGGGGCTGGCCAGTCCTCGCGCGTATACTACGGATAGTCTGTCTGGTCTGGCTTCGCCGCTAGAGTCAGGAAGTTCTTCTCCTGTAGCGTGCTCTACTCCGCATCGCCGGGGGAAACTCGCAGACGCGAGTTTCGATCTGGATGGCATGGAAGATAGCGACTCGGACGAGGAATTCTTCGACAGCTTGTCGGAGCTGTGAACTCTAAGTAGTCGTACGCGTATCTTTTCGTATCGCGTTAATTATCCGTATTTTCTGGGTCATTGGTTCTGGTTCTAGTACTTAGACTGTTCAGTAAGCGGTATAATGTGGGAGCGTGATTTAGAGGTCAATATAAGGATCTTTCTTCGTCCTATTCGCTTCCTGTTAAAGTTTTCCCGAACCTACCGAGGTGTGAGCGGCTGGACATTGGAGAGGGACTTGTAAGTACATGCAGAGTCAGACATTCCATAGTATTAGAAATTGTAAGCCTCTGATAATCACAACACTGGCCTTTACCTTTATCGGTATATTCGCTTCCACATTCGTGCTCTTCGGCTTTAGATTGGGACATATGTCCAAACGCCTGTAGAAGCTCCTTTTCTCCCGCAGCATATAAAGGTGGGCAGGGCCCGCTCATCCCGTTCTTTGCCCTCCTCCCCCTCAACCACCACCGACGCCTTCCAGCTGACTGTCTTTCAGATTGAGCATGTCATCCATACGCGAAAAAGAACCAAAACAGGCTCGCAAGTACTCAGGGCTCAGCATCCGTGTCCGTATCCTAGAAACTTGGAAGTGCCTTGACTTTGCTTCAAAGAAACTTGACGCGACGCGGTCACGTAAGGCAGGCTGTGCGTATGACGACACGCGTTATTTACGCGTTGTGTGTCGCTGATTTTGTTTCCGTCTTGTTCATTTATACCCTATCGGGTAGCGCGCCCACAGAACCAAACGCCTCGTGTTGATAATGGTTCGAATCGGCGGTGCTCGTCCTCCGTCTCTCGCGTTCTTCGCGTCGGTGCAGCGTAGACAGTCTGTGATCACTGGCAGCAGACCAAGGTTGTTGACGTCGACGATACAAGACGTTCTCCACGGTCTGCCGTCGGACAAGCGCCTTTGCGGAACCACAAGGTGCGTAGGACTACACGTATGCAGCGCTCGTCGTGTCTGACCCGTAGGAGCAGACTTTGCGTAGGCCTTTCAGCGCACCGGAAGATCCAAGCCATTGCAGTAACGCCAGAACACGGCTTTCCTCAAGACACGACACGTACTTCAGCAAGAAAATCAATCGAAAACCCACACATATACGATTCACGACGGCCCACGATTTATCCAGCACGAATACGCGACACGCGCTCGCGAACCCTTTCTGATTCTACGACACTTTGTCTCTTACGATTTCACGAATTGCACATATTTCTGATCTTCATTTGTTGTATTAACGAAATTTTTACGCTTTTCATTGCTCAAGCACGATTGCAACGACCATGATGCGCAGTACGCTTCTGGCTCGCAATCCGGACCTCAACTCTTTCCGTGGCCGTCCGAAACCGTCGTCTTCAAGTTCACATTCACCCGCAAATGCATCGACTCCGCCTCAGCCCTCCCGTATCCCCACTATCCGTCTCGTCGAGGCAACCCCGTCTGCGGCGGGGAACACCTCGCAAGTCAACTCCTCCTTCAACAGCTTCAACGGATCTGTCGTCACGGTGCCCTCGCCTCTGGCACCACGTCACGAGAACGAGGGACCTCGACGACGACTGATTCCGAAGAAGTCAAAGTTGGGGCTACTAGGATCAACTAGCGGGAAGCCCAAGGAGAAAGGGAAGGACCTCTCCGACGTCGTGAGACGTGTGGGAGGGTCTGCCTCCACGGGTCGGGGCGGGTTCGAAATATACGTGGATCCGACTGAGGATCCCGACTTTGATGATATTGTCGTGGTGAAGAAGAAGAAATCCAGGGCGGCTTTGGATGGTATTACCTGGGGCCTCGGTACGCTAGGAGACGTTACGAATACGACTCAAACAGGTGGTGCAGCGAAGGTGAAGGATGAGAGGGGCGAGAAGGACAAATGGTGGACGATTGGGAGGGGACGCAAAGACTCCAAGGAGAAGCCCAAGGGTAAAGAGCCCCAGACCGTCAAGCCTCGGTCCAAGAGTAAGGACCGCTTCAATTGGTATTTTTCTTAACTCACGTGCTTCCGTAGCTCCCGAGCCGGCAAGGCCGCTCGCGTTCCAGGATTCGAGAGCTCGATTCAATTCGCTGGACTCAGGAATACTGCTCGCTACTCCTACTACCGCACAGCATGCAGGTACGATCTCGGGGTTGCCGAGCGCTCCAGTCCATAATCCAGCTCATAATCCAGCTCCGCTACATGGTTCGACACCGCCGTTTTCATCCCTGAGGCCAGAGGCTCCCAGCCCAACATTATTGGCCCCGCCGGATGCGAACGCACAGAACACGGGGTCCATTGCCATCCGCGCCATGCGATCGATGAGGTCCATGGCGAGAATAGGAAGCTGGGCGCAACTGAAGAATCCCGAAAACCAAGGGTCCATGAGAGGCAAGTCCAAGTCCACCAAGGAGGCGGAGAAGGAGGCGAAGACGGAGACGAAGAAAAAGAAGAAAAAGGAGAAAGTGGAGAAGAAGGAAGAAAAGCAACGGACCATCAAGACGTCGACGAGCAGTTTCGAGGCCGGCGCGTTGAGCGCGTCGCCCGCGGCTGCGCAGTCGCTGGGGAAGAAGAAGAGCATGCTTGGGCTCGGATGGCCGTCGACGATGCGCCTTGGAATGACGAGGAGTAACTCGTCATCGACGTCCATCGTGTCGGCGCAGAACCAGAATCGCCTGTCCGTTGGGTCGTCCATCAATTTGCATACTACGGGCCGCAATCGTGCGCCGTCTACACTCTCGAACGGGTCTTCGCTGCGGCCCCTGTCGACATCCTCCGAAAGGACCGGCAAGTCCTCGTCCGGCTCAATGATCTCGGTGAAGTGGGACGAGCAGGTATTGGAGACTGTCAAGGAGAGGACGAAGAAAGAGCGGCAAGTCAAACGCCAGGCGTCAGCTACGTTGAATGAGCAAACTCGGAAGACAAGCGCAGGTAGTGAGAAGGAGAGTCGAAGGAGCTCCGCGTCTAGGAGGCGCCCGCGTGTGACGGAACTGTTCCAGGACGCGCTGCCCGAAGCTCCGGAAGCTCCGGAAGCCTCTTCTCCAAGGTCTCCCTTGCTGACCCTGGAGGAGGCTACGGAAGACGGGCATCATGACGAGCTGCACCAGGTCCCTTTGGAGACGCCTATTAAAGCCGCTCGTGCCAGGCCAGTTTCTGAACAGCTGCTGGGGCAAACAAAGCAATCGAGGCCTACCCCGATCTACGATGATGGGGATGGTCTGTATTTCCAGTTTTGCCATGCACTCTGCCTTTCTAATTACTTGCCCTTCAGGTTATATCTCTCTTCTGGACGCCGCAACCAATGATTTGGCGTCCTTGATTGATCGCTTGGACCTGCAGGCGACACCAAAGAGTATGGACACGTCTCCAATCAAGCGTTCTTTGTCCAGCTCAGTACCCATGCCTCGTCCCAAGGAACCTCAGGAGGACGGAAGTCCTATTAAGAAGAGAATGGACATGGAGAATACCCAGCAGCAACCCTTGTTGAGGTCCAGCATGGCGTCCATTCAGTCAATTCGGCCATACGCGCAATCTAGGGGCAGGAACTCTATACCTGCTCCCGCACAGATAATCGGTCAACAGATTGCTCCGTGGCCCATCTCGCCCGGCAAGCCGAAGCGTAAGGACGCTCGTTCAGACCAGGACAGGAACGCGCCGGTTGCTCCGACGCTACGTCGCAGTCACAAGAGGACAGAAAGCGGGACGCCGGTTCCTGCTCCCGACCTTCCAGTGTTCCAGCCTCTGAGGCCACCTCATTCGAAGGTGCCCTCGGCCTCCATGCGAGTGATATCGACCATAGAGGATACAGAATCGCCGGAAGTAGCTCGCACACCTGCTGTGGATCACAGTGAGCAGGTTGTGGCGTCTTCGCTTACCTTCGGCTCGAGACCGTCGAAGACGGGTCGTTCTGGCTCCAACAATGGTGAGAGGGACCGGTCGCCTACCCCCGCCTCGAGGCGTTCCTTCCGGCAAGCTTCGCGTGACCGCCTCAACGAGAGCATGCCTATTCCCCGCGAGGCTCGTAGGGGTCTTGGCCTTATGGGTACTATGGGAGGCTCTACTACTAGCACAATGGATGTCGACCCAGAGGATCCTGACTCCGACATCCCTGACGAACTCCAAATTCTCCTTGCTGGTAACTATGAGAGCGACGAGAATGACACAGTGCCATTCCCCATCAATGTCTCTCAGGATCTGCCGCCTTCCCCTGGTCTTCCTCCGGAGAGTCCGCTGCCCGAGCCGACTCCCAGACTGTCATTGGAGCTTAACTTCGACGCTCCGGTTTTCCGCGCTTTACTCAATGACGAGGAGGGTAACCAAGCTGATATTGACGAAGGCGGCGTGTCCTCTCCCGGGGAGGATGACACCAACAAGTCATTTGACTTTACAGGTGAACTGAAGAAGCTGAATGAATCCGGTGGCTCAGACCGACGCAGCTTCATCGAGCAGCTTGAGAGTGCCTTCCGTACGCCAGCTCAGTTCGATTTGCGATACGATGTCGGTGATCGCTTGGAAGTTGGACTTGATCAGCGCTTTGCTGACGTTCCACCCATACCGGCACTTCCTGTTCCCCTCCGGCCTGCAGAGGATGATTCGCAGCGTTCAATAAGCCATGAAGTAGGCCAGGAAGCTGTTGCCGACAGCAGGTCCACAGAAAACCCGCGGCTGGGAAGTCCAGCTCCTTCATTGGACTGGATGGCTCCGGAACCTGATATACTGCCCGTGTGTGCACTTGCAGCGGTCAAAACAAGTGACGCTGAGTCGCTCGGTTCGCGACCATCTGATGGCAAGCTGAACAAAGAATTCAAGTTTGGAGGTCTCCCTTCGCCGGAATACCGTGTGTCCCCGAAATCAACATACAGCGAGGAGAGGCCACTCACATTGTCGGACATCATCCCTTCGCCGCGCCACGCTCGTGCTCTATCCAACGGTTCCATTCTGGATGAAGAGAACTCGGTGCTGCAGTCCATATATGCTAAAGCGGCCGAAATCCCGGCGCCGGTCCCCTCCCGTCTATCGACGGGTTCCATTCCCGAGGAAGAGAACTCAGTCTTGAAGTCGATCTTTGCGAAGGCCAGCGATATTCCTGCGCCTTCTCCTCGTTTACGTCTTGACTCCGACACTAGTTCGAAGAGAAGGGCTCGTGATCTGGCACTTTCCAAATTATCTGGTGCTCACTCCAGACAGGTATCCGAGGTCAGCTTTGATGGCTTCGATTCGTTCGATGAGATAAGGCGGGGATTCGAATTCCATCCGAATAACCGTCCGGCTTTCTACCCTCCACCACAAGCTACTTATCGGCGTGGTCACGCACGGGACGAGTCTCTTTTCAGTATCGCCTCAGTATCATCGTATGGCGTTGTCCTCAACTCGGGCGCCCAAGATCCTTTCGAATATGGATTGCCAGGGGTGCTGGCCTCCGATGATGCTTCGTCCATGTCAATGTCTGTCGATGACACATTCTCCTTCCTGAAGCATCAGCCTCAGCGCAAGCGGGTGGACAGCGACACATCGAGCTTTTACTTCAATGCACCGGGAAATCGCAATTCCCAGGTCGCTAGACGTGGTCATCGTCGCCATGAATCCGGCATCTCGGTCACATCAGTTGGTCCTCCCGTCAGCCTCTACAATCGCAGCTTCAAGGCGCATCATCGTACTACTTCAAGCACCAGCGGCAGTTCCATCGCCCACAATTATGCGATGTATGGAGCCAATGGTGGGAGGGTAGCGTGGGCGAGGCACCGTCATGATCCCTCCGTCGACTCTATTCTCAGTGATTTCTCGGCAATGCGCTTAGGGCGCCCCGACCTTGGTGACAAGATGTTCTCTTCTGTTCCTGAACACGGTGTTCCCCTTACTGCCATATCCGCTTCTCCGCCGGAAAGTCGTTATAGCAGAGACGAAAGCCAGTACAGCGGAGATGATGACCAGCGATCTTCCTACGACTCTATTATAGATGAAGATCGGAGAACGTCCGTCCAGGATTCCCTCTTTGAGAAGACAGGATATCGCACGTCTGTCTCGTCGGAGTCTGTTTTCGGGAATGACTACTCTCATCCAATCCAGGGCAGTCTCATGCCTCCTCACTTCCGACCTATCTCCATGTATAGTGAAGTGAGTATTCATAGCCCGGAGAACGAGGATGATACTCTGATCTCGGTAAGTTATAAGTTTCCCCCTCCCTACACTACGTGCTTGACAATCATATAACTTTAGATGCTGGGTGGAGGGCATGTTCGGCGTCAGTCCATAGGGTCCATAATGGAAGCATCCCCATGTGTCAAATTCGGCAAGAAGAAACATGATGGGCTCGATGGCCGGGTGCAGGTGATTGAACGCGAGCTGGCTCCCAAGGCTTCCATGGCTTCGACGTCCTCCCATCAATTCGGTCATCGTAGGATGCAGCAAGCCACTCGTGGGTTGTTAGTTCGACAGAGTCTGGAAGAGAACTGTCTTAGCTCGGATGGTGATAATGACAGCACAACATCCTGTGAGTTCGCATTTGTTCTGACGAAATATCCACTAATTGCTCGCACAGCATGGGTTCAACTGAGCTTCCCTAATCCCGGACGCACCTCGAGGCCTCGCTCCGGTACTTCTGCTACGTATGCCAGCTCGGGTGCTGAGACTCCGCCTCTGTCTTCCGATGGATCGTCTCAGTCTGGTGGTTCTCAATCCAGCATAGATGTCGCTCATCTCAACGCCATGCTGTCCAACGCAACCTACCCCATCACGCACAGACCTGCTCCTCGACAAAGGACGCGGTCTCGAGGCGCTGGTCATCGTCGCCGGATTTCCCAAGCTCGGGCTTCTCGTCATTCGGTTTACTCGGTCTACGAAACAATCCAGGAGGAAATGTCGGGCGCCTCCAGTCCTGCATCACCCGCAAGCCCGGCTTCTATCGACGCGACTGCTGGTTCATTCCCATCTGACTCGATCCTGGTCGTCGACCAAGACATAGCCTCTGGTGAATGGGATGACGAGGGCGGTCCGACAGTCTTGCGGAAGTACTATGCGCTGCGGCACGAGGCCGAGGAAACAGTCGAGGAGAGCAAGCGGGTCTGGTCTGACACGCCATTCTCGCTCTTCGCTGTGCAATGTAAGTGGATTGTTATAGATACAGATCGCGTTCTCTAATCCAGTGCATAGCTTTCCAGCCTCCCCGGCGTCCAGAGGGTATGAAGGCGCTGCTCGAGCACTCTCAGAACAACTACGGCCCGCTGCCGTCTGAGCTCCGCCCCCGTCGCATCCGTTCGCGCGTCAACTCGCGGCCGTCACCGTATCCTCGCGCCAGTCCCAGCTTCTCGGTCTCGCCAGACGAGGTTCGGTTTATCCATATGGAACACGAACAAGGACAAGGCCAGACCCCGGAGAACGCCCGTCCCTCGGTCCTCCAGGACGTGTCTGTCAACCCGAACGTCCTGTCTCCGCCGCCGGCTCTGGAGGCTATCAAGGCTGTCTCGCCTCTGGGACTCAAATTCGACAAGTCGCAGGGCGAGGACTCGATGAACCTCCCGCAAGCGCCCCGGCCGCGCGTCACGTCCAGTACGCGTCGCGCCGCGCTCGGCTGGTCGAAACGCGGGGCGGCGCCAAAGTCGAAGGCTAACAAGGAAAATTCTATTATGAACGAGAGCTTGGTGATGAGGTGGGTCCCCCTGGAGTGAATTGCGCTCGCTGGATCACTGACGGTTACTCTACCTCTGACAGTGCACCCCAATCGCTGAGGATAAACCGCCCGCGTCCGCGCGGTCGTCCTACGCCTGCACGTCGTTAAACCATGTCTCTCTGGTCCCGCACTGCTGCTTATGTCTATGGCCGACGTCTGCTCATCTATGCCCATCTCGCTCGATCTCGATATCTCTGCAAATTCAACTCCTACTCCGAACCCAAATCGCATCTCGCATATGGCATCCAACTCGCACTTGCAAACCCATTCGCATCTTCGGCGCATTACACCACTCACGTTGTACGAAAGCACGCATCATCATCATTGCAACGAATAGACGTGAGCTTTCCGAGGTTCTTTGTGTATAGATTGATGTGTTTCGAGCATTTGCTTCTGCTAGTCAAGTTGCCTCGCTCTGTTTCTTGCTGTGTCCCCGGGCCCTGGTGGCCTTGGGTGCTGTCGATAATGATAAGTGACAACAAAGTCAGATGAATGTTGTAGCTTCAACCAGTCGCTGTCGTTGCGCCTGGCGCTTTGGGCTCTTTTGCCGGGTGCACGATGTGTTGTTACCTCGTAGATCGAGTGTGAAAATGTTACAACTATGCTGTCTTCGTAAAGTGCGATGCGAAGTAAGGATGGATTGTCATGAAAGAAAATTAGGTGTAGGTAAGTACAGTGACTCGGACAATGAGGGTGGGCAACGTCTGCCAGCCAAATGTCCGTGTGACCGTGATTGGAATCTCTCTCCATAACCTACGGCGTACCCTTCGCTCTCCTACTATGGTCGTACGTCCGCGTACTGTTTCACTTCATTCTACCCAAGCGACTGACACTGAATTTGCATCTCTTATTGGCAGGATCACGTCGTTTCTGCTCGCTTTCTCCTTTCCGTGTTTCTCATTGGATTCCACGTTTGCCAGTGATACATTAATCCCCCGACTATCCATGGCGCTGCTCTGGCTCGTCTGTTCACTTCCGCTCATCCGCCACTTCTGGGCGAATGGGATGAATTGGAAATGGAGGGCAGCGCGAAGCAGGCTGGACTGGCGCTGACTTTGGCTGAAAATCATTCAAAATGTCGGCCAGACGGCTTCTATACAAAGCCCGACAGGCGCTTCCAGACAAGAAAAAGGTCGGCCGCTTTCTGCGCCGTAGGAGTCCAGCTTCGCAAGATGACGAAGGAAACCCTGTCGCCTAGCGATGCTTTATAGCCGCGCAAAATCGGCGAGGTGACATGCATGCTCCGTGTATGGACGCGTGGGCTCAGTTAAGAAAGACTCGGATATGCGTACCGCGGGTTGTCCCTGTATAAATATCGCCCAGAAGACGGGTCACTCGTATTGTGGGTTTGGCAAGACTGTTAACTAGGGATGGATGACTACAAGTCTGACGACGTGCATCTGTATCATTGGATTGCACACGACAGCAGTCCTTTACGTATGTGTTCGCCAATAGCCTGGTCAGGCCACTGCCTCCAACCTGGCGGCCTGCCCGGGCCAGATCCCATACCATGGCGCATTGGATATTCCGACACTTCACGGGGACGGCGTATCACACTCTGGCTGCGCAGGCGCACGTCTCGATATCAGAGGCAGTCCCGCACCTGGAAAATGGTCCGAGCCTTCGTGACACACCTCAGTGCTTTGAATTGGCCGGCGCCGAGGCTCGGTCTACCGTTTTGTGACTTACAAACGATCCACATGATTTGGCCCATGCGCGGGCTTGCTCGCTTCCTCCGTTCGAACCCCGCGCTGTGATGCCAGGTAGCGGGTCTGAGTGGGGAGCGAAAGCAGGCCGATTTGAGGTAGGCGGCGCATCCTCGCGTCGACGGGGGGGTTGCGGGTCGCGTGCCTTGGGACGAACTCGGGTGACGGGTCTAATCACCAAATATTGGGATCATCGGGGACACCCGAGCAACGGATTCCGCATAACCACAGAATGCGAGTCGCCATACCAGACTATGCGCTACGAGTGAGGTCATCGCGTTGTGGCCTCCAGGCCACACAAATGCAGACAACGATCACACCAGCGGGTGATAATTCCCGAGTTTACTTTTGTACCTTGCTCCTTGATGAGACGACTTCAGCCCAGCTTCCGCAGCTCCGCGACCCACCAGATCGGCCTGCTCGTCCGCACCCACACGACATCCTCCTCGGGGACGAGGTGGTTCGACGTCGACACCAGGCCGTCGAAGGAAGATTCTTGCTCGGCTGTTCACGTCACGCATACACAATTCAGTGGTAAATCATGTTGTGTTGAGGCTCGAAGGGTGGAGGAAGGGGGAGGAAGGAGAAGGAGGGAGAGACGGCGAAGGAGAGACGTACTCAAGTTCCACTTTAATCCCTTCGTGGAAAGTATGGTCGAGTCGATCCCGACGGGGAGGAGCCCGCACGTCTGGCCCAGGACGACGTGGTTGATGTGAATGAAGTGCTCGCCCTGCAGCGACCGCCCAAGTCAAAATCAGTAAACGCTGACAGGGTACTGCATGAGGCGAGTACGCACCGCATCGAGCACCCAGCCCACATTATCGTCCGTCACGGCGAACACCTGCCTCCTCCTCGTTCGCAGCTTGTGCAGGAGGTGCAGGGTGTGCACTGTCTGGTCGAGCCGGCCCGAGAGCCCGCCGAGGAGGATGATGGCGTGCTGCTCCTACAGGTAAGCGTGAGATACGAGATGAGGCTAGTCAGCGGAATGGGGTGAGAGACGGTAAAGAGGGTAAGGGTGGGGGGATGTACCTCGCTGCCGGAGGACTGTTCGAGCGCTTCGATGCTGGATATGCATTTCATGAGGTCGGTGGAGTATTGGTCTTCGTCTTCGACGACGGACACGCCCTATCAGTGAAGGTTATGCATTGCCTTGGTGCGGCACTAGTAGGCCACGCTCACCTGGGATTCATAATACTCCCTGACTTCACTCCGTATAGAATCCAAGTCGCCCTTGATAAGGTCCGGGAGGTATCTGAAGTCCCGTTAGCCCCTCCCCTCTTTGCCACTTATGTTACATCACTAACGTCCGCTTATCCATCCCCTCGGACCCCAGCAAATCAAACAACCGGTTTGCGCCGCCGTCCGCACAGCACCTCCAACTTGCCGCCGCCCACACGCGCGACAGCAGGGAGGACGAGAAGGGCTGGTTCAGAATTATGAGCGCGTATTTCCCTTGAGCATGTGCTGTATCTTTTTCTGAGACTGGGGTCAGGAAGGGGAGGTGCCAGTGGGACATGGCGAGCTTCAGCGCAGGAGGTGGCGATCGACTCGTCCGAAGAAGCATCGGAGGAAGGCGCACGTGGACGCCACGCGAGACTTGATCGGGCGGAAGAAGTCCTCACTCTCAAGTCCCCTCCTCTCTAACCTCACGATGCCCCGCCGCGCCCCCTCCTCGAGCGACTCCGAGTCGGACAATGACGCACCCGAGTCGCTCACCCTCTCGCAATCCAAGAAGGCCGCGCAGACTCGCGCGCAGGACGTCGAGCGGTTCCGCGCGGCGGAGCAGTGCAGGCGGAAGGACAAGAACAGGGAGCGGGAGCGGAGGATGAAGGAGAGGGCGGGGACGGGGGTTTCTGTCGCACTAGAAGAAGAGGGGGAAGGGATTGAGGAGGAGGAGGATGGAGAGCAGGGAGAGAGGGCGGACCTCGAGGCGAGGATGCAGCGCGCGATGGAGGAAGCCGCTGGCGAGTCCGGCTCCGACCTCGAGGAGGCGGCGGACGAGTTTATGGAAGGCGTCGCCGAGGACGAAGACGAACACTCGATGTCCGACAGCGAAGAACACGACTCTGGCTCTGAATCTGAAGCTGACGGCGGCTCTGGCGTGCCCAAAGGTGAAGATGAAACCGCCGAGCCCCCCGCGAACCGAAATTACCTCCCCGACCACCTCTTCGCCGCCGCCTTCTCCCAGTCCGCATCCGCATCCGCATCCCGGCCCAAAGCCTCAAAAACGAAAACCCAAGCGCGCAACACCCAGCCCAAGCGGCGCAAGACTGCAAACAAAGCAAAGGACACCGTCATCGGGTACGTCCCTCAATCCTCCTACCGCCAGCCGTGCTGAATCCTGTGTGGTATATAGGTCCCGCGCAGTCCGCGTGCTCCCCAAGCCCTCGCAGCAGGCACTCCTCGGCGCATCACACACCGTACCGTCGAAGAAGGTCCAGAAGTTCGTCGACCGCAGTCTGAACCTCAAGGGCCGCAACCCGAGCAAGAAAGGATGGCAGCGCAAACCCGGTGCGTCTCTGTTGAATCATTGAACTCTAGAGAGCGCTGACGCGTGTGTGCGTGGGTCGTGCAGCGAACATAGGCGTACTGAAGCGAACCGGGCCTGCACCCAGTTTCGCCCGGCAATGATCTCTTCATTTACTGTACCGCATATACCTACACCGGCCGGGAATGTCCAAGTAGGCACGGAACCAAAAAATCTGTATACTGTACCTCGGATGACTTTTCCCTTACCAAAGATGACTGAGGGTGATGCGGACGTTACAGCCACCTAGGATCGACGTATGTCACCCCTGGAAGGACGCATGCATAACCCACAGAAATATGGTCGTAAGTATGGGGTGGACGTCAAAACCGCACGCTGAGAGGGGCTCTGGCTTTTCCTACTCCCTCCTCACATAGATTAAGTGTAGCCTTGACTTTGAGCATTGTCAGACCACCTGGCCCAGGTGACCCCTTATACTTGTCCGTGAGGCCTGCGTGAGGGTCGGCAACGCCTGCCAATTTAAAACTCCGCGTCACGCTTCAGCCACTTCAGCTCAATGGCAGGCAAATCGTATGGTGCAAGTTTCTCCACGAGTACTCACTCTAAAATCGCGGATAAATCATGAAATAATCTCTTATGTAGTTTAGAACATGGTCTCTGGCCCACTTTTTGAATTAGGGCCCATGTGAATACGAAACACATGAACTGTGGTCTCTGGAGTGCCAGAAATGACAGTTACAATATGATGAACAGATAAAATAGAAAATCGGGGCCAGAGAACGTGTTTCCATACCATCGAAACAATTTATTCCATTTATTCCGGGATTTAAGGAGTGGTACCGAGCGAGAAAAATGCACCTGACGCCACACAGGCCAGAAATGCTTTCCCGGGATTTGCCGACACGCGTTGAAATGGACGCGTGTATGACGCGTCTTGATAGAACGTGTTACTTCTAACAGCTCGCGCTGCTATTCTGTGAGTCTCTCATGGTTCGGAACTGATTCTCTTGATGGGCAGGCATAGTAAAGGCTTCTCTGCTGCCCAGAAGGCACATCAAGTCAGCAAGAAAGCAGACAAAATTAATGCACTAATAGAGGTAGTCAAAAGATATTCAGAAGGTTATCCTGCTAATGCTATGGCAGCTTCAACAGATCGTATAGAACCAGGGGATGATCAATGAGGACTCAGGTGAAGAGGAATTCTGATTCATGACTAGAATATTGCGCATTTTAGTGGTAAATAAATTATTTTTATTGTATATATTGCATCAGTACTACTGTAGATATTTTACTAGCAGTGTAAAGCATTGAAGTTTGGCTTTTTTGCACAGGAAACAGATCATAAAGTCGAAGCTCAGACTGAGGAGAACGGCTTGTGGCCCGAATTGATGCGCGTGTGTTGAAGACGTCGGCGACCACGAAAATAAGTCCAGATCATCCAGATAATCTAGCTGATAGTCCGGTGAGAAGAGACACTGCGAGGCAGGCTCGTCTAGTCAGGGTCTGACTAGCGCTGAAACGATCGTCTAGTCAGTGGAGGGGCTCTACGCGAGTATTATCCGGTCTTTCAGATCAATTCACCACGTGGGTAGTACAGCTTGCCATGAGGCTCACAAACTGCAATAGTCGATGGTGTATCTAAGATTGGTTAGCTGTAACTAGCTCGACTTGTGGACACAATAACTAGCTCTGGCTACATCTGATAATCTGTACTATGTGTTCCTTGACTAGCTGTGAGTATCTTTACTTTCTACGAGTAGTCATCTCTCCTCTTCCTCATGTATTCAGTTGCTGGATAGGGTATAATCTTATTCTATATTAAAATTGTAATCGTAATTACATAATAAACGCGCTCTATTCTCCTACGGGCGAGGTGGGGCGCGTCCCATGAGTTTCTCGAAGATGGTAGCATGCTTACTGATAAAAAGACGAACATTACATCCCGGACATTCCGCGTCTGCCGGAAGATCCTGAGGGAAAAGACATTGACAATCGGGACATGCAGGGTGGACTTGAAACCTATCCTCGAGTTCGAGATCCCTGACCACTGTCTTATAGCTGACAGGCATCCGATCATCCTCAGAAAGGACCCCCAGACCCAGGAAGATAGCACGGGTCGTGAAGAGGATGATACCGCATGCACGGAATGTCACATGATGGACGGTCTGCAGATATATGACGAGGAGGACTGCATGGACATACCACCTCTTGTTTGATAGACTATATGTGTCTGCCGCAGGCAACATAGGCTCCAGAGGCTTGATGTCAATCAGCGCCAGAGCGGCCGGAGGTACGGCAGTGCGAGGAGCACCACTCTCGTCGCTATCGTCGCCAGAGTCTAGTGTGGTCGCAAGGTCCCCTTGAAGAGCATCACCATCATCAGGGTCGTCGTAGAGTCCGAGCGGAGGGTCATTTGCTGCAGCTGCAGCCTTCTCGGCCAAAGAAAGCACCTCAGTAACGATGCGAGGTTGGCGGGGACATGTTGAACGGCGCAGGGCTGGCAGGCAACCCTCAGGAGCCGAGGAAGCGCCTATGATATTCACGGTCAGTGTATTCGAGGCAGGATTATCTGGCACAGCCTCGGGTGCTGCATGTTTGGGTGAAACTGATGCATCAGGGGAAGACTGGAGGTCACGAGTAAGAGCGGTACGCTCGTCAAACGAGACTGATACTGTTGGAGAACTTGGTAGTCGACGAGATAGGTCAGGACAGGCCGTAGTCGCGAGAGTGGGGGCTGCGAGTGATGGATCAGGGGCAATAAACATCGGGTTTTTTGTGATTGGTGCGCATATATGCTCCTGAACAGGGAATATGCATTCATCGAAGGTAGTAGGACTGGTATTGCCATGAACTCACCAGAGAGTTTGCGTGAGCATCCATATCCACGTCATTACCGGCGTCGACTGGTCCGAAGTCGGTCTCGAACGCGTCCCTCGAGTGATCCATAGGCATATAATCACCGGGAGCTGGTGGACTGTAATGTAGACCAGAGTTACGAGTTTGAGAGAAGAACTCTGCTGTCGTTACATTGGACATCAAGCTGGATGGAGACTCGCCGGGGACTGCGTCTGCTGTCGAGGATGCCTGAGGGTTTGCGCCGCCGCGACCACGACCCCTGACTTTAGACAAGAGAGATGCGACGAAGCCTTTACCGCGACCCCCAAGTGCCGCATGCGATGTTGCAGCGGCCTGCTCTCGTTCATGCTTGTTCTTGATCTGTCGGGGAACCAGCTTACCGCGGCATTCGGAGCAGTGACAGTGCCGCAAGTCGGGCTTAGAAGTTTTGTTGAAGCCTCGCATGTTTGCTCTCTAGATCCAGCAAGCAAGAAGATTAGGTGTACAGAATCAGAGTCTTCATCGGTGCTGAGATGCAGCGGCGTGCGGGTAGGAGGGAGAGGGCAAGTCGGGACTTAGAAGACTTTTGTATCACTTTCTGAACTCAGACGACAAGTTATATATTGGATTGATGTGAATACAGGAGGTATACACGATGCAGGCTAGTCAAGCAAGTTATTTGAAGCGGCTACCGCAGGTGATCAGTCCTAGGCAGATGTAGGCAGAGCTAGTCGTGCTTGAAGCTAAATGAGCTTGACGCGTACAGGACCCCTGAAAATACCGATGGAGGTTAGATACCAATTCCGTAAAAAAGTGAGGTCTGGAGGCCATATGTTAGATATGGTTGCGGTAAAATGTGGCGAAGCACCCAAGAGGCCGGATACTTCAGTCCCGGTAGAATTGAGGCTCGATATCCAAGGTCAGATACCATTGTGGTATATACCCGGCTTCTCCCCGCACTCAATCGCTCGCTTGTGCGGCCACAATTTGCCCCAATAAATATTTGAGCTGAGATTGCACTATTTTGGCAACATTGGGCCTATATATGGCATATTGTAGCGAATAATGCCTTATTTTGATCAAATTTGGCTAAGAAAAACCCTTGTAACCGGATCAAAATTCGGAGCTTGTATATCTGGGTCCCGGTAAATCTCGAGCCACACGGCTAGGTTAGTATCTCGACCCGGTAAAAACAGCCAAATTAGGCGAAATTCGGTCCCGGTAAAAATGAAGGAAATCAGGTTCTCTGGTATCTAACCTCCATTGGTACTTTCAGGGGTCCTACGCGTACGCGACTAGCTCACGTGATCAACCCTAATCCTAAAGCGACTACCTAAGGTAGCCGAGGCGTCCGTCTACATCTGAATTATGTCGCAAGGTCAGCCCTAGTCAGCGCTGGTCGCAACGTGACTATCTAGGTCTGCCGCGCAGTGAGAGAATGTGCAAGTGGACGACAACTCGCCTCCATATTCGCGCGCGACACGATCAGGTGCCGGAGCTGCAGCAAGCTGAGGATGATACTGATGGCACTCGTTAGTGTGGATATATAAATCACGATCTGAGCCGCGCAACGACGGCCGCCGGATCCGACGTCCACGCTCGGATAGCCAAGAATGACATGTCCACAGTCAACATCACAGGACTCTGTTCAGGTCATGTTACGACTCTATCATATGCGCAATGAACAACAAGAAGACGAACCATCAGTAACATGTTACTCCACTCTTGCTGCAGTTGTCCTTTGAATATGTTGAAGGAACCGAGGTCCGCCTGATGGTCGACACAGGCCTTTTACAAGATACGCAAGTACTTCTCCGGCGTGTGGAAGAGGGCGAGGGATGTCAATCGGAAAAATCTTGAACGTCGCACCTCCCCACCATGTACATAGACGCTCTGGCCTGCATTCAAGCGTGCTCCTGGTTGACCGTAGTAATTCTTGAACCTCGCATGCACTATTGGAGGATCGAATTTATGCACTTGATTACCCCAGCTTAGAAATAGATTTACCAAAGGAGTGCATGAGTCTTCCTATACTCGACAAGAACTCTGGTTAATAGGTCATTGACATTACGACACATCACGACTTTGACATACCATTAACACATGCCGCATAGCCATTGACTTCCCTCACGTCTGGTAGTATGTCGATTTCTAAGTCAACGTTCTCGTACCATACGAATGTTCCAAGTAGCCCGCTCACCCGCGACATGTTCAACTATGTCTAATATCTTGCGCGTCTCTTCGTTGCTGAAGGGGGCTGTTCTCGTCACACTTGTCATTGTATCTGTGAAAATGGATGCAGTCCATCACTAGTACTCACGATGATGCCAACTGGCGTACCTATTGAGGCATGGACGAGAATGCCAGTGAGCTCTTTCACATATTCAGGAGGAACAATCCGGGGCTCCGGGAAATATTCGCAATGTCTCCTAGAAAATGGTACATAAACTATAACTGTATCAACGGTGTCAGTGCGTGGATGAGGTCAAGAAACTGAGCAACAAACCTGAAGAGAAATGGAGTATTCACCAGAATTGTGCTTCTAACTCGACACCTGTGCGATGATGCTGTCATGGTTAGTGTGCAATAATGTAAACTGAAGACACTTACGGATATGGCTTTCAGATGTCGCGCCTTGAACGGCATCCAGCATGTCTGCTGCATCATATTTTTCCAGCCATAACAAGGACCTGCTGGGAACATCGACGAAGTAATATTTCCACGACCGAGAGAAAGATTGTTCCAGTACTAGCTCACTATCTGGAGGTCGGACAAAGTCATTTTCCTCACAGAGAGAATCAACTGCGGCTATGCATCCGTTTATACTTGACAGAACTTCGGGCTCTTACAAGTTCGCTTCGGTGAATATTTTCTATGTTGTTGTAAGTCATGGGCTAAACGGTAAGCGCGAGAGGTCCGGTACCTTGTCAGCATGGAAGAAATACAAGGCCCCCTCCGGATGTATGTATGCTTTCCAGCTCTCGGGGACAGCACCTTTGGATGATCTGTAGCAGGCTTGGTCAGCCCTGACGAAGACGTTACAAGGAAGTCCAACCGACAGCATGGACTGCCCACTGCTGGGTGGGATTGTATACTGATAATCTCTGCCTCTCCGAGGTCTGACGAGATTTAGTCAGAGAGCTCTTCAGAGGGACGGTATTTTCACACATTTTGCCACGGTTGTATCTCGCATACGTTAAGCTGGAGGCCGTCATAGGTTTGACCATGACGCGACGGCGGGGATCACACCTGCGGAATAAAACATCATCGGGTTATAAAAGGTGTTTGGGCAGAAGTACCCTGCTCAACGTACCCTTCGAGAGGATTTGCTAGTAATGACCTCAAGAGTCCCGGTTCCTCCGCGCTCTCATGAATCGTGGGGCCTGAACGGCTGGCGTCGCCGGAGATGGTGCGTCACTAGAGCTCACGAATAAAGAAGAGACCCCGGGCACAGAGCTGCAGGACGCAGACCCTTTCGAGGTCCCAACAGAATGGGTTGGCAATGAGGGTAGTGCGACATGATGGTGTGGTGAATCTGTGGTACCACACGCGGATGCTAAGAAAAAGGATTTCTTAGCGCACAAAACGGCCTACCTGGACTATGACCATCCGAGCTGGTCAAGGTTGGGTGCTTTGGGCCCCCGTTTGGGAGCCACTATATAACCAGATGGAGGAGCCATGCCGAGGAATCCAGGAATAGGTGACAGTTAGCATGAAATGTATGAGCGTGTCCTCTCTCACAGTTCTGGCACGCGAAGGGAGCAAGTTGTATTGCGACGATATTTGGGACAAGAATAGGGAACCACGAACACGTTTCGTACCGATGTGGGACGAACGCTCTCCATTGTGATGGACCGCGTGTGTAGATTTGGAGCGGGGGGAGGGGGGCCAATGTACATCCCGGCGTCTATGAGCTCGAATGAACTATCGTGGCACAAATGACGTTCACGGAAATGCGACAGCAAACACAAGGGTCGTAGGTGGGCAATACCCGCACATGTGCGGACTTCAGTATGAATGAATAAACGAGATGCCTGAGATGTCCGGTGTAGGGGCGTACCTGCAGTGATTGTCCCGGCTCCCTGATTTTCAAACTCGAATTAAAACAGATTTCGTACCATTTGGCATCCTTTCAACAGTATAAAGCCCTGGCGGGTGCATTTGAGGCACATTATTTGATGACTTTTCGGGATGCCCCCCCGGCGCCGCCCCTGCCCCACATCTCAAAGTGGGCGGGGCAGACCGGTCGCAAGCCTAAAGGGGGGTAAGCACAGGCAGCAGCTGAACACGTACGTCCTCTCAGGGCATCTTCCATATTTATGCAGCAGAGACTTCGGAATATAGTGGTCAGACAATAACGATCTGGCATACGCGTCGCCGCGCACTTGTCTTCGAGGCGCTCGGTACAAGCTCAAGCAGTACCCTAGATGCAAGAAAGAACTGGAACGCAGGCCCCATGATCAGAGCATCCTGCAAGCTCATCACGCTTCGTGGTGGGGACATTTTTCTCCATACGCCAGGGCACGCTCCACTTCCTCAACCCCTCTGAGGAGGTCGTCCAATCCATGCGACTCGGGCGTGATCCACTTCCGCATAGCCAGCACATGTCTTACTTTCCAGGGCAGGCGGTTGAAGAGCGTCGGCCGGAAGTCCTATGCACAGGGCGGCTCGATCCGGGGATTGGCCCAGTACTCCATGTCTTTTTTCATCTTCCTGACGCCAGAGCGAGTGTAGCGGACCGCTTCGTAGCGGCGGTTTGCCTCGCGAGCACGCGCGCGTCCACAAACGTTTTGTACATGGCAACGTCCAGGCCAGGGAATGACCAGTCCTCAACCTCCTGGTCAATGTCGCTGACGTTCATGTAGTACCATTCAGCAGCGTTGCCATCCAGAAAACGGGACACATAGAGGACCTGCTGCCGGTCTGATTCTCCGCTGGCGATGCCGAGCACGTGGTATTCGTCGAGCAGCTCGTGCAGCCACTTCGCTATGTCGACAACGTCGCGCGTCCGCCCAGAGAAGCGCCGCCGCTCGAGGCGGGTAAGATCTGCTATAATATCCGACGGTGGCGAGGGGAGCGCCCGGCTACGCCGATCGTGGATAATAGCGCGTAGCCGCTTGACGGTTCTTTCTGTGTAACGCTCGAAGGGACTCGAATTCCGGCCGGTGTTGTTTGGGTCGGGGCTACCAGGAAAGGCACCGCCGTTGGGTCGTCCTGCAGCTTGGGGAGCATCCCGGGACCGGGACATGGATGGCTTACTGCCGCGGGATGGAAGTACCGCGTGAAGATCCTCCACTACAACTGTCTGGTGGAGCGTGGTTGTCACTGGCGCGGTTTAACTGCCTATCGAGCTGATACAAGCCAGAACTCGGTTGCGTGTTCATCTGCTCGTCAGCATGCGCTCGCCTGTCCACGGGTGTCTGCGTTTGCGAGGGCTGCGACACGTCGGCGAGCATCAGCCAATGGGCAGGCATCCCGTACCCCCTTGAAGCCCATACGGGCAGTGGTTGCCAGCAGAAGACCATGAACGTGGTGCTGTCATAGCGGAACAACAGAGTTAATGAGCGATTTTGTGGCAGAGACGAAACGAGTCTTCACGCGTCAGAAACGGCCAACCCTAGTTGCTCGTCTACTAAAGTATAGTTTAGGAGGCGCAGTATCAAGCCTAGCCAACCCCCCTCCTACCATTTTGACACGCAGTAAGCACTGCAAAAAACGAAGCATTACAAGTTGATTAATGTATAGTCAAGCAAACACGGACAGAAATAAGATCGTTTCGTGTTCAGACTATTAGACGTGTAAGGCAGCCACAAACGCGAGGACCAATAAATTGAATAAACGCCATAGAGGGTATTTCCGCAATCCACGTGACCCAGTGGATTTCGATCACATATTGCGCCGAACTTTTTGTGCAAGTCCCGCAACTCCTCTGCTCAACGTCGCAACTCTGGCCCTTCAACATTTCGGCGTACCACTATGGCTCTGAATCTGAAACGAAAAAGGGCGCAGGCTGAGATCTCGACCCGAGGAAAGGTGAGTTTTGAGTGACTTTCAGTGTATCACTTACTGACTGAATGCCAGAGACGACAAATCGAAGCTGAGCCGGAGTCCGGCCTTGATGATGACCATCTTTTGGAGGGGGACGAGGAGGCCGAGGAATTTGGTGGAATAGGAAGCGAGGATGATGATGCAGAGAACGGACGGGAGCTTAGAAATGACGAGGACGAGGACGATGAGGAAGAGGATGAGGAAGACCAGGCGGCAGGCGTGAACGAAGCTGGGGCACCCAGCAGCTCGTCAGAACATAAGAAAGGAGGAAAGCCAGTAAAAATCACAGGCAGCGAACTGAGAAACGCCCAAGAAGCGCGGAATCTGTTCATGTCGAGTAGCTTCAAGCTGCAGGTACGTCCACTCGCGTCTCAGGGCAAGCTTTGGTCTTATTGCAAGGCCTCAGGTCCTTGGGACTCCCACATATTAAATAGTCAATCTAAATCTTTTCAATGCCTATAGATCGACGCACTCCTGCCAAACGTCCGACCAAAATCATCCCGCATACCCCCTCTCGACCGCTTTCTCTTCGCCCTCCACTCCGTGCTCACATCCCTCTCCTCACGAGAAGCGCAACATCCTCTCGAAGCTGCTCACAAATTACAAGACAAGAGTATATCAGTGCCCTACCCTGACCCCCGACCGACGAAGGAGACGAATTGGAAGGTTGGCTTCGAAAAGCCGTACGATGTGAATGTGGTCGGCAGCTGGGCGAACAAGTGTAGCGTGAAAGGTCAGGATGGGACGAAGTTCCGTGTTGACTTGGCTGTGGAGATGCCTGCGGTATGTCGGCTTACTGAGTCTGCCAGGACTGTAATGCTTATGATCCTGTAGGCCCTTTTCCAAGAAAAGGATTACTTGAATGGCAGATTCTTCCACAAAAAAGCCTATTATCTGGCCTGTCTCGCAGACGCTGTAGTGGACAAGCAGAGCGGCCTGAATGCCACTGTAGAGTACCGCTCGGTATCTGGAGACCCTCGGCTGACCACACTCCTCGTGCGCTCGCCACAAGGTATGCCGTCCCCTATCCCTCTTTCTTTCCGGATCCGGCTGAGGCTCGGTATCAGACAAGTCCGAGACAGACTTCACCCCCCTGAACGCCGAAATACAGATTATCCCCACCCTGCCCAACCCCCCGCCCTTCCCTCTCCACCGCCTCTCCCCCACCCAATGCAACCTCCGTCTCTCCTCCGAGTCGCAGACCCCGACGCCCCTCTACAACACCGCCCTCCTCCTGTCCTGCACGCCCAAGGCGCACCTGCTCGCAGTGCACAAGCTCAAGGCGGACGTGCCCGCGTTCGCGGACGCGCTCACGCTGCTGCGCGTGTGGGCGAACCAGCGCGGGTACGGCGAGGGGAGCAGGCTGTGCGTGCGGGGGTTCGAGGGGCGCGGCGCGTGGTGGACGGGCGTGCTGGAGCTATTGGTGAGGGGCGAGGAGGGGGCGGGTGGGAAAGGGGGAGCTGCGGTGGGGAAGAGGAAGCCAGTTGGGAAAGGCTTGAGTTCGTACCAGATGTTCAGGGCTGCGCTCGATTTTCTGGGTGAGTGACTCGCCGGCGTTCGGGTCAGGAGGGGCTGACTGATTTGTGGTAGCCAAGCACGACTTCGAAGATGAAGCGGTTGTTGTGAAGACGAATGGAGGGCATCGAGTGAGTGTCAGCTTCCATGATTATAAGGGGCTGTTTGCTCATCGTAGACCAGTATCCAGCAGACGAATATAAATCATCTCATGATGCCGTATTCGTGGATTCCGTATCCTTGGTCAACCTGTTGGCAGGCGTCCCTTTGTCATCGTTGGACATGGTGGGATACCTCTACGTCTCTGCAAACAAGCATGTGCTCACTAAGTCTTCGGGTGTTCCCAGCTCAAGCATGATGCTCAACTGACGCTAGACATCCTGGGTAACTCCGCTGCCGTGAATGATGCATTCAATGAGACGTTCCTCAAGGATCAGCGCAGCGTTCCCAGCCGGTTCGATGCATTCATCAGGTACGAAGTTCCCTCCTTCCTGCCCGATGTCCTCTGACGTTATGGCAGTGTTGATATCGCTTCTGCCAAGCTCGATAACATCTCCAGCATCACAGTAGCCGACCAAGGCTTAAGGGTGACCGCTATCCTAAACTCTCTAGCATCGGTACTTCGTCGGGGGTTGGGTAACCGCGCGAAAGCTGTCGCCATCTTGCACCCTACCTCGACGCCCCGGTCCGTCTCCGAGAGCCATCCGTCCTCTCCTCACACCGTCTGCATAGGCATAATATACAACACGGAACACGCCTTCAGGCTCGTAGAGCACGGCCCCGCGGTAGACGATCCGGATACTAGCTTTGCTGCGTTCTGGGGCGACAAGGCCGAGCTCCGGCGGTTCAAGGACGGCAGCATCACGCAGAGTGTCGTCTGGGACGTGCAGAATTCGGACGAACGCGCGCGGATACCTGTCAGGATCGTGGAGTACTTGCTGGATCGGCACTTTAGTGTCTCGACGAAGGCGGTGAAGACATGGCAGGCTCGCTTCGACTCGATTTTGCGACTGCCGGAGTCGATTTCGTCTATGATTCAGCAACAGGGCGCCACTGGCGGTTTCAAGAATGCCTTGGCTGCCTTTGACGGGCTGCTGAGGGCCCTAAAGTCGTCGGAAGAATTACCGCTATCCATCCTCAATGTTCACCCAGTCTCGGAGTATCTGCGCTATACAAGCGTCTTCAGCCCTCTTCCCGTACCCCCCGAGCTCTCTTCCGTCTTGCCAAAATGCGCTCGTTACGTACCCGTCTTCGAGGTGATACTGGAATTCGAAAAGTCAGGCCGGTGGCCCGACGACCTGCGCGCGATACAGAAGATCAAGCTCGCGTTCTTCGAGCGCATCGCCGCGGCGCTCATGAACCACGGCGGGTTCCGCCGAGCCGTCGTCGTGCTGGGTGACGGAGTCTGCACGTCTGAAATCCAGGACCAGGCGAGGCTGGAGATCGTGACCGACCAGGGCTGGGTGTTCTCCGCGCGAATATGGCACGACAGGGAGGCGATTTTGCTGGATAGGATTATCAATGACAAGTCTCATATATCAAAGGCAGTGAGGAAGACGGCTGAGGGTCAGTCTAAGGACAGACAGCTGGCGTTGGAGGCCCGCGAGGTTTACCTTCGGCGCTTTATCCATGCGCCCAAGCACCATCGAGCCATTGCTAATATGTCTCACCGGTTCTCAGCTTATGCTGGGACTGCGAGGCTGGTGAAGCGATGGCTGTCGTCGCATTGGCTGCTGCATGGGCATATCAGCGAAGAAGTCGTGGAGATAATTTGCGCGAGCGTCTTCCTCGGCGGTCGGCAATACGGCGACGGGCCTTCGGTGCCAGGTAGCAAAGAACGGGGATTCGCACGAGTGGTCGAGTTCTTGAAGGACTGGAAGATCGAAGAAGGTCTTTTTGTCCCTCTGTACGCCGCCGGTGCTGGTGAACAAGCCAGCCCAGAGGAGGGTGCCAATCATATCGGCGTGCTCGACAAGACTGGTGCCTGGAGTGTAAGGACGGAGGAAGACCCAGAAGGGCGAATGTGGACCTCGCATGGCCCTGATAGCGTGGTGGCTCTGAGAGTCAAGGCTCTTGCCAAGGCTACGTGGAATCTCCTGCAGAGTATGGAGTCTCGGAGATTAGACGTCAAAGTCGGTATTTTCCGCGTTCTCTCAGATTCTACTCCCATGTTTACCCCCTTTAGACTCTGTTCCTACATCCGACGGATGACTACGATTTTCTGGTGAAGCTCGACGCCAGTGTCTTGCCGAGATACCATCAGAATATCTCAGCTGATCCAAAGACCTGGAGCAGGGGCTCTGGGTATGCCAATCTGCAGCCGAGAGACGAGGAACCATCTCGGCCTGGAAGGGATCCAGCCCAGTTACTCTTTGATGACCTTCAGGTTTGTCTCCGGCTTACACCGTGCAGCAGATTGTTCACATTGTTACCTCCGTGTAGAGAGTATATCAGGATTCTTTCAAGGTGTTCTACGACTGCTACGGGGGGAACACCTTCGGTGCAGTCTGGGATCCATCTGTCAAGAAACGGAGACCCTTCAGGGTGATGGGCGGTTTCTCAAGTATTCCTGTCAAGAAGGTCCGTGATCTGTCTACACTCGCATCTCACGAGATACTCATGTCTACATAGGAGGAGAAGTCCAAGGAAAAGGGCACGGTTACCCTGAACGAGTCCGCTATTTTGAGTGAAATCACAAGAATAGGCGCCGGTCTGGTCAATGATGTAGTCGTGCAATCTTCATGATTCCCCTGGGGGCAGCCGCAGCTTTGCCTCAGCTTTGAGGGCGCATACCCTAGCAGCATGATGCAAGACATGCTCAAGACTCTATTAGTGTGGCATAATAGTTATACAACTACGGAAACAGAAGTAGAATGGGGCTACAATATCACGAAGGGGTATAATGCAAGAAATCATTACAGAAACGCTGTCTCCGCTATCACTCGTCTGAACGCTTCAGAACGCGGTTTAATGGAGCATTTGAAAGGGAGAGGGGCGCTGGACTCGATTGTAAGCTTGAAGGGACCAGTGCAGACTGCGATGGGGCGCTCACCAGATGGCGCCTGTTGTGAATTCGGGCTTGACCGGGATGGGTTTGCCATGCTCGTCGAGGCAGGGAGTCATTCTGAAGCAGGCCAGGATAGATGCCACCGACATCCAGAGCATGGCATCTGCCATATGTCGACCAGCGCATATGCTGTATATTTCATGTCAGTCACCGATCAGTCACTATTAATGTCGGGGGCGTCGTACCGTCTTCCGTATCCGAAAGCTGACAGTGGCTCAGGAGTGGAATTGAATCCCTTCCCGTCCTCCGTCAGGTACCGCTCGGGCTTGAACTTCATTGGCTCTGGGTACACTTCCGGGTCGTGTAAAATAGCCCTGGAGAACGAATCAGTCATGATAATACTGACAAAATCCTATTGGAGGCCAGACATGAGTCATACCATGTGTTACCGAACACTGCTGTGCCTGCCGGAATGAAGTAGCCGTTGTAAACGTCGTCTTCCGTCGTCATGTGTGGCATGCCTGTAGACGTTATGTCAGGTATACTCAGCGCCGGACACTTATTCGCTTCCGCTCACCTGAAGGTGTTACGGGATACCATCGCATCACTTCACGCAGGATCGCGTCAATGTAGGGTAGCTGCGGCCTATCGGTGAATTCGGGAAGCCGCGAGCCTATGACTGCGTCTAATTCGCGCTGTGCCTTCTCCTGGATCTCGGGGAACAGAGTCATAGCCAGGATGAAGGAGGTCAGCGATGCTACCATCTGTTGGACAATTAAAATCGTTGTACGGAGGGTGCACCGTGTGAGACTTACACTCTCTGCAGCGGCTGGAAATAACGCGGAGTCCTGTCAGCTCCACATAACAATGGCACTGCCAACAGAATGCACACACCAGCGTATGCCATGCCGGCGCACTGCTTGACCAGAGTCATCTGCTCGTCAATGTCACCCTTTTGATCAATGTTGTTGAGAGCGGATGTGACAAAACACGGCTGCGCGGGTCCGCGAGTCTGGAAACACAAAGGAAACTGAATACCCAGTTGCGCATGTTCGATAGCCTTCACTCACATTGGCGGCTAGAACAGCTTCGAAGGGCGCATCACGCATCTCATAGAGCGTCTTTTTCCACTGCGCTGCTTTTCGCTTGAAGCCCGCACCGGGCATCCACGCGGGGACGTACTTTACTGAAACAAAATCAGCTCTCGGTCGGGAAAGAACACGCAGAGACAACTCACAGATGGGAAGCAGGTCCACCAAGAATGCGCCCGGAGCCGCTGCCTGGCCGAGGGCCATCAAGGCCTCCTCGGCAATTGCTACATAGCGGTCATTCTTCGGCGCGATGTCGATGCCGTAGATGAGCTTCATGATCGTACTTGCGGCGTTACTACCCAGACCTATGTCAGGATAGATTCAAAACCTTATGTGCAACTTACTGCCGCAGATGCTCATCGAGGTCGTCTGGGGAGTCTAGGAGTCGTCGGAGCAACATATGGGTCTGAGTGGCCATTATCGGCCAGTATGCGCGGGTTGAGGAGGGCTTGAATTGGCTCTCAAACATTCTGCGATGCTTCCGCCATGTTTCACCGTAGCGCATCATACCGAAGGTCCAACCCCAGCCCATTCTAGCGTAACATTACAGGTTAGAGCTTTGCTCGTGATCCTGCTGGAGACACTTACAGATCGTTAATCATGTGCAGAGGAGTGCGGTCAGAGTAGTTCTGCCACCGCTTCTCGAATAGGTCGTCTGCGACTTTGGAGGAGTTGATAAAAATCATGTCCCGTCCCAGAACGTTAATATAAACGAGTTCGCCTGTAGAATATTCGCGCTCAGTATATGGTCGTGGCGATAGAAGGGGGGGGGAGGGGGGGATTCTTACCATATTTCTGCGACCATTTGTAGTAAGTCTCGGTAGCGTGCTCAATGTCAAAATCTTTGAGGTTTCCAATGACCGGAAGAGGCTCTGGGCCAGGTGGGTAGGGCAGACCGAGCCGGCGCGCACGCAGTTTACGCCACCGTCTGACCCATGCTAGGGCGATAAGTAAAACACAAGCGAACGTGAAAGATGCTACGGAGACTGCCATGGCAAGGAGAGTGCGACGATTTCCGGGTTACAGAAAACATGCCAAGGCGTTGCCCAAAGCATTTTATATTCCAAGGACACGGTCTGAACATAAGTTTATCGCATCAGGCAGCACCCCGGATCTGAAACCCGCTCCACGCCAACGAGCGTAACGTTATTGTTAGAGAAACGAGCGCGCCATCTTCGTAAATTCAACCTTGGGAGGCTATACCAAAGGTGCAGCGTAGGTTATTGTCCGCAAGCGAAGAAGGATCGGGACGCAATCCGAAACAAGTCATCGGGCAATCTGTCGTGTCATGGTACACGATATCGCCTCGCTATCGCAGCTCATCGTCTTCGAACCAATTCTTGTGACGGCTACTGCCTCTCTTGCACAATGGTGGGCTCGACGACGCTAGTAGCACTTGATTCTGACTTCTCTGCATTCTCATCTCACCGAACACGCTGTCACCTCGAGGAAGTAGGAAGCGTGCTTACGTCAGCGGCTATAGCCCAATTTGTACATGTTGTGGATCCGTGTGTATCTGCCACATTCCCGCTCGTTCGATGTCCGAGCGTAATTTGCAGCGTGGAAGACGACAGTGCTTACATAGACCCTAGCGTATGTGAGTATTGGTTTTATGGATGCTAGCGAACAACGTCCCCGCCTTCCTGTTGCGTAAACCCTGCTACCGGTATTCGAGCAAACTTCAAGCTACGCTCTCTGAGATCATGATTGGTTGCCCATCGCCCCCGCCGTCTGCACGGGATACACTGACAAGCATCATCGTTCTTCCACCCCGGGGACTGTAGTTGTGGCAGACATGCCACACGCCACAAGAACTTGCACTGCTCCTAAAGTTCAGGGGCTTCACATATATTGCCCGCCGTTGACATGTATCAGACCACGGTGATATAACAAAACATATGACCAAAGCAGGCCTACTAAGACCGGTCGTAGAATTCCGAGTGTGATTACCCCGACCGCCACTAGTCGTCGAAGCCGAAGAAGCCGTCGCTATGTACAAAGACAAAAAGGTCTCAGCTTCTCCGAAGACTGAGAGTATAATAGGAAAACCGTCTTCGAGGCTTCTTTCGATGACGCTCGCTGCTATACGATCGTAATCGCGCGTGCACATGGCCACGGGGAAGATGAGATCCACGCTAATATATACGGAGACTCGGAGGGCGATTCAGTCTTCAGATCCCAGGCGCTAGTCAATCTTCAGTCTTCACGGGTACAGTACTCACAAAGCTGCCGACACCTTGTCCGCCCGGACCGGACGTTGTGCCTGTCAACATTTTGATACATCGCGACCATCGGCACATGTCTGCGTGGCCTGGATGACGCGCTGTCTTACCGGAGCCACTACACTCTAGCTAGGACACCCATGTAGATGATCTGCGACATCGCTACCAAGAAGAGGAACGTCACCCGTCTGCTCCGCTGCGACTGCGTCACCGTCCCGACTGTCGCTGGCGCGTTCACGATGTCGGGGAGGACAACGGATCGTAGGGACCGCAGCTGCAGGTATGTCAGGCACGAGTCAAGTTTAAACGAATCGCGTGGGACGTACCATGAATAGAGCGATAGAGCAGAAAGAGTAGATGAACACAATGCTATATAGTGTCCTCCCCGCACCCAGCAGCCCCGCGAGCAGGGTCATGATAACGCTATGTCCAGATCCAGTCAGTACTGAGCCCGCGAATACTAGAATTAGCTGCTGCGCACCCCACGAACTTGTAGCCCCCGTAAGCGACAATATCTGTGACAGGACTCGAGCTCTGGATATTCAAAAAGTAGCACCCGAGCTTCACGAAGAGGAAATCGAGGAACAGGACAAGGATGGCTTTCCACGTGGACACGCCCAGAATACGCGGGTCGAAGCGGGACTGCAGACCCGCAGTGAACGCAGCGAGCAGGACATACGTGACCATCGCCATTACTGCTCGAGGTTGTCAACTAGGCTTGCGAGAATCCGGAAAGACAGAACATACTGGGTATGTACAAGTCAGGGCTGTTCACGTCCTCCCGTGGAGGTTGCCATTCGGTCGTGCCCTGCTCCGATCGCCGCACTTTTCTCGTCCAGGGCCCATGCCGCCACGGAAAGACG
>NW_006920424.1:734972-745145 GCF_000344685.1 Gloeophyllum trabeum ATCC 11539 | reverse complement strand
CCATTCCGCTGCACATACTCCTGCCCTGCTGCGACCGCACTCTGCCCGAGCTGCATCCCAAACTGCGCGGTTGCGGGATTGACGCCCCATGCCGAAGCTATGTCCGGAATCCCGGGTCCTTGCAGTCCAGCGGGCTGAAAGTGGGCTTGGGGGTGAGCTTGGGAGGCATGGGCCTGGGAGTGAGCGTGGGAGGCATGAGCTTGGGGATGGAATTGAGGCGCGTAAGCTGCCTGAGTGTAGATGGATTGTGGAGGTACCGGGGGTGTGCTGGTATAACGCTGATAGCCTTGAGGCGAGACGGGGGTGGACGGCGGGTCAGGAATGTACGTTGGATGGGTCGGTACGGGGTGCTGCAGTGGCGGCGGCGAGCGAGAGTAGTAGTTGGCCATACTGTCCCAAGTCCTCCGGTTTCCTGAGTTTGAAGTACTTTGGCTCCAAGGGGCTGCTATAGTCGTGGCGAGCACGTGAGCGCAGGCGAAAGACGTGTTCGGCGCGACAAGTCTGGGAAGCGGAGACTCAAATTCAGACGAGCCCCCAATATCATCATGACCCTCCCGAGAACGGACCGATATTGTAAGTCACTTCAAAATCCCTGCAATCTAGCTGACTGGATTGCACACAATTAGAATCTGTACATCAGCGTTGTACTAGTAAGTGGTAAAGGTACCTGTTGCAGTCGTTCCTTCAGTAGTGGCGGGTTCAGTCTAAGGTGGTAAGGTGGAAGAGGGGGCAGAGTTAGGACACTGGAATTTCCTGGCAAGCTCTGCCTTTTATACGGAAGTCAGTGGTACTAGCAAGTGATTGACATATACTCGACGATGGTTCCCAGCTCGGAAAGAAGTCTGTGTGCCGTATATAGTAGCCAAGTTACCTGAACCGGTTGTATTGGAGTTCCTTGAATATCCGTAATGTCTCCAGGTCCCATTTTATATTATCTCCCGCTGGCAAAATACAAAAGGGGATCTGGTACTTGCGGACCTTGTCCTCCTGTCTCCGTCTTCAATGCCCTCCCGGGACATTATTCATGGCCTATTCCGTGGGGCTCCCTATAACGAGGTCGCTGTACCTGGAGGCCATGTCTACTCCGGTCAAAGTTACGACCACACCCGGCATCAAAAATGCCCCGCTCGTCGGGTTGGCCATCTCGAGAGGTCATCGATCATCCGCCATGTAACAACGTCCCACTCCTCTTGCAACTATCAAAGCGCAGCTTATAGCCGGGCTCCTGATACTGCTGCCGGCTGACTCTGCTGAATGTCCGCCCTCGACGTTGCCCTGCTCGCAGTGCCGATTCTCCCCGCCCCTCGAATACCGTACCAGCGCGTCCCCGTCCGTCCGTAGTCAATCGTCGCCGCCGTGCAGTTCGAGAGACTTGAAGAAAGGAGAGATTCTCGTTTTCGTTACGTTACATCCGTCATCTCCCCGGGCCCCGCTCCGTCCCTGCCCTCCAGTAGCCTGCTACAACTCCGAACATACCCTGTACAACGGTCCCGAGTCAACGGGGGGGACTTCAAACCTGATACCCGGCCTCGACGGCCTACTTCGTCGGCTAAGGCGTGCTCGCAGCCATGGATCTTCTCCTGCGGCGAGTAACCCGTCTCCGCAACTCGTCACTTCCTGCGCGGCACACTCGCGCCAGATACCCCACGCGCCGCGCCTCGCTGCGCGTCCAACACACTCGGCATTGCCCTTTCGCCCGTCAAGATGTCGCGCACGCTGTCGTGAGTCCCGCCTCATCAATCTCAAGGCGCATTCACCCCGACCGCGCTGGAAGCACCGTACGCACCATAACACATCGCGCAGACACCCACCAGTTGACAGGGTCTCTACCCGCCCGACAGCACGGCACGTCGACCTGTTGGTGTGCAGCGTTGGGCATCGCCTGCGGCGGCTGGGGCGACGTCAACCGTGTGCGGGACTCTCATACGCGCAACACGTCACGCGCTGCATCATCCGCTATGCGGCGGCGTGTCACCAACGCTCATCGAGCTCACAGCGCGCGCCTCGGGGAATTACCCATGTCTCGCCCGCATGTGTCTATCTTCGGACTGTCGTGCCATGCCATGCCCCGCGGCGTCCGCTCTCGTCAAAGTATCCCCCTTTCCAGCGATGCGAGTGGGCGGTCGGGTCGCTGCAGCGCGCCGTCCCACCAGGCTTATGTATAGCTGTCTAGTTTTCTTGTCTATCTACCCTGGAATGTATTTCGTTTTCATCGCACACACTTTCAATTAGCTCTTTGACAGGTGTTCAGTGACAAAGTGATCTACTGTTGGTCAACAAACTAGCGCCGTGCATCTACGTCCGACTCACGGACCTGTCCACAAAGACCCTGCAACGGCACGGCAGGTGTGGGCAGCCCGGCGAGGATGGTCGCCAAGCTAAGCGCTAGAAATTGGAAATGCGTGAGTAGCACGAATATTTGAGGGTGAGTGCAACGACCACATACTCGACCTCGAAGATCACAACAGCGCTGTCGTGAAAATTTGCAACCGGCGACTCAGCGCATATGAGCATTCTGGAATCGAGCGCGCGTACGCAATGAAAGAGACGGTACGTAGAGCCTCACATACAGGGCTATGGACGTGCAAGGCGTCAGGCACAGTATATGGCGGCTCCGTCTCAGAAGACGGTAGAGGCTGGAAGAAAGGAGACGGGGGGAAGAGGGGGAATGCTCTTCCAACTCATATTCCCCTCGGCTTTTATACCGTCCAAAACCACCATTCTCGCCCGCGCCGAACAACGCGAAACACGGCTGACCAGCGCAAAGTCAGAGAACACCGCGCAGATTCAGGGCCCGCAGAGCTTCGCTGCAAATTTACGTCCGTGGATATTAGCTTGACAACGCGCCGCCTGTGCGTACGTTTGCTCAGGGCTCTGGACATTGCCCAGTCAAGCATGCGACATTCGGCGATGCCGTCAAGGTGGTCGTCGCAGATCATCTGGCTAAGCGGAGACTTCACCCCCCGCCCCCACTCTCTCGTCGAGGGCACCACAGAGGAGCATCCGACGTGCTGCTCTGAACCGTCCTGAACGAAACAGTGGAGCGGATATGCGGTGCGGTCGATAGAGCAGGGGACCGCCAGAGGCTCGGTCTCGCGGCTGATCTGCGGAATAGGGTCGACAGCCTCGATTCCACTGCGAAAGACAGCCGATCGCTTCCAGCGCACAACGGCGCCATGGCAGATTTCCGAACACTGCCTGACAACACTAGCGCGAGTGTCCTGCAGAATTCAACGCTCACCAAATACCGTTGAGGCTGCGTCCCTGAGCACCTCTCGACTGCCGCTGGCGCGGCCCCCGTACGCCCCGGGACGCGGTCACATACACCAGCCGGGCCTTCTTGACCCCTGCGACGCAATGAACTATTCAGCTACCTCCAGGTCGGAAATTTCGCTTGTTAGTATTATTGGTGAACGTCGAATGTCGAAACAACATTGTACCCGGGCCCGCCGAGCAATCACCACCCCAGCCGCAGCGGTGCAGACGCGTAGGGATTCCGACGCATGGTAACCACCCTTGCGAACGCCTAGAAATTGAGCCGTACGTACCGCTGTCCCTGACGCCACAGCGCGCCGCTCGGGTTGCATTACCTACGTACCGATCGTCTGGTTTCTCGCCTGCTGCCGAGATGTTGCAGCCCCCAGTCTTTCGTACGGCACACGGGGTCTTGCGAGTCGACTTTGAGTTCAAGGTAAGCAACGTCGCGTAGTGTTCTCGTAGCGTAGTGGTGGCCTGGAAATGTGAGTTTCGGACGTCCGACTGCTACGAAATGATGTCAGTGCAATGCGTTACGCGTTAGAGAGCACTTCACGCCCCGAAAATGTCAGTCATTGCCAACCAGAGTCAGACTCCAACGCGCAAGGCCTCCCGCGGGCCGGAACGGCTGTAACTGCAGCAGGAGTGGTTAGCTTTATGAAGACGCATAGCCGGTTCTTCAGCGCAATGGCAGCACGCAGTCAGATGATGGATTTGGAGCCTTCGCTTGCAACCTTCGTATTGCCGATTTACCCATAGAACGCCGGCGACGATACGACTCGCCATGACCTCCGTCTGCAGACAGCACACCATGTATCATATGGCGTGCGGAAAATAGGTGTTGGTATCGCGAGGACTACGTGTGGCCCGAAGGAAACATTCGGGCTGGCACCCAGGTTCGGAGATACCCCTTACAAAGACTCCTCGGGCCAAACCCCAGACGCATCAGGTAGCAATCCGGAGAAGCTTACCATTTGACCCAGGTAAGCGTTTCCATCCCGTACGCCGGGCAAGGCGTATACCTCCGCAGGTACTCGCACAACGATGGCACGGGCGACTGGGATGCTTACTCCCCACACTGTGCTGCGTAAGTCCACCCTTCGCAAAGGCCGCCTTGGTATCTTCACGTCCGTCGCTTGCCTTGCATTTGTGGGCACAAGGTGGCGTCCTCCAGTATTGCGCGAGATAGAACCGCGAACGGATCGGCGTCGATGCAATCTCGAGGGATCTCCGCGAGCATGATGATAACACACCCCCACAAGCCGCCACGAAATCGCAGAGAAAGCAACAGTTGCATTAAGACTGTCTGATTACAGGGATGCGAGGAGTAGCTGTCGCGGTACTAGAGAAAGGGATTCGGACGCGTCGAGCTCGTATTTCGCGGACGGGCCGGAATCCGGAACGAGCAAAAGACGCACCCCGGATCTCCCGCAGTCTCTAGATCTCTGGCTTTTACGCTCCTTCCACCAGCACCGGCCTTGCCAGGCTCACGCTTAGCCATCGATCCCAGCTACAAGATGGGTCAGAGACAACCCAACTTTCTTAGTGTTCGCGTGCGACGTCGGTTACCAGAATTAAATGATTATTAGTGAGGAGACTTGTCCGACGATGACTATCGATGACTGCAAAGACCGCAATGCCATTGCTAGCACTTGCTGAGGATGAAGCACTGATGTGAGTCTGATCAAAGTTAAAGCTGTGAGTCTTACTAGCCATGCATGTTAGATTTACGCAGACTACTTACACATCCGAGCATGACTTGCAGCACGACGTGGGACCAAGATTAATATCGCGGATGTGCTGGGTTTGACCTCCAACGAGGCCAGTGACCTTGTGCTTGCCTCTGGTGAGTGTCAATTAGGCAGTACCATAGAACATGCGAAAGGCTATCCAGCAAGCAGAGGGCTAGCAAGACATTTTGCCCGAGCAGTGACTATCGGAGCGCACGTTGTGCGCAGGGTAAGAGTCCATTCAAGCCGAGCTGTGGTCCACAGCTGTCCACGGAGTCCCGCTGCCTGGAGTTTTATGTAGGCTAGGCATCAGTCTGGTTTGAGTACGGATAGATGTGTTGTGGCAGATCTCAGAACCATGGCCTTGGTAACTCGGAATGATCAAATGATTTCTCAGAGCTGGGGCAAACTCAAGGCCGTCTGCAACATTATTTACTCTCTTATCCACATTGCACATTATGTTGTGAAAAGTTCAAGTGATGATTACTGAACACTGAACCTTTGATTTGCATGTCTGCAACCTGCAACTCCAGGATGTGAGGTTCCAGGAAGACTCACTTCCAAATGGGGCAATGCCATAATGCGACAGAGTCGGAGACAGCTTCAAAGAGGCCACAGCCGAGCGGTGACCTAACACTTCTTTCCATGCTCTCAAAGGGTCCGTCGGCCCTGCGGCCATATCCTGGCAACTAGGCAGTTACCGGGACGTGATCTCAGGGTTGGCGGACTTTCAAGTTCCCTATAAAAGCAGAGTTCCACCGAGTACGTCTCCCTTTACCTGTCCTTATGCAAGGCTGTTGTTATGCCCGTATGGTGTGATTTCTCCTCCTCGACAAGATTTCTCTCGCACCTGTTGCGTCATCTGCACTGTCTTTGGCTTGCTCCCCGACCACCTCATCCATGGGACTGCCACTCCTTAAGCTTGGAGTCTTGCTCTGTAGTGGTGAGGCTTTGTAAACGGTGACTATCTCATCCCACTTTGTAAGTTGATGCACGCTGACCTTGACCCAGCAATATGAGGATGCAGACACCGTGTGCTGTACGCTTCGTGCAAGCAGAGACCGCGAGGACAGGAGCGCATCGATTGAGCAAGCCCCAGATCGGCGACGCCGATCGGAGGGCGGTGGCGGTGCCCACAACGTGCGCGCTCGGCGCTTGTTTCGAGTGGATAGGTCTCTTCGTTCCGCGACGCGTCTGACTCGCGGTCTTTTTGCTTCCGAATAGGCTCACAATTTGCCCCTCTCTCGACTCGACAGCGGCACAAATACTGGCTGACGCCCGGCTCTGCGTTTGCTCAGACGCGTTCGGTTGCGATCTCGAGCGCGACCTGTACAGAGAAACTGTCTGCGTTTGGCATTGGAGACCAGGATGGGTCGGACGGATGGCTGTATTTCGAGGCGAAGAAAGAAGACGAACGCAGTATAAGGTGAGGAATTAAAGGCGCGTTTTTTCTGGGTTCAAGTGGCTGAGATCCTGCCTGCACCGGAAGCACGCCGTCCCTCGTCGCGCTCAGCGCATCACCCTCCCCGGTATTCAGCATATCTCTCTCGAAACATGTCGCCATACGCAGTAGGCTGAAGTAAGCCCAAGAGCATGCCGAAGGCGCTTGAGACCATCTCTGGACGGCGGAGCCTGCGTAGTTTCAGCCGAGTTCGGTCTCTCGCCGCGTTTACAGCGCCGTCGCGCCTTCGTCGCCTCCTTATCATCAGCTGGAAGACGTCGGTGCGCGTCAGCCGCCGCTAGGGACACGCAGAGGTCTTGAGCGGCTGTCATTCGAATCCTCTGAGGGGATAGATCGGTGCGTAACTGAGTCTTTCTTCGCTCGCTTTACTCTAATCGACCAGTTCTGTGGAATAGTACGGCCGAACCACACAGTTCCTTTCGGCCTGGGCCATGTGCCGCGGTCCCTATCCAAATTCTGCAGTTGCTGGACCGCACCGAGCTCTTCGACGGGGATGATTGCGTCCGCTGCAGTCGATCGACATTGATGGAGCGGTTCATGCAGTGCTTGCGTTGCCGTGCCCACTGCATTCCCTGCCCGTCGGACCGTCTCGCGTGTTGCCATCACGAGTCCCTGCGTTCAAGCTGCCCGGGAGGATACGGCTCGACGTTCCCTGGGGCCCCCGTGTATCGACGCTGTCGCCTTCGAGGATAGAACGTCTGCCACTTCCGGCTATTCTTTCGCCATCCCCTCGATACTCGGTAGATGTCGTGCTGCCCACTCGCCCGATCGCTCTCTATTCGAGGCAAGGTTGCGGCAGGGAAGAAGTCGCCTCGACGTCATCAACTTGAAGCCGCTGGACCACTCCCGTTCGACACCATCCACGTCTCTCTCTCTCTCGACGCCCAGCGACTCCCCCCGACACTCTCCTTGCCTCCCTGCACGGCAATGTAGGGACAGATCAACGTCCAGGGAGCTGCTTATTGAAGCCTGGCCAACGACGATTACTAGACGTATCGGCTTCCGGAGAGCAGGATGCTGGCTGCTGTTCTCCCCGCTTCGTCGAACGACGCGGCCTGCATCAACAGGATGCTACGGCGGCATGCCGCTGTGGACTGGAACATCTCGGTCTCTGTGTGGTTCCCCGATGAATACTGCATGTTTTGCGTTCCGGCGAGTGACACGCGGCCCCTATGACCTGAAGGGCGGCCCGCGACGTCGCTACATGGTCCGCGACCGACCCGGCTAGGTCTCGCACCCCCCGCGCGGGCGTTATGCCTCGCACTTTTTCGTCACCTCGGAGGTCAATGTAGGGTCGTATGGATGTCCCGAGAGCAGAGCTGTTGGAGTCTGGATGGGTGCTGGGTGCACGGGATTGCGGTAAGGATGTGGTGTGTTCCCGTTGACATCCTCGTGTTGCTTACAATGTGTCCAGGCATTGCGGCGGGTCTACGCGTGAACACCTGATGTCCACCATCCGTAGTGCACACGGTCCCTTCATCGGTGCCCCTCACCCCCCCCCCTTTCGGCCTTGCAGATGGGATTGAGATATATTCCCTGCCTCCCCCGAGCCCGGTCGCCGGCCGCTCGACACTGGTGTGATACTTCGGAACCGTCGCCTGCTCATCCGCATCAATGTGGGGACAGATCGTGGTCCCGTGAGCTGTGTAGGGTACGAGCTCGCGATACGCGGTGAGTCATCGCTCATCGGTCGGTCTCGTCTCACGCTGCTTACGAGGTGCCCAGGTATGCACGCGCGTGCTTCGCATTCAAGACGCCAAGCCGGTGCTCTCTCACAACGTCCCTTCCATCCGTCCAGTTCCGAGCGTCCAGTAACATACGGCCTGAATCTCGTACCGACCTTTCGGACTACGCACATATTACCTTTCAGAGGTTTCTCTCGCACAACGCGGCGACTGTCCCCCTTGCTGTCGAAAATACTAAACCGCTACCTTGACCCCTCGGACCGTTTGCAGTCGGCGGGAGACAGAAGTTAAGGAAGGGTAGGTGTCGGTGTCGTCGGCATCGGACCCGGCGGAATGGCATGTTACGAGATACTTAGAGCTGGCGAGTTACTCTCGCTGTTCAGCGCCTGGATGCTTCCATTGACTCGGCCGTATAGGTTCTCTGACCGGGGTCAAGTGCTCTGCAAGCGCCGGCGGCTCCGAGTCTCGACGACTTTCCGACGTTGGGACCAGGAAGGTGATGACAGGTGAACACCGTGTAAGCCTTGTTCCTGTCCCACAGATCTGGTCAAAGACTGTTCCTTTGGCAGGTTATACTAGAATACACATTGTAACTAGTGCAGTAGGGGACAGCTGTAGTAGATAGACACGGGGCGGGAGCTGGCTTTAGGGCCGGCTCTTGCCCAGAATAAAAAGTAGATGCAGCATGGAAATCCTTACTCGAGGCGCCCGTCTTTCTGCCGTGGGAAAGCGCACTTGGCGCAGGAGCAGCACCTCCCCCGCCAAGTCCGCACGAAGAGCAGAAGAAACACGCACCAGCAGAGGTGGGTCCAGGCGAGTTCGACGGGTGCTCCGGGCAGCGAGTGCCGGGCTCATATCCTAAGCAAGGCCAGTCAATCCCCAATCGTCACAGGTACAGCACTCACCATGTTGCCGACACCCATCGCGACCATCGGAACATGTCTGCGTGGCCTGGATGACGCGCTGTCTCACCGGAGCCACTACACTCTAGCTAGGACACCCATGTAGATGATCTGCGACATCGCTACCAAGAAGAGGAATGTAACCCGTCTGCTCCGCTGCGACTGCGTCACCGTCCCGACTGTCGCTGGCGCGTTCACGATGTCGGGGAGTACAACGGATCGTAGGGACCGCAGCTGCAGGTATGTCAGGCACGAGTCAAGTTTAAACGAATCGCGTGGGACGTACCATGAATAGAGCGATAGAGCAGAAAGAGTAGATGAACACAATGCTATATAGTGTTCTCCCCGCACCCAGCAGCCCCGCGAGCAGGGTCATGATAACGCTATGTCCAGATCCAGTCAGTACTGAGCCCGCGAATACTAGAATTAGCTGCTGCGCACCCCACGAACTTGTAGCCCCCGTAAGCGACAATATCTGTGACAGGACTCGAGCTCTGGATATTCAAAAAGTAGCATCCGAGCTTCACGAAGAGGAAATCGAGGAACAGGACAAGGATGGCTTTCCACGTGGACACGCCCAGAATACGCGGGTCGAAGCGGGACTGCAGACCCGCAGTGAACGCAGCGAGCAGGACATACGTGACCATCGCCATTACTGCTCGAGGTTGTCAACTAGGCTTCCGAGAATCCGGAAAGACAGAACATACTGGGTATGTACAAGTCAGGGCTGTTCACGTCCTCCCGTGGAGGTTGCCATTCGGTCGTGCCCTGCTCCGATCGCCGCACTTTTCTCGTCCAGGGCCCGTGCCGCCACGGAAAGACGAGGATTCGCAGCTTGTGCATCACATAGTGGTTGGACACGTTGAACTGTTGTTTGAGTGCGCTGAGCGGGATGAATCCGCCGAGCTGCCCGCCGCTTGTCCGTCAACATACTATGCCATGCATATCTCAGTGGGCGGGCAAACTCACATTCCGCTGCACATACTCCTGCCCTGCTGCGACCGCACTCTGCCCGAGCTGCATCCCAAACTGCGCGGTTGCGGGATTGACGCCCCATGCCGAAGCTATGTCCGGAATCCCGGGTCCTTGCAGTCCAGCGGGCTGAAAGTGGGCTTGGGGGTGAGCTTGGGAGGCATGGG
>NW_006920424.1:690979-734265 GCF_000344685.1 Gloeophyllum trabeum ATCC 11539 | reverse complement strand
CCCCATGCCGAAGCTATGTCCGGAATCCCGGGTCCTTGCAGTCCAGCGGGCTGAAAGTGGGCTTGGGGGTGAGCTTGGGAGGCATGGCCCTGGGAGTGAGCGTGGGAGGCATGAGCTTGGGGATGGAATTGAGGCGCGTAAGCTGCCTGAGTGTAGATGGATTGTGGAGGTACCGGGGGTGTGCTGGTATAGCGCTGATAGCCTTGAGGCGAGACGGGGGTGGACGGCGGGTCAGGAATGTACGTTGGATGGGTCGGTACGGGGTGCTGCAGTGGCGGCGGCGAGCGAGAGTAGTAGTTGGCCATACTGTCCCAAGTCCTCCGGTTTCCTGAGTTTGAAGTACTTTGGCTCCAAGGGGCTGCTATAGTCGTGGCGAGCACGTGAGCGCAGGCGAAAGACGTGTTCGGCGCGACAAGTCTGGGAAGCGGAGACTCAAATTCAGACGAGCCCCCAATATCATCATGACCCTCCCGAGAACGGACCGATATTGTGAGCGTAAGTCACTTCAAAATCCCTGCAATCTAGCTGACTGGATTGCACACAATTAGAATCTGTACATCAGCGTTGTACTAGTAAGTGGTAAAGGTACCTGTTGCAGTCGTTCCTTCAGTAGTGGCGGGTTCAGTCTAAGGTGGTAAGGTGGAAGAGGGGGCAGAGTTAGGACACTAGAATTTCCTGGCAAGCTCTGCCTTTTATACGGAAGTCAGTGGTGCTAGCAAGTGATTGACATATACTCGACGATGGTTCCCAGCTCGGAAAGAAGTCTGTGTGCCGTATATAGTAGCCAAGTTACCTGAACCGGTTGTATTGGAGTTCCTTGAATATCCGTAATGTCTCCAGGTCCCATTTTATATTATCTCCCGCTGGCAAAATACAAAAGGGGATCTGGTACTTGCGGACCTTGTCCTCCTGTCTCCGTCTTCAATGCCCTCCAGGGACATTATTCATGGCCTATTCCTCCTGCCACTACTGAATGATGAACCGTTCTTGCTCTTATTGTGAGCAGATGCCAGCTTCTGTTCAGCACGATCCATGAAGCACGACCGTCGTCCCAGCCTTCACTAGACCAGACTTTTCTCTGAGAACGGGAACCTCCGCACGCGAGAGCCACGTGGGTCTCAGTATAACTTAAAATCCTGGGTCGCGCTGCTGGAAGCTTTACCTGGAGGCCATGTCTACTCCAGTCAAAGTTACGACCACGCCCGCCATTAAAAATGCCCCGCTCGTCGGGTTGGCCGAGGGCAATGGCTCTTTCAACAACCTCCATCTCGCCGCCCTCGTCCTCGGCGTGCCGTGGTTCGTAAAGCGGACGCTTCCCCTTGTCAACCGCGGTGGCTTCAAGACGTACCTCTTCCTGGTGCTGCTGCTGGGTCTGCCCATTACGATTGCGTACTGGACCGTTATGAGCATGTATGGCCAGAGGAAGAACGAGAAGGTCCAGCTTCCTGGCAAGGACATCGAGGAGTACATCACGCTCAAGGACCCGGAGCTGCGCGCGCAGTACAAGGGCAAGGAGAAAATCCCGATGCAGGTGTTCCACGACGCGTTCTTTGACGGGAAGGCTGAGTTCAACGGTAAGCCGGAGTATTCTACGCCCTTGCGCACGCACTGAGACGCGTTTTGTACTTAGGCGATGTCCTGGACATCATGGAGCAGCGTCACGACTGGGCAAAGATGGTCTTTACGCCCGAACTGTTCAAACACGTATTCTTTGGCCTCATCCCCGACGTGATATTCCACACTCGCAGCCAAGACGAGGAGCAAGTCCGTGGCCATTATGATCGTACGATATTCTGTTGCTCTGCTATATTATGTCACACTCTGATTACCCCTTTAGGTGGTGATGATTACTATGAATGGTAAGTCTCATTTAGCAGTCCCTATCTAGGACGTGAAGTTCAACGTCGCGTATCTAGGTTCTTGGGACCGAGCATGGTCTACACCTCTGGCATTGTGCAAGACCTCTCGCGCGAAGAGACCCTGGAGGAACTGCAGACGAACAAAATCTCCGTCGTATGCGAGAAGCTCGGGCTGACGCCCGAGGACCGCCTCCTCGATGTCGGTTGCGGATGGGGTTCCCTGGCTGCCTTTGCTGCCAAGAACTATGGCTGCGACGTCACCGGTATCACGCTGGGCAAGAACCAGACCAAGTTCGGGAATGACAGGATCAAGGCTGCCGGCGTCACTCACGACAAGGCGAGAATTCTCTGCATGGATGCCAGAGAAATCCCTGGCGGTCCCGGCCATTACACCAAGATTGTCTCCTTGGAGATGGCCGAGGTAGGTCCAATTCGTCTTTCTGGTCTTGTGTCGGTGCTGAGAGTCCACCGATGTCGTAGCACGTAGGTATTCGCCGTTACGCCTCGTTCCTTCGCCAGATGTACGACCTCCTGGATGACAATGGCGTCTTCGTCATGCAAGTCGCCGGCATTCGTCCCTCATGGCAATACGAGGATCTCATCTGGTAACCAACTCTTCCGCTCCTTTTCCCCGTATATTACTCATGCGTGTTCACGTTTGTAGGGGTCTGTTCATGAACAAATACATCTTCCCCGGCGCCGACGCGAGCTGCTCTCTCGGCTGGGTCATCAAGCAGGTCGAGGCCGCCGGATTCGAGGTCAAGAACATCGACGTGCTGGGTGTGCACTACTCGGCGACCATCTTCCGGTGGTACAAGAACTGGATCTCAAACAAGGACAAGGTCATTGCCAAGTACGGCGAGCGCTGGTATAGGATTTGGGTCTTCTTCCTGGCGTACTCGACCATCACTTCTCGGTAAGCGTGCATTGTCGTGTACTATTGTCATGCCCTCTGATGAATATGCCCCCTTTTTCAGGCAAGGATCTGCATCCGTCTTCCAGATCACGATGCACAAAAACTTGAATGCCTACCCGCGCATTGAGGGCGTGAAGAACCACGCGTCCATCCTCGTCAAACCCCAAAGGGAGATCTCGTGAGTTGATATTCCATGCATATGATATTGGATGCTGACGTTGTGTCCGGCAGTGCTGTCTTCTAATCGTACGATCTCCCAACTTATGGGACGGCCGCAGGTTAGACGTTAGACGACCGTGCGAGACGTTCAAGTATATTATTACGACATTTAGCTAATGATATGATACTCGTTGAATGCTCCAAGCAACAACTCACTGCCACTGCACGTATTCCCAGTCCCGGACATGTGCGGGCTCATCGCAACCGTCAGGCTCCGAGTCTCGTGACTAACCGGAGATATAGGTAACAGGGGATGATTGCAGTGAATCAATGTACATATATGGTGAGTGATACAAACACAAAAAATTATACAACAAAGGCGAAGGGGCTCCGGAATATCATATCAGAAGGCAAGTGGATTCGAAGTAAATGTTCGTCGGTGACCGTCAGATACGAAGTGGCCGCCTTTACGGAATATGAGAGAATCCGCCGAAGTCGAGGAATGCCTCCTCTAATGAGAGCTTTCGGACGACTAGGACTTCGACGATGAGACGCGGCTCGCCCTGGTCAGCTGGTGGAGGGAGTATCTCGTCGTCAGGGCTCCCGCCCAATGGTGCATTCACAATTCCGTCGTTTAGTGCTGCCACAGGGCCCGTGTCTCGGACCGCTTGCATTTCCTTGGCCTCAACCGTGAGCGTCCCGAGGGCTGGTATCAGTCCATCGACATTGTCCGCCTTCTCATCGGACTGAGATATTTGGTCCTCCAACACCGACAGCGGCGTGCCCGAGAAATAATCCTGCGCCATCAGCGTCCGCTGTTTCTCCTGCTTCTTCCGCTCCCGCGCAGCCAGGCGCTTTGCGAGTTTAGCCTCCTTGGCCGTCTTAATTTCCTGCGCGGTCTTCACGCCCTTCAGCGCCTCGACGGACGAGGGCAGTATCTTCTTCGCCTTCTTCCCGAGCCCGCGTTTGCCGTGCGCGACTGCGTCGACGTGTCCGTGCGCGTGCACACGGCGGCGGAAGGGGCGGGGCTTGTACACGGACGCTATTTCCAGATCGACGGCTACGCGGGGCTCGGGGTCTGTTTCGACGTCCGCCTCAACGCCAACGTCGGAGACGTCCGGCTCGGGGTCCATGGAGAACAGGGCGAGGGCGTCGTCCAGGGCAACGTAGGTGGGAGAGGAGGCTACGTCAAAAGCGGAAGGGTAGGCGGCGGGAGTGGCTATCTCGATATCATCCGGCTCCGCGTCAGTGATGTCGGCGGTGGACAGCTCGGACTCGGTCGTCGTCGTTGTAGCGGTAGAGTCGCCGGCGAGCAGAGCGGCCATGTTCTTGTTGCGCCGCCGGTTCCTACGCCCGTATATCCCGCTGGTCGCCTGGAGCTCCTCCTTCGCGCGCTCGCGGTCCCGGCCGGTCAGCTCGATCTCCTTGACGATGATCACGCTCGCGCCGATCTCTCCCGCCATCTCCTCGAGTGTCTGGATGGATTCCTCGAGCTGCACGCGCGAGAGGCCAATGAGCGCGCCCGAGTCCGCGACACCGATCTCGTAGTACGCCTGCCCGCCACCCTCGAGGAGGCGCCATTTCAGCTGCGTCACGAGGCGCGCGAAACGGGCGGGGGACGGCGAGAGGAGCTGGAGCTTGTACTCCACGTTGCCCTGGGGCCTTTCAGGTCAGTGGTTCGGGCCGAGCAATCTAAAGAGGCTCACATCCTCCGCCTCAGGCGCCAGCTTCTTGATCTTGAAGTTCTGGGATGCATTCGACTCCAGTGAACACGGTGATGGGGACGCAGATATGAAGGGGTCCCATGGGCTGGGTACGCGAGGGCTCTCGCTGTCCGATTCACCGAACATGACAGATTGTTCTTGAGTTACGTTTGAATAAAAATAAGGATAAGCCGAGTCGATGCGATTATGATGGCCTATATTCGAGGTATCATTCTGTTTCTCTTGCTGTCGGTAGTGAAGTCGTTATGAAGGTAGCATGCAGTCAGGCTGACTCGTCTCGAAGAGGACAATCGTGAACACGGCAGTTGCCGGGTGGCGGGAAATGGTGAGTCCATGGCGAAGCGAGGCGAACTCGCGAAGCAGTGAGTTGTTCTCCCAAACCCCATGCCACATGTGATGGTGAAATATGATATCAGAGAAGGATATGTTTTGTTGAAAGAAAGACAGTTGGAAGAACTCACTTTAAGGATGCAAAATACCACGACGTTTCGGATTCCGACCCAAGTCGACGTGACTCGTTCTTTGAATTCGACGCCGAAGTGAAACGAAGGCGAAGCCGTGGCAAAGAATTTGTACTCAGTAGTGGATCCGGTGGCGTGTCCGACGCAGACGGAGTCGCGTAAAGATGGGGGAGTGGGGGAAGAGACAAAAGTTCACATGAACGCTGAATCGTCTACTTATAAGGCAAACGGCCAACATATCACAGAAGCGAGATAATAAGAAAAGAGACACCAATCTCAAGGTGGCGAATCGTGCGAAATGCTGACACGAATAGAAGTGGCGAGTCCATATCGGGATATCCGACAGGATTCGAGCAGGATTACTTACAGCGAGCTCGTAGCAAACCTCGTACTGCCAGACCACATAATGAGAAGAGATGCATTCATTATCCATGCGACAGCCGATAACTTTAAACTGCACCGGGTGAACTTGAGGGACAACCTTGTCAAAAGGAAAACTGCTTCGATTCTACTTAAGTACTTCACTCGAATCTTGCAATAAATAACCTATGAATGAAGGGCTTATGTACTATAGGTGTGGACTTTTAGATCAATTAAAGAAATGTAAGAAATTAAATCGAAGGAGAGAGAGAAAGAGAAGGGAAAGACACTCTGTTCGGGCCCCGTGAGCTTCAGAAGGGGCATATTATTGAAAGGGTATACTAGTGCTATATTCAGGGATCTCCCTCGCTTGAAATATCCCTCGAGGCTAGTTTCTTCGGTTTCCACAGCACATGAATTTTGCTTCGCGGCGCTGCGCGCTGTATTAACTCTCTGGATAGCTTAAGGCAAAACCTGGTGGTATTTTAAGTTTGAATGGACACCTCTATGTGTATCCCACTGCTCATGTGAATCGCAAGAAATTAAGCAACCTGGAAGTCAAAATCATTTTTCTTTCGGCGGCGCTGTCGCGCCGCTCACTTTATGCATCCCAAAATTAATGAACCACTTGTCACTTACCTACCTATATAGTACTTCTACCTAGCTATGTGTCCCGGATCTCACAGTACAGATATAACTCTTCAGCCCCAATTTTGGGAGTGAAATAGCACCATAAGCGGTAAAAGAGCGCATTTTTGGACAAATTCTCCAGCAAAATATATCTCTTTCATTTTACAAACAGTTGTGGATGGGATCGCTTCAGTAGGAAGCTTGCACGCGTTGTGAAAAGGTAGGGAGGCTGGACAATGGCATGTGCATGCGGTGCCACAAGCGTGAGAACACCTACCGAATACAGTTTAACAATTCGAAGTCCGAACTATATCATTCAAACTCAGTTATAGATCTATTTCGCCACGCCTATAGTATAACTGCCGAATGAAGGGTCAATACAACGAATACTAGTAGCTTGAATGATGACTAAAGTGAGGATAGCAGAGGAAAGAACTCCTGCTTCGCTAAACTTCGCCACGCCGCGATTTGCGCTTCGCCACCAAGAAAACACGTGATACAGCTTCCCACGACCTGTTACGACCTCGTGGGGTCGGTGGCTCTCGGACTGACACTCTAACACAGACCTCACACTCGACTCTCCACTAGTTGTACCCTCTATAATCAAGCCACCATGCCAGACGGTCTATCCTCTGCTGTAGGTGATGCTCCTTTCCCTGTCTGGTGAACATCCACTGACTTGTCGGCCTAGATGACTATAAAGCGAATACATCGCGAGATCAATGACCTGAAGAAGGAGGACATGGGCGGGATAACGCTCGCACCGACGGACAACCTCTTCCTATGGAGGGCAGGAATACCGGGGCCTGAAGGGAGTGTCTACGAGGGCGGCGTATTCAATGCGGAGATTCAGTTGGCGCCTGATTATCCGTGAGTGCACCCGGTGGCGTTCAGGTATGCTTTCATGCTCATTCACCCTCCCAGATTTATGGCGCCGAAGGTTACATTCCTGACAAGGTGAAAGACATTCCGTATCACTGACAGGACGAAACTCACGCTCATTTGCCAAGAATCTATCATATGAATATATCGGACCGAGGCAACGTCTGCATAGATATCTTGAAACACAATTGGTCCCCCGCACTCTCCATATTTAAGGTCGTATTATCCCTGTCGTCCCTCCTGACCGATCCCAATCCTAGTGCGTATTTCCATCACGTCCGCCCTGCCTTCTGTACTGACGCGATATGCAGGAGACCCATTAGGTGAGGCTGACTGATGTGGCAGCTACGGACGATATCTCACCCTTCCTTCCAGTTCCTTCAATAGCGAACGAATATACTCGGAACCGAGAACAGCACAACAGAACGGCGCGTGAATGGACGAGACTGTATGCCCGCCCTCCCGCACCGTCACCCACGCTGAAAGCCACCCCTGGCCTTGCTTCACGAGCGTCCACATCGACTCCCAGGCCGTCAGCGTCAACATCCAGTTCCCGGGCGAGCTCGACCAGCCGAGCCACCGGCAAAGCCAAAGCGTCGAGGACGGCGACGCCCCTGGTCGAGAATGGTACGGGGCGCTCAGCGTCGGCTGCCATCGCGATAGATGATTCGGACGACGAAGGGTCTACAGCTTCAGGCGCGTCGCGGAAGCGAAAGCGGGGCGCGGGAGGCGGCACATTGATCTCGGATGACGACGATGCCGATTCGTCAGGGGATACGACTGGTACTGCTGCTCCCAAGCGCCAGAAGGTGGCTCATGGAGAGGGGAAGAGGCCAACACAACCACGACCGGACGAGGTCATTGTGATCGACGATTGACGATGCAGTATTTTCAGGATGATTGTTCATAGTCACTCGGTCTAATTGGGATGATTGTATTTGACAACTGTGCTGGAACCCTATACCACTTCACGTTTGATGATCTGCGAGTATGTGTTGGTCTGTCTTTTTGCATCAGTGCATTTCCCATGACTATGAGGAGTGGACCCTCTTCCATGGTCCAACGTACTAGCCATGTCTAGGAATTGTGGCATTACGGCACTGTCGACGACTCTTATTTGGAATAATCGTCCTTCAGACTATCCATCGACTTGCGTATTTGCGGTATACGAAGCAAAACAACTCTGGGCACGTCACTAACAGCCTTTTTGACAGTTATACATAGCGTATGATGTCCTATAATGAATCCGCAGCCGATGAATTGAATCGGGGAAGAGAAGGAGAACAGAATTGTCATAACGGTGGGCAGCCAACGTTGTATGTGTATTCTGCGACAATCCATGAATAGTGCATTTCTTTCCAGTCAGAAACTACCCCATCTCATATGAGTCGCGGTCCCTCGGATGCGATCCCACAAGACACCCCACTGCCAGCTGGTTCCGATGAGCGGCATAGTCGAATCTGGGAGCAACTGGCCATTGTAGCAAATACACCCGGGGACAGTGCCGCGTCAGCCTTGGCTCACTTCCGGTTAGTTAATTTGTATAGGGATCGCTATCAGTCCAAGTATGAAGCATATGGGAACCCAGATGACTTGGACTCAACTATCTCTTGCTATGAGATGGCCTTGCTGAAGATCATACTGGGACATAGGGATCTTCCCGAACTTCATAATAACCTTGGTCATACCTGCCATTTGAAATATGAGAGGTAGGGCAATTTGATTGATCTGGAGGGTGCCTTGAAGTACCTCACCCTAGCTGTGGAGGAGAGCCTCCCAGGGAACCCAGAGATGCCAACATGGCAGACCAATCTTGCTATTTCTTACCATGCCAAATACTTGAGACTGGGGTTACCAGAGGATATAGAGTATGCCATCTTCAATGGCAAACATGCTGCTATGCATACACCTGCGGGACAACTTGAGGCAGCCAGGCAGCTGAGCATCCTCGGGGTTGCATATCAGACCAAGTATAACAAAGGTGGGGGACTTGATGAAGACCTGGAAAATGCCCTGAAGGACAAGATTGAAATTGTCAGGATATTCCCCATCATGGGCATCTCAATTTACCTGCATGGCACAGCAATCTCGAAAGTATCTATCAGGCTAGGTATAAAAGATATGGAAGCCGTGAGGATCTACAAGCAGCCTTGACATGGCAACAGAAAGCTGTTGGCAATGTGCACATCTCCAGTTCAGAACTGGCTACATTCCAATATGGGCTTGGTGTCACATACCTCTCAATGTATCAAGCTCGAGGGAAGAAGGAGGACCCTGCAGAAGCCCTACAATGCTTGGAAGAGTCCTGCAATGCGAATGATCCTTCAGTAACCCTGCTATGGAATGCTATAAAGTGGACCTATGAGGCTCACAGGAAAGGGGCCGTGGATTCAGCTCCAAAGGCTTACAACAAAGCAATCAGCCTCTTACCTCCAGCCATCTGGCTAGGGCAGGGCATCCATGACCAGCATTATTCCATGAGGAGTGTCTATGCATTAGCAGTTGATGCTGCAGCCTTCCATATACAGAATGCCCACCTGGAAGAAGCTGTGGAGAGCCTCGAGTATGGAAGATTTGTACTCTTCTCTCAGCTACTACAGCTGAGAAATGATTTCAGTGCCCTCAGGGATGTGGCATCTAATCTCTTCAAGGAGCTGTCTGAGGCAAGACAGCAGCTGGAATCCACAAGTCATTCTGTCAGAGCAGAACCTGCTTTGCGAGGTCCATCAGCTGGTGATTCCCAGAAACTGCGGCAGAGATGGAGAGATCTTATTTCAAAGGTCCATGAAGTCCCCGGGTTCTCTGATTTCTTACAGCCCCCATCTTTCAGGGATCTATGTCAAGGCATGACTCCGAGTCATGGACCGGTTGTTCTTCTCAACTGCAGTGAACTCGGATGTGATGCCCTCATCATCATCTCGGGATCCACTCGCTTGAAACACGTGCCGCTGACCGGCATGTCTGAGGGACGGGCCATGCAGTTGAGAGTACAGTTGGCCGCGCTCGGGGCAGGGTACAGAAATAGGAATCCAGAGGAGACAGATCCAAAGATGGGTTTCAGCAAGAACAGGACATAGAATTTAGAAGATTCTCGATGACCTGTGGTGCAATGTTGTCAAGCCAGTATTGGACGCGCTGGATGACTCGAAGGTGGTTTCACTGCATTTCTTGCTATGACGAATTTAGTGACCGTTCATACAGCCTGAGGTGGGGCACCGAAGGATTTGATGGTGCCCTACCGGGGCCTTCACCGGTCTACCATTCCATGCAGCTCTTGTAGCAGGATACAGGACCTCAGACGGTCCGGAAATTGTCTCGTCTTATATCCCTACACTCAGCCTCCTTCGTCAATCTCAGGATAACCGTTCGACGCAGAATTTCAAGATGCTCACAGTAGCCGTCCCCTTCACGCAGAAGAACTGCCCGCTGCCGAGCACCACCCAAAGAAGCGGAAATCATAGGGAGGTTCATCAGACCAAAGCAGCGAACGACCTTGATAGGCGAGGGTACGGTATCTCTCAATTCACTCATCGAGAGACTTCCCTCCGCGCACTGCGTGCACTTTGCTTGCCACGGCGTCCAGAATTTCGACGATGCGCTGAAGAGCAGGCTCCTGATGCCGGACGGCACGAGGCTGGAGCTCTCGCAGCTCGTGCGCATGAAGCTCCCGAAAGCGCAGCTTGTCCTCCTCCCGGCGTGCAAGACTGGCCTGGGCGATGCCGAATTGTTCAACGAGGCGCTGCACTTAGCAAGCGGGCTGCTGCTGGCGGGATCTCAGAGGGCAATGGCCACCCTGTGGTCGATACACGACGACGATGGGCCCGTGGTCGCTAGGGAGGTTTATTCATTCCCTCACGGACGGAGGTAAGTTGGAGATGCTGGACCTGTCTCGGACGGCTGCGGCCCTTCATCGTGCGGTTCTGGAGCTGCGTACCAGCGGAGTTCCGGCGCACCGATGAGCACCTTTCGTTCATATGGGAATCTGAGTATTCTAGCAATCCTGTGCTTTGTATCATCGACAAAGTAAGGTGCCGCTTGGGGTAGTGTAAATTGAAACCCCTGTTGATGAAGAGTGTGGTTCATGAAGCTTGCCCGTTGAGTGCGATACCTTCGAACCTCACTTGCTGATGATGCCCCTCGACCGAGTGCTGCGTACTTCTAAGGACAGTAACACCATCTGGCTGATGTTCGAAATGCACATACCAGAATATAGATAAGTTATGTCATTACGTTCCGGATGCTATGATACAAGCAGATATGCCAATCGCTGGGTATGTGTCCGTATATGATGCAGTTTGAGTGGTGGGGTCCAACCCCGATACTGTCACGTCTTGAAGACGATGATGAGCAATAGTAGGACTAGGATAAGGATCGCGATAATGACTGTCGAGCCTGAAAGCGTAATACCAGGTGTCAGGGTCCGTTGGCGTGCAGGAGTGAGACGAATGGGAGGGCACTTACTGTTCTCCTTTGCGCCCTTCGCAACCCGGTCTAAGCTCCTGCGCGCACCATTCAGCCTGCCTTCCGTCCGATCCAGATCAGTATCCAGTTCTTCGAGCAACCCGACATGCGAGTCCAGTTCAGAGTTGATCTGGAGAGAAAGGTGATGCTGCCGGTTTATTGACGATGAGAGAACGTCGAGTTGAGCGTCCTGATCTAGATATCCGGGCGGGATGTTCAGGTTCCACATTTGCATGTAACACCATTACTGAGTACGTACCGTCTATCAGGCGACGCTGCGTCTGTAAAATGACTTGCGGCTCCTCGTCCTGATACCGGTTCGGAGGGCCGCCTTCTGGGTCATCCGTGTACGGCGCGAACTGGGTAACTTTCACGGAATCATTCCGTGGAGAGGGCGAACGTGGTGCTGCCGGCGCGGGCGAAGGGAACGGACTCGGGTCATCCTGCAGGCTGCACAATCACGCTAACTATCAACACGCGCCCATGGAGACGTCTTCCGACGCATACCTCTCGACTCCCGCAGCGTCCTCGCCCAGCATTCCTCTCATCCTCTCATACTGGCTTCTCAGCAGCCTCACGGCCTCCGTGCGCCCGCCCTCGTTCTTCTCCAGCTCCAGGATACCATTCCGGAGCTGGTTGAGGTTGCGCGTGATTTGGCCCAGTTTAGCATTGTGCGTCGACGTCGAGGAGAGGGTCTGCAGTCGTTGTCGTTCAAGGAGGAGGGATAACGTTTGAGTAGAGAGGGATGTCAGTTTGGCTAGAGACATCGTTGTGACGGTTCTACAGCGCGTATGACATTCACGAGCAAGGGGTGTTGACTAAGGCTTCCAACTCATTATATACTATTAAGTAAACCATCCCTACACGCATTAATGGGGTAGTGGTAACCTCAGTCGTTGCCACATTGATGGCCTTGACTCGACTGGCCGCGAGTTCGATTCTCGCTTAATGCATAAAAAGCTTTTCAGGCTGTTTTTTTTTGGAATCACAGGGAGCGACCGTAAATTATGCAAATGGCCGTCTAAAGGGCCGCATCCTCGCATCCTGATGGTCTGCCAGTTTGTGCAGCAGTGATACCTTCGCGAATGGGCGGCAGAATACGAGTAAATGCTCAGCTACATACAATGACCTTGACGCCAGTAGATTTCTCCTGTCTGCCGATTCTTTCCTCATGGGTACCGAGAAAGATAGACATTACGGGGGTCATGGAGCGTCATGAACCTCCAGCCGAACGGGGTGCCGCCTGCTGCTGTTGAGCTAGCAAACGTCTACACACGTCATTCAGCGTTCAAGCACCTCGATATCCTGAGGAAAAGCTACTCACTGCCGCGCCGCCAAAATCATCTTCGCTTTCCGCTCCTGCAGACTCGCCTCCCGCTTCTCCGGCGTGTCCTCCCACACCGCCTTCCCCGCGACCTCCGCTTCGGATATCTGCACCGGCTGCTGCACCTTCTCCTCAAGGTGGAAGCGCTTGATGAGGTTATCTGATTTAGGCTTCGTCGTCGCCGTTGAGCTGCCCGCTGGCGCAGGAGCGGGTCGCGCGGGCGGGGCTTGTTCTGTGCTGGGGTAGAGGGTGTAGTAGGCGGCGGGAGGCTGGATGGCATGTCAGGCGTAAAGACGGTCGGGAGGCTTGTTGGAAGGAGGCGTACCGCATCTAAGAACCCCCGTTCGAGGATCTTGTTTGCTGTCTGATCGACGCTTCCCGTACGGAGTAGATCGTACTTTATATTGTCTCTGCAAAGGCCATACACGACCGGAGTCAGTGTCAGATGTAGACTATTGACGGTACACCACGCACCTCGGTATGTCAGGAAACATGCCCTGAACGGTGTCTACCTAGCCCCTCAGGTCAAAACTCCACCGCACAGGCTGGCGCAAGCACACGCACCATTTGCTCAGTGATATTTCGCGGGCGGAACCCCAGCGTACTGGCCGCCGACCTCTCATTTGGAGACTCTTTGCCTGACCATCAAGTTCAATGATGGACCCGGCCTAAGATATATCCCGAGACGTACTGGACGTTACCCAACGAAACAAGATGACGATGACCGCAAAGGCTACAAGAACGTTGACAACCTCCGCCATAATAAATCCACTCTCTTATATCGTAACGAGGTAGAGGATAACTAGAATTTCGAGTAGGCAGCAATGTCAAGGTACGCGTTACAGGCAGGGTATTCCAGAGTAGTGACGCTCAAGAGATCGAGGCCGCAGGTGCAGTGCACAGCCACTAACCGACTTCCGACCTTGCTCCGAAAGCGTGCTGCAGCGGTAAATCGGGACTTATGTGCCGAAAGGTGCGCTACTTTCACCTTGAATATCGGCTAATGACGAGGTACCTACAGGCGGATGCAGTGACTCCGACTATAAAGTCTGGAAGAGATACATGGCTTGTATTTCCTACATACCAGACCGCGACTGCAGCAGAAACCTGGCAGTAACGAGACAGAAGGATAATCACACCCCCTGCAATAATTGCAGCCTACCTCGATATTGATGAGAACCATGGTGGCCAGCCCACTTGTCAGCCGCCTTCATAACTAGTACAATTCCGAACCGCACCGTCCCCAGTATTCTCTAGCGTCACTACCAGGACATCCCGGAATGAGTGCGGTCGACAATGGTGAGCTCGTCTTCCATATCGACATCTTCATCCTCGCCGCTATCGGATTATTCGGCGCATTCGCTTTGCCCCGGATACTCGGGCGGCTTTCATGTCGAGAAGACCTGAAGAACGGCTTCGTCTTCCGCTCGGCTCCGCAAACTGAAGACGGCCCTCGTCGTTCCTATGACTCACAGGCCACAGAGGTCCCATTCGGCAATGTTCCAACAAGTCAACCTGGCTGTGGGAAGGCTGCATCTCCTCCCAGGCACGTACCGGAATGGACGACATACGCCCACAGGCTATCAGTCATCCTCCGCTATCCCATCGCTTCTAAGTTGTCTCTTGGTCAAGCTCTCTTGCTCGTTGCATACTTCGCATTGCTCCTCTATGCCGAGGTCTATCGCGCCAGTGCGTTCAAGCACCCGATACGCGCAGGTTTCGTGGCCATGTCGCAGATACCGCTGGTGTACGCTCTCGCCACGAAGAATAACGCCATCGGTATCCTAATTGGACAGGGCTACGAGAAGGTGAGCACAGAAAATAGCTATTTTCAGGAGGACTGGAAAACGGTAACTGAAACCTCCGACAGTTGAACTTCTTCCATCAATGGGCTGGGATCCTCCTGGTGCTCGCAGCCAACGTCCATGCCATCGGCTACAGTAAGTACTGATCACAAATAACAAGCACAGGCACTTACCCGCGTCGTGCTCAGTATACAAGTTTGTATACGCGGGTAGATGGGTAAAGGAAGCCCAGACGGCTTACATCCGGTGGGGCATAGTCGCACTGGTATGCCTGGACATTCTATTATTCTTTTCGACTTCCATCTGGCGGCATAAGGCGTACAACATATTCTTCACCTCGCACGCCATCGCGTTGATAGTCTTCCTGATAGCCGTGAGTCCATTCATCATATACGACGGTGAGAGTTGCGCTGACGCCATATACCTGCAGGTCCCATTGCACCAGAAGGAGACTATCCCGTACGTGGCTGTGGCAGCGGGCCTCTACGCAGGCGACCTACTCCTCCGCGCAGTGAAGAGCCGGATCACAACAGCAACATTGTCCAGGATCCCAGAGCTCGGACTTACCAAGCTAGAAATACCGCACATCAATGCGGGCTGGCGCGCTGGCCAGCACGTGCGGTTACGAATTCTCTCGCGACAGATGGGGTGGTTTGGATGGACAGAGATGCACCCCTACACGATCGCGGCTGCGAGCGGTGGGCCTCAAGGACTTGTGGTCTTGGCGAAGAAATCCGGGAGATGGAGCAAGAACTTGTATAAAATGGCTTGCAGTGACAGTTACGAGAAAGGAGGCCTGAGTGGGGGCCAACGTGTCAAGGTCATGATTGAGGGTCCATATGGTATGTCGGATCGATGTAAGCGTGTTGTTACTTCCTGACCTGTTTGTATGAAAGGCGGTACCGGACACTGTATCCCGGCTAGCTTCTCCGGTGCGCTAATGGTAGGCGGCGGAAGCGGCATCACTTTCCCACTGGCGATAGTAGACGACCTCCTGCTACGAGGGGCGGAAGGCCGCAGTCGAGTGCAGACATTACATCTCGTCTGGGTAGTCCAAGATTCAGGTGAGGGATTCCTGCAGGAAACACGGTGTTTATCAGCACTCACACGTCGTCAGCCTGCCTAACACCGTTCATCGCGTTTTTCGCGGCCTTCCTTGCACGCAGCACCTTCAATTCTTTCCGGGTATCGATTTACTACACAGGCATACGCGCCAATCTCCCCGAGGCCCCCCCAGACTGCACATTACCAGAGGGTTTGACACTTACCCCAGCCAGACCTGACTTCGCCAGTATACTTGACGAAATCGTCGACCACACGATTAGTACGCGATCAGAGGGAAAGATAGAGAAGGGCGGCGTACTGGTAGGTGTCTGCGGGCCTGTGGCGTTGGGCCAGTCAGTCGTTCGGGTCGTGGGGAAGATAGATTCGAAGAGAAGGCGTGAGGTCGGCGGCGTGGAGGTGCATGAAGAGTGAGTGGGACATCATTCAGTTTGCTTAGAATTCGCTGATATGTGCTGCGCAGGATATTCGGATGGTAGCCTACTAGTCAGATCAATGTGGGCCGTTTCAGGAAGTGCGACGCTTCAGACATGTGTAAACCGACGAGCAGTATATGGAGAAGATATGAAACACACCGTGCTTCGCATTGAGTAGTGATATTGTCGTCACCCTCGACTTTGGTCTCGTGTGAGCTGAGTCGGAGACTGATTCACGAAAAACAGAGCGTCGGGTATGCAGAAGAGGCGCGAACAGCCATGACCACAAATCACGAAAACATTTTTCAATGGGGACTGTGGCGACACAAACTTGCGGTGGACGCGACATGCTTCAAGCACGAGATTGCTACAGTAAATGCGGTGATTTCGAAGTACCATATGAGTCGATTTCCTCAGTAGGAGGACTGGGGACAAGACTAACGTGGTACCAAAACTTACGAACATATATCAGTCTAAACGCGAGAACGTCACAATTTCCGCAACACACCCTGAGTTTACTTTCTTGAGGATAAAAATACATTTATGGGACCTGGATCTGCGAAGAAGCAAATATAATAAATGCAGCCACATAGCATCCATCACAGCCCGGGTCTCCCAAAAACCACAAACGATTCCCCTAACATCTTTAAGGATGACTATACCCCATCGGAGAAGTCTACAAAGCAAACGGATCTCATGGCTGTGACCATTGTCCCGACGTCGGTATCAGCACCACTACGCCGCGACTAATAGAACCGCACTTACGCTCGCGAATTCCCTCATCATCGAGACTTGTCTTCAAAGCGCCGGCATCATAAGTCACCCATAGACCTGTGCGACTCATTTGCAAACATGAAACGTGGTCCAAGGCGCCAGCATCTGAAAAGTGCGATAGCCGGTTCACCATCACCTGAGGTGTGCGAGACGGCAGAGACGAGAGATCGCTCTCGGAATAGACGCCATGCTTGAACGGGTCGATATCTATGATGTAGATTCCACCGCGCTGTTCAAAATAATACATATCAGACTACAGCCTCAAACCATGCGGAGCGCGGAGACGTACCGTCACAACTGCAAGACGTTTATCGTCATCGCCCCAGGTCAAGTTGCTCGCTATTTCTCCAAGGTTGATCTTCAGGGTGACTTGCGAAAAAGCCGCTTCAGCTCTTGCCACACGGGCGAAGTCGACCACGATGAACAGGAGACCATCCCCGTTCACGACGGCTACATGGCGACCAGAAGGCGAGAGGTGTGCTGGGATCTCAGCAGTGAGGCGACATCCGGTAGCAAGAGAAATAAGAAACACAAGCATTACCAGCAATAAAGAATTGCAAGCGCATCGCACCTACCCAGACTAGTGCATTACTGCGTTCAGGCATGTCCTTATTGCGTGGCGGTTTCAAAGTCATATGCTCCATGGCAAACTTGCTCTTCACCCGCCTTCGTGTCTTGTACCGTAGGTCAGCCAGCTCATGTCGGTGAATGGAAGGGGACTCCAAATTGGCCTCGGCTCCGTCACCGTAACATCGGGCCAGTAACATCGACCCTTCGCGGGAGAACTGCGGTACTTCAAGCTCCATATCATGACTGGGGAAGAATATCATCCTATCGAGTCTGCCGGGCGCACTATCGTTGGCAGTGCCAATATCTCCCCCAAGCTCTGCTTCTCCATCTCTGGGTATCAACACCATACCACCCATCATGCACAGCACGACCCAATCACCGTTAACGTCGATGTATAGTACATCCCTGGCGTGCCCTTCGGCAATGACGCCAGTTCCTCCCAAGTCATATATGCCTTCCCCAACGTCGATTCTTCGGATCATGCGCCCGGTACGGATGTCGTACAGGAAGACAATCGGGTTTAGACCCTGGCAAGCGACCGCGAGTGTGGGATAAACGAGTCTGTAAGCACGGATCCGAACGGGCTCCTCAATCGCTATTAGGCCGTGCGGGACGAAATGGCCACGTAAAGTCTCGCTATAGTTGGGCGACGCATCAAGCCTGGGGACATGGGCGCTTCGGGCCAAGTCTTCGAATATCAGGCCCAGCGACAGGTCTGGCAGACTCCCTCCAGCCGGGCTGATGATTCCATGTCGCCTCTCGTAGGCGTCTACTGAGCGCCTCCAGACCTCCAGCATAGGCCGGTCAGACCTGTCAAAGACGAGGAACCCATCGGAAAAGTCGCAATGTGCTTGCAGGCGGATAGACCACTGTATGGACGCGTAAGTGAGCGTACGGTAACGCATCCCGCGGTGAGGATAAGTCATACATGGCTGATATACCAGAGCGGACGCCCGTCCTCCAAGGCCTTGACTTCTATATGACCTTCGGGCTCTGGATGGCTTACGTCTACATTGGTGCTGATCAGGGTGCGCTGCTCATGGTCAATCTTGAACCGGTGGACGTTGAAACTACTGTTCTGTGGAGGGTATGCACCTTCCACGACGGTCCCGTGCCCAGCCCAGTTGCGCTCTATAATCATCAAGCAACGACCTTTCGGTGTTCGGTCATGTAGCTGCGCCAGAAGAGAAAAACCACGTACATAGCTCTTTCCAACTTGTGATGCCGCCCGTGCATGATCCCTTGAGACGAGCCTTCGCATCCTCTAGCTGCATCAGTCCAGGAGGCACGAATCGGTGCCATTCCGCAGCCTGCCTGTACACTGTAGCTTCATTCACCTCGATAAAATCATTGAACGATTTCGATGTACGACATAGCGCAGCGATGTCGGAAACAGGAAGATAGGACAATATGTGAAGTGAAATCTCAGCTGGAAGCGGGAACATGTTTGCAAGCTCTCAGTCAGTCTCAGGCATCAGGTAGTTTATAACAAAGGGTACGGCATCCCGAGCTTATTGTCGTCGATGACGACGAAGGCGTCGAAAAGGTCACTTGGGGCATGGAGCTAGTGGCTTCGAGACGTTTCTCTGATCGCAGTTAGGTGAAAAGTTATTCCAGCAGTTCATGTTAAACAGATGTTGATGCCGTGAAATGCGTCCGAGAGATGAGAAAAGCAGGGAAAATAATGGTACATAGGAGTATAGTCTAAATGGGAAGGGGTCGAAACGACGGAGAACGCGTGAGAACAACATATGGGCGCAGAACATACCGTATGTGGCCAACGCGTGAGAAAAACATGACGGTGCCGAAGTATACCTCATTTGGCTTATGTTGCATTTGGCTTACACAAAACGCGACATAAATAGTTAGCGCTCCTCAAGGATCTTCCGTCTTCAGCCATGGCCACGGGATTGCAGCCTACGCCTCCTTTGCGGACTGTAGCGATTGGAGATCTCAAAATGAAAGCTCCGGAGGGTAAACTAGGCATGTTCCTCTGGCGCCGGCGAATGTGGTTGGAAGCTACGTTCGGAACCAGTCTACTTGAGCCTTGGGAGAAGATGACCTTGGGTACGTGTCAACGTTCATTATATTCTGCCTATGGTGGTGGTATTGACCAATACATGTTGATTTTAGTGGTGATATGGTCACTCTTGATGACGTTGATTGTGACTGGCGCCGTCAAGTACTTGCCTCAACATCTGTACTTTATACAGCGCAGGGCCGTGTATTACATTGTAGGGAGAGAAGGGGACATTCAAGACTTGGTGCATGACGGATGGGCTTCAGGGGAGCATCCTGAACTATGAGTTATCGAGCATCCTATTCCTTTGTAAGTCGTCCAAGCGTCCAGAGCCGGCCTTGTACACAACTCAGTCTTTACTCAGGCCTGCCACTTGCTTTCCGCTCCTATATATTGTATTCATCTTTCCGCGGTTTAATGAACTCAGTAATCTTGCTTCTGCGCTATTGCTCAGGTCACAACTGTCAGCTTTTGTACCCCGATCTGCCGAACTGCATTCGTACGTCGTGGCTCGCCTCATGACGCCACGCCTTGGCCTGTGTTGGACCGGAGGGACACAATACCGTAGTCTCCCATATTCTCACCGTTGTTAGGATCCCAATGACATCATTGCCTCAGACACCCATTGACGTGACCGGAAGAATCGACCTATACTTGAGGTAAGAGGACCCGAAATAACATAGTCTGAATGGTGACGATCAACCTCTTGTAGTGACACAGAACGGAAATTTGGGTTCGTCATCTCCAACGACCCATGTTATAGTGAACAGGCTATGCAACTTCTCAAAGCTGACACCTTGGATCACCTCTGATGTCTCCCCTAAACCCTATCGCTGCCTTATGCGGGCGCTCTGAGGGTTAGCCTGGATGGTAATGGATTCGCGAACGTATCAAAAATCACACCAGCTGCAAAGTAATGTCGCTGATCCCATCGAAATGCCGGCTGCAGCCATGATCACGTTTTGTTTGTATGGCTCACCGATAGCGTGTAGCTATCGTGATAGATTCCAGGGGTGACAGTTTGTCGCTTTCACCCAGGCTTTGACGGATGCGGTGTGTCTCAATTAATCTATATTTATGCCTTCTCAATTGTAAGAGCTGTGACCATATTTATACCCAAGGATGATATGCCCCAACAGGGTGCTCGCGGTGAACCTGTCCCATAGTCGTGAGGGAACGGCATCACTTTGGCGCTGCCTGGTATTAGAACATTGATAGCCAGCCAGGAGCTGGTTGTGCATATCTCACCGTTATCTCAAGATTACGCCCTGCAGTGACAGATACTTCCCCGGGGTATACCGTAACGTCGTTGTGAACTTATCAGATATTGGCATGTCCTTGCAGGTGAGCGGCTGTCTTTCGTGGAATCATTTCGGGCTGTCGCCCTTCGCCGAGTCCAACGGTGGAGATCAGGCTTTTGATCTTTCTTTTCTCTCGACGTTCCTATATACGGTCATGACCTACCAAAAGTTGCCATTATCTCTCTCGGCATCAGATGGCAGTCGTGGACATCATAAGGGCCGGTAGAGACCAATTTCGCCTCGTTGAAGAGGAGGAAGATTATCATTGCCTGGCAACATATCTGGGGCACGTCTCGTTTAATCCCATAAAGTTCCTACCCGTCGCACGTAGGTATCCAAGAACTTGGATTCTGTCGCGATTCGTGCCGAGGGCTTTCTTTGAACTATCAACATGCGAACGCCTTTCAACACGTGAATCAACAATAGTAGGTCGCCTCTCGTGTCAAATGTTATTGGGAGATGACCGTGCGCTATTTCTCAGGTTGTAACTGTCGCATATCATATTTGTGTTGGCCTACATATATCCAAACTGCCCTCTCCTGAGTCTCATCCGCAATACTCGGCTCATGTTCTGCAACCCCACGTATACGATAAAAGAACGGTGATTGATGATTGCGATCGTGATCTATGATCTCTGTGAGTGCTGCAATAAATGGCCTGTAACCCATCTCCTTAAGGTTCGAGGACAATAGTACTAGCCCTCGCTAATCTGGAGATGTCCACACGAGACACTACCGCGAACATACACTTGGGTCCTCGTCCGCTTTTGTGGATCTGTCTGCTAGTTAGCATCGACTTCATCGGCCAGGTATGTTCGCTGTTTCTGCTAGTGACTATGAATGCTGCCAGGGACATCTATCGCAAGAATAGGTTTCTACTCATTCTGATCTTGGCGGCTGGAGTTTATGGACTTGGACCTGGTTCTTGTATGTACCGACGTCTCCTTCCGCGCTCGATACTCAAGGCGTGGATGCAGGCTATACACAGGACAACTTCGTAATCCCGCCCCTCTGATGGGCCTGTGCCTGTTTTCAGCTTCGTTCAAACATGGCGGTGATGCGATGTTATTCAAAGCGCCCCAGTATCACTGCTGTTTTCCCTCACCAATGGTCCTGAACTTCAGGCTGAAGCCTGCCCTGTTTGTTTTGGTAGCCGACGCGTTTTTTACTACCAGGACAACTGTGAAGCCTGGGGTCCCGAAGTCGACCAGGCGATACGTTGTAAGTAACTCTTAGCTTGCCGGGAGTTATTGGTTGATATATCCAACTATAGCTCTTCGCCTTTCCCTTCTTTGCCCGTATTTTATGGGAGGTTGTCACAATTGCTGCTCGTCGTTAGCGTTGTGCTCTGAGATTCTAAACTTACTGCATGGAGCATGAATGTGCATCAGATCACTCGACACCAAGACAACGTCCTCTACTGTGCAAATGCGACTCCTCTCGAGGTCCGCATCACTCTGGAACCCGTGCATACTGAGGACCTCTCAGTTGTTCCACCGAGTGACGTCGATCGACAGGAAACAGGTGAATTGACGCTGGAGGATGTCCTTGGCTTGCGATAACCATGTTCTCGAGCCTTTCGAACAATCTACAGTATGTATGAGCAAATGAGGCACAGTCAATATGTGACTACAACTTCTTCGTCAGTTCGAATCTACTTGGCCGTTATCCAATTTGGACTCCCATGATGCCCCAAATAACCTTTCCGATGACGCCTCTGCCATCATCGTCCCAGTCCTGACGCTTATAGAAGTCTTCTGCGGTAGCCTTGTCGATGATGCCCGTAGCACTACGTGCCTGGACAAGAAGCTTCACGATGTCTGCTGTATACTCCGGATGACCCTGCACAGTCAGTACCTGTATATCCGTCAACCTAAATGTGGCCGGGGCTGATGCTGAGACGGGCATCGCAGCCGAGGAAGACGGATCAAAACGGATCATGCCTTGATTCGGGGTTATCAGGGTCGACCCAAGCAGATGAAAAGATTCCGGCAAGGATGGGACGTGGTCTCGATGCATTTGCTGGATGTTCTGGGGAAAGGGCGTCATTGCAATGGTGTAAGGGCACAAGTCTCGAACTGTGCGCACAATGGTTGACTGGCCAAAGAGTCTCTTTCCAATCTCCGTTAACTGCACTTCAGTCACACCCACTTCCCATCGCCCGCCATTGGGTTCGCATTCCGCACCCATGGCGATCGAGACGATCTGGTGACCAAAGCAGCTGCCTGGATAGAGTGCGGGCTCAGACTTCTCGCCCTACCATACGTCCAAATATTTCGCACCGATAACTTTGACGTCTGGCTTCTCATTGATAACTGAGGCTACGTACGCCACCAATCTCTGAATCCATCCGACGTTCTCGTATGCCGAGGCAGCTTCCCAAAGGATAAAAGGGTTATGGTCGAATGGCGTCTATAGCATAATTCACTTACCCGATCCTGTTATCAATATTCCGTCATAAACTGCATCGTCTGCAGGGTATGCTTGCTCGTTGACGACGTCATAGCAATCGAGTACAAAACTGGGTTCAGACGCAGGCTTTCCAGGGAACGTGGCGGTCAAAAACTCATGAAATATTTCCGGATATGCACCATGGTTCGATACAACGGCTGGGATTGGTTTGTCACAAACGAGGAGGGCCAGGCGTACGGGGGACATGATTACGAACAAATGTGTATTCCTGCAGCGAGAGAACCCTAACCTATCTTCACTTGAGAACACCAATTCAGTCGTTGGGGGCGTGGGAAGGTATACTGTCCAGCGCTAGATCCGGGCCACTTTGGCGCATATCGACTGTAGCTCGCTCGGTTCTTCAGATTACGGCAAAATAAAAGTATAGTCCTGTAGGTATCGATCTTAGGAACATTTTCGGACCATTTTCATATGTTTGCATGGGTAAATGAGGAAACTAAGGGCAGAATCGCGAAGGGGGTTGAATGAGTGCCAAAACCAGGAACCGGGCCACTCACGCTGACACTATAACAACAACGTACCGCAAACCAAATTCTATAGTGAGGCCACCAAACGAGATCCGGACATTGAAAATCCAATTGTCCCTGCTCTACCTCAGCGCAGCCTCCACCGAATCTCCCCAAAGTCAGGCTCTGCAATCGTATAGTGTGCGCAAGCGGTTTGAGCATGGACGTAGTCATTCTCGAGATATTCGGGCGGCCCGTTTTATAGGGTGGCCCGTATCGTGAACTACCACGGTAGTAGTTTGAGATGAAGTTACGCTGGCGATCGCGAGGTGGTGGCCTTGCTTGTGTCTCTCCTGGTATCACAATCAGAAGAGAAACAAAGCATCCAAGATGACCCCCGGCCCGGCTGGATCACACGAGACTGTTGGATTCCGGATGCTTGTAGCAATAGCTGCATAAGATGTGGTACTACAAGCAAGTTTCCATACCTGGAAAAGTTATGAACAGGGGAAGTCCAAGAAGTCTCAGGAAGGAAGTCCATGTTGTGCTGTTAGCCGAGCCACTGCGAATCTATGCCACCCCTTGTGATTCGCTGCGCAAGCACAACCGCATCCTGTCGGACAAGTCGTGAATTCATACCTGCTCTGGCAAGCGATATGTACGGCATGACGGCATTTCAGGCAATTGAAGGAGAGACCTATTGCAGGTAAGACTGAGTTGGCTTTCCGTTTAGTAGGCTCACGAGTACGCACCTTCCGCAGGCAGACGGCAGATAGCGCAGCTTGCTTTCCCTGGACGCGCGTCGCAGTTGGGGCAGTGGATCCTACTCTTGCGTGGTTGCATGTCGTCCACACCGCAACGCGGGCAGATACGCCTCAATCCTACAATGATCGGAGGAAAATCAGCGCATCTGGGTGATATTTATCCTGGTAAGCGAAGGCCAAGTCTCACCAAACGTAATCTCCTCCTTGCATTCTTGGAAATTGTGCAATCTGATCCCTTCGCCACCGATGGATGAGATTAACTCAGCGCGTTTCTGCAACAATCCCCATCTAAAGAGCATCTCGGAGTACACTATGACATGACTGATCAGCTGTTGCAGCATAGCTGGGTCAGACATTGTAGAGGAATTTGTACTGAAGATTGCACAATATTAGCCGCCTATTTCCTGGGCATTCATGATGAGTGAGCTGACCCGCTCTGTTCCTCAAAATTGAAGACCAGACTCTTCTTTGCAGGCGAAACCTCCGGCCTGACAACTTGCGAGAAGGTTCGGCGACGTATGCGTCCGACTGAAGGAATAGAGGACATCGATCGCGAGATGGATAACGGAACATCGTTCCATGACTTCGAATTGGAGGGAGACGGGTTAGCAGGAGAGCCATGGCGCACTGCCCTCCTGCGCAAAGCATCTTGGGCTAGCTTGTCTGCGATCACGGGAACCGGGATAGAATGACCACCCATCTTCGTCGCGGATGGCAGACCCGTCTGACCACTATCTTGAGGTGACTCCTGCCCTCCCAGAACCGTATTCCGCATGCCTGTCGTATAGAATAGACTTGACCATGACCCCTTTGAGGAATTTGAAGAAGAAACCATTGGACCAGGAGGGGTAGCCGGAGAGGATGGTGGACGGGGTCTGCTAACGGAAGAAGAGACAGTGTGAGGTCGACTATCCGATCGTGGACGGGCATTGAAATAGTCTAGGGACGCCTTATGGGATGCACTGGAAAGTGCAGGAGAGAATTTCATGACCCTCGCCCTACCAATCGTGCTCGCTATGCAAATGAGATAATACATCGTAGAGGGAGATGAGAGGCCACTTACGGGATGGTCGAGAACTAAGATGAACATGCAGAATGACAGATGCAAGAAAAGCGAGCATTTGGACGTCTTTCTCCTGACACAATTGATTGTACCTGCAAAGTGTCAGCTGAAAGTTTGACACGATAAAATCCAGAGGACATACAGGCGACTCAGTATTGAATCTGATACAGGAGATAAAATAGGGTGCTGGTGGGAGAATTGGCTCCGACTAGTGTCGTCCTTACTAGTCATAAGCGCATGCAATACTTTAAACACCCGTTCGTCATCAAATCGGCATAATTTCCTGGCGAACTCCGAATTTCGCTTGCAGACTTCCAGGGGACTCGAGCCTGAGAACACATATTCTGCGGCGATTACGGAATCGACTCCCGTGATATGTGATGCATCCTTAAGATAGACGGTGCTCAGCCTTGTCGATACCAGGGAAAAGCTGCCGCGGCCGCTGTCAGCCGTCTTGCTTCGGTCTTGCCGCTGTTTACTTCTCGGGTGGGTGAATGTTAACAGGTTTGTCATCACTCTGAGGACATTATCGGTATTATCACTACCGCCCGGTACCGGAGGGGCAACCCTATCGCTAGCGGCAGCAGCGAGACGCTGCATCGCGTCAATCACAGACCCGGCCGGGGGCGGTAGACGCGACGTGCTCTCTTGCATGTGGGATGCCACCGAGGGCGTCGCGGAGACGTCCCTGATCGCGCTTCGCACTATACGAGGCGGCGCTCTGAAGAAACAGACGAGTTCACCTTGGAGATAAATGAGTACGCTGACTGCAGAGGCGCGATTCAAAGTACCACATACCATTAGGCCCAAAGACGCCTTGTGATGTCCTTGGCTCAGCCAGGTTTTTGTTGCTTCTGACTAGCGAGACCGTGACACCCCTGCCCCGCGCCCCTTCATCCTCGGATTCTGAGTCCATAGCCGGTGGCACACCGGCATTCTCGCGATCGACTTCACGGCCGGAAAGCAAAAATGTTAGGCACGCTTCTAAGCATGGACGCTTGGTCTCCCTGATATTCCGCAGCCGTCTGAGGATATAAGTACGATGCTTCATGCTGATGAGAGGGTTGCGCTCAAGATCAACGGTCGGAGTGCCTTGGGGATGCGCTGCCTGAGGGTAGGCTCTGGGAAATGTGAATGTAACTCGGATGAACACGTAGGACGAGGAATCCCCCCATGGGCCATGTAGACCAAGTGTACACGTTCGTTTCTTCATGAGGTCGTGCTGCAGGCTGTATGAGATCGATGATTTATTACACAAGAGAATTTACCACACACTTTTTCGAGGCGTATTTTATGCGAGGCCAACTTTGTCAGGACAGCGGTTATCCTTGACGGATTACCGATATCAACTACGGCGCATATCAAGGCACGGGTCTATCACTTACTCGTCTTGCAAGGACTGACTCGGGGAGGAGGCTTCTTCTCCCCTAGTCTGGCTAGAACTTCGTGGCCATTGGTCAGATACTACTCGCGAACCAGGCAGGTCGGCGCGTAATGGAGCCGTGGACGCAGAGCTGCCTCGCGATTTGTGGCCGCCGTGAACGCCACTTCCGGGTCCAGAGAAGCTCTCTCTTCTTTTCTCGACCTTCACGCTCGACAGCCAGTCTAAAGGGTTCATGCGCGCCGACCTACCCCCTAAATTCCCGCGGGTCATCGTTCCTCCAGCTCTCCCAGTGATGTGAATCGGCGTCGAGGTAGTACTGGAGGGTACATTTCCTCTGGCCGAGCCATCTCTCTCGTGAGCTCCACTTGAGTGATCATGTCTATGCGTGTAAGGCGGTCGAGGAGGTAGCGGTGCTCTGACTTCCGCAAGGATTGATCGATGACCAACCGGCGCAGACAGCGCAGGAGAGCGGTCATTTCCTATCGGTGGATTTCGGTAAGAAATGTCCTCTTCCACCTTGGATTTGACTGTCCGTTTGACTGCGCATTTAGGGATGCATCCCGTTTTCTGAAGACGACCATGTCAGCATCTGGCTTACCGACTTCGATTACCCTGACTATCACAGACCTGCATAACGTCAGGGGTGATGGGCCAGAAACGCAGCGTCCTGTCCTTGGACCATGTGATGAGTTGGAATTCTTCGCCTTCTACCTATAGGTGTCAGAACCAAAGCATCAGCCTTGCAGGAAGGATACTCTACCTCCTTCACCTCGCCTCCATACGAACTCTTTCACTACGTCGGTATGTCCTTCAAAGGTGTGTATTGGATTGCGAGGGTCATCGTGGGCATACATTTCCAGTACAGTCTCGCCCCTCTGAGGTAAGCTCAGAATGCCATGGCCGAAGGGCAGATTTCTCGCTCTCCAGACAGGATATCTGGTGTGTATGGTCGTTTTCGGGTGACATGTGCCTTTGACGGGACAGGCTGTACTGAAGTCCCATACCTTTATAGATCTGTCAAGAGAGCATGTTACAAGTTCACGCGGTGAGTGGTGGGCCCAGTCAATCCCATAGATCTTCGCGTCGTGAGCTTGTATAGTTTCGACAGGCATAGAGCCTTTCTATAGGAAACGTGAGCTGTATCCAGTGGCGTGTTGGATGATACAGACGCGACGGTCCCATATTAACACTTCATTCATATGCGACGACGCCAGAAGGTGAGGATCTTGTCTGTTCCACTTGACCTGAGTCCCGGCACCTAGCAGGGGGGATTGAGGAGCAGCATGGTGGTGTGGCCAATTAAGCCTTACCATTGAATGCGCACATCCCTAAACTGTGAGTTAGCAGCCCGTTTAGTTGCTGAATACAAGGATAAACGCACCAAACACGGGCTTGTGACGATTACGAAGGTCCCTCAGATCCCAGCACCATAGCCATGAGTCAATCCCCGTACTAACAACCAAGTCGGGTTCACTGGTATGCCAGTTGATGTCTGTTATGGCGCGATAATGCGAGTGTAATATATGTTCAATAGACGTCTTGCCGACAAGCAACAGGTCCCAGATTAAGCTGTCAGACTTCAATAGTCAATTTATGCACGGTAGTTGTGATATATTGCGCACAGTTTCTCGCTGGATGTAGATACTATGTACTTCCCGTGACTTCGGTGAGGATTCCATTGCACGTCTGCGACGTCCCAAGTCCCGCCTTGAGGTAGGAAGCGAGGTATCTCAAGAGGGGCTTGCAGGTCTATTATGAACAGTCCCTTCCGCCTCCAGTGCATGTTAGCTTTCGACCTCTGTGTTCGAGGAGAATGACATACGCCGCAAGAACAACATCACGGCTCGTAGGACTTATACTCATCTGTAAAGTTCCAGAGAACGACTCCAGGTACCTTTCGTAACTGACTTACGTTTCCGACTGCATCTCCTACGAGCCCCTTGACGTCTATCTGAACTTGTAGACTTCGGCCGAGGTCCAAGTTCACATCCGGAGGAGGGGATGCTTCACCGTCGAGGGGATCGTCTAAAACCTCCATACTGCTCACTTGGCTATCGATAGGCACGATATCAGGCCTGTAAATGCTTTCATTCGGGCCCGAGAGCCAACTTAGCAGGACTTAGGATAAGGAGCGCAAGCAGAGTTGGCAGCGTTTGAGAGAGCAAAGTACGTCCAATGCCGGTTGAATGCCGGCGGCAACGACGCTTGCCACGCCGCGTACGCAAACGCCGAATCTGTGCTTTCGAGTCTTCTCATTCCTCTCCCGGCAGTAATGTAAGTTGTTGGTTTACAGTTCACACATTTATTGACGTTGTGCAGGGTAAATGTCGCAGTGGACTCGACGGATATCGTCCGGGCGAGCCTGCATGTCGCCCTGCCGTGGTACACTCACCTTTACACGATACCGTTCCTCTCGCTCTATCCTTTGCTAGCGTATGCATACTACGTCAAGTACGATGAGTGGCTGCAGAGCGAAGAGTGGACCTTCCTTGCGTGTGTATCGCTCGGTGCCGGTCATGCGCTTAGTTTCTTGGTGACACGATGGAATGCTGGCGCAAAGGCATGGATCACGACGAGAAAGGTGCGCATGCTGAGCTGTCCGGTGGCTGCAAAGCTTATCCGTATACTTAGGCCAGGTCGGTGCAAGTTGCGGACTGCGTGCGGATAGTTCCTGCCCCCCATCGTGGCCAGGGTGAGATTGTACCCCTAGTGAAGAAGAATCCGTCGGACCCCTCCACATACACTTTCAGCTATCAGCGAGATACGTACACAATCAAATCCGTCGAACCTCTCACGTTTGCACGTTTGCCATATCCGTGTTCGAGCCAACCTCCCTTGGGGACTTTTGCTGCGCCGAACGGTCTTACTGCAGCGCAAATCGAATCGCTCAAGACTCTGTACGGCAAGAACGAATTCAACATCCCTATCCCATCGTTCACGGAGTTGTTTTCCGAGCATGCGACGGCACCTTTCTTTGTCTTCCAGATCTTTTGCGTTGCCCTGTGGTGTCTGGATGAATACTGGTACTACAGCTTGTTCACGCTGTTCATGCTCGTGGTTTTCGAGTGCACCGTCGTCTGGCAGGTGAGTAGTGCGTGTAATGACTAGACACATTCTCACTACAAACCCGCTGCAGCGTGTGAGAACTTTAACAGAGTTCCGGACAATGTCCGTCGCGCCTTACCCAATACAATGTTTCCGCGATGGCCAGTGGATAACGCTGCAGACTGATGAGCTATTACCCGGGGATGTCGTCTCGATGGGTGAGTGCACAGTGTCACAGCCTAGAAACTCATTATGAGAACTCTACGTAGTCCGTCACCAGGCCGAAACCAACGTCCCGGCGGACATCCTGCTCGTCTCCGGCTCATGCATCGTCAACGAGGCGATGTTGTCAGGGGAGTCAACGCCTCTGCTGAAGGAGTCGATTGCGTCAGCGGACATGTCGGAAAAGCTGGACATCGACGGATACCACAAGAATGCGATACTCTTCAGTGGCACAAAGGCCTTGCAGTTCACTCAGGGTAATGCTCCCCTCCAAACGCCCGACGGAGGTTGCCTCGGCGTGGTAATGCGCACCGGTTTCGGCACAGCTCAGGGCCAGCTCGTGCGCACCATGATCTTCTCCACCGAACGCGTGTCGGCGAATAATCTGGAGTCGTTCTTGTTCATTGGGTTCCTGCTCATATTTGCGATTGCGGCCAGTTGGTATGTATGGGTGAAGGGTATCGAGAGGGGTTTGAAGAAATCGAAGTTGCTTCTTGATTGTGTTTTGATCATTACGAGTGTCGTCCCGCCCGAACTGCCGATGGAGTTGTCTCTCGCCGTCAACGCATCTTTGGTCGCTTTGTCCAAGTTTGGTGAGAGACATTTATGACAATCTTCAGAGCCCGGAAATTAACAGTCTTTTCAGCCATTTTCTGCACCGAGCCTTTCCGAATCCCATTTGCAGGACGGGTTGATGTGTGTTGTTTCGACAAAACTGGCACTATTACGGCTGAGAACCTCATCGTAGAGGGGGTCGCGGGCGTCGAGTAAGTTCTTTGCTCATTTTCCTGATCATTCAACATCGAACTGATCATGTGACACTTCGCAGTCCCAGTCAGCCTTCAAGACTCGTTAATGTGAAAGAAACTCAGAGGCATACAACCCTTTGCCTGGCCTCGGCACACGCGCTGGTTAGATTGGATGATGGCACGACCGTCGGCGATCCTATGGAGAAAGCTACGTTGGATGCTCTGGAATGGACCATTGGTGCCGGTATGCATGATGTTCCACCGAAATCGGTGGATACTGACTGGTGTCCCTTCTAGGTAACGCCGTCTCTCCGGCCAATAAGTCTGCACCCCATGGGACGCAGCTTGTCATCCGTAGACATTTCCAGTTCTCCTCGGCGCTGAAGCGCATGTCCTCCATCGCCAGTCTTCCCAATGGACAAAGCATAGCTGCGGTCAAAGGCGCTCCTGAAACCATCAAGAAGATGCTGGCTCAGGTTCCGGACTGGTATGATGATACGTACAAGTGGTTTACCCGTGAGGGTAGTCGTGTCCTCGCTCTTGGTATCAAAGAAATGGATTCCATGACTAACCAGAAGGTACGTCTAGTTGGGCACCGAATCTTAATCGAGTTAAAGAACTGTTTCCACAGATCAGTAAAATCGCGAGAGATGAAGTCGAGAGTAATCTCAACTTTGCGGGATTCCTCATCTTCAGTTGTCCCCTGAAGCCGGACGCTGTGGAGACGCTAAAGATGTTAGGGGACTCCTCGCATCGTGTAAGTCGATTCAAGACATGACCTGCTTGCGCTAATGATTACTATAGTGCGTCATGATTACTGGCGACAATCCTTTGACTGCCGTTCATGTCGCGCGCAGCGTCGAGATCGTAGACCGCGAGACCCTAATATTGGACCTGAGAGAGAATCCCGCGAATGATGCAGGTTTGTCCTTCAGTATGTTTATTCGAGATAGTGTGGTATCGATGACCTATCGCCCGTAGACTTGATCTGGAGAAATGTGACCGAGACGAAGATCATTCCGGTCAACCCAGAGGAGCCTTTCGACCCTGCACTGTTCGAGGAATACGACATCTGCGTCACCGGGCCTGCGCTCAAGCAATACGAGAATCGTCCAACCCTGAACGACCTCGTCCATAATACATGGGTCTACGCGCGTGTGACGCCCGCACAAAAGGAGCTCATCCTAACGAGGCTGAAGTTGCTCGGTTTCACCACCCTCATGGCGGGCGACGGTACGAACGACGTGGGTGCCTTGAAGCAGGCGCACGTCGGCGTGGCGCTCCTGGATGGAACGCCCGAGGACCTCAAGAAGATTGCTGAGCACCAGCGCAATGAACGGATAAAAAAGGTGTACGAGAGTCAGCTAAAGATCTCTGCGAGGTTCAATCAGCCGCCGCCGCCGGTCCCTCCCGCTATCGCGCACTTGTATCCTGATGTGGTGGAGGCACAGAAGAAGGCAGCTGCAGATTTACAGAATGCGAGGAAGAAGAATCCTATGGAGAAGGTCCGTAGCACCTCTGTCGTGCGCTTGGGTCTACGTTCTGAATAAGCTGCTTCAGTTTGACTTGGGTTCGATCACGGACAAATTGGCGGATATGGAAGGCGAGGAGGACGTGCCGAAGATTAAGCTGGGTGACGCCTCCTGCGCTGCGCCGTTTACTTCCAAGTTGTCCAACGTGTCTGCTAGTATGTGCTCCTTTCGTGGTCCTGCAGTATCCTCACTGACATCCATGTAGTCACCCATATCATCCGGCAGGGGCGTTGTACACTCGTTGCGACCATCCAGATGTACAAGATCCTTGCGCTCAACTGTCTGATTACTGCGTACAGTCTGAGTGTGCAGTACCTAGATGGCATTAAGTTTGGAGACTACCAAGTTACTATCACTGGCATGCTGATGTCGGTGTGCTTCCTATGCATATCCCGAGCCAAGGTACGTTTGCCCTATCTCCGTGTAAGGCCTGCTGGTAATCTTGCAAATCCGTACAGCCCGTGGAGAAGCTCTCTAGACAAAGGCCTTTGGGCAATATCTTCAACTTTTATGTTCTGTCGTCCGTCCTGTTGCAGTTCGCGCTCCACATAGGGTCGATGGTATACATTACGCAACTATCGTACCAACACGAACCGTAAGTCCCACGAGGCATGCCACGCTCAGCAATAGGTACTAATCAATCCGTCGCAGACGTGGAGAAATTGATCTGGACGCGAAATTCGAGCCGAGTCTCTTGAACACCGCGATCTACCTTCTTAGTCTTGCACAGCAAGTTTCTACCTTTGCCATCAACTACCAGGGCCGACCGTTCCGCGAGGGTATCACGGAGAATCCTGCCCTGTACTGGGGTCTGATGGGTGCTGGAGGAGTCGCTCTGTCCGGTGCAACAGACTTGGTGCCGGAACTCAACCGCTGGCTTCAGATTGTCGAAATGAATGGACCTGTATGTCTCTCGCGTTCTCTGATCGCTCCTCGCTAATATTGGTTTGTCAATCGCAGTTCAAAGTGCGCCTGACGGCTGCAATCATCATTGACTTCATTGGGTCGTGGTTACTGGAAGTTGTTTGCAGGTCTTTGTTCGCTGACCTTGAGCCCAAAAAGATGATCACTCGTGGTTGGGAACGGAGAGCCAAGAGACGCCAGGAGGAGGAGCTCCTCAAGCTCCAGACTGCTGCGAACGGCGAGGCTGAGAAGAAGTCTCAGTAATTATTCTAATTGTCTTGTATTTGTTGTTCTTCCATAGAATAATGCATATTCTACCTGAACTCCCATTTCTCCCTTGCATTCGTCATACCTGTCAGTGTTAGGTTTTGAGTTGTTGTGGGTCCAGGATATAAAAAAGGGAGCGGGGCGTATATGCGTGCGAAAACTGCGACCGGATGCACTTCTCTAAGACATACACAGAACTATTACTCTCTCTCCCTCCTGAGCTTAGAGAAAATGCAATCCAGTACCGGCAAGTGCGTATCGGTCTTGTGCTTTGGGCTGTAGCTGATCCATGCAGTATAGCTTAAGAAAGTCATCAAACAAATCACTCAGGAGCTCACTTCATTAGGCTTGAGTCCCTCTCACCTCAACGAGTTGTTGCAGCCCAACAATGGAAAGGGCAAGGCGAAAGATAATGGCAGTCATGGCAACGATGGGACTACTGAACAGGTTTTCGAAACGAAGACGTCCGAAGCCGGTCGCACGACGAAATGCGTCTACGAGATTGTCACAATGAGCGACAGCCTCCAGCCGCGTTTGCGTCTCTGGATAGCGGATACGGACAGGGAGACTGCGGAGAGTCTTCTCATCTACGACAAAGAGTTGAATCGAGATAGCGACCCAAGCCTGACCTCTGATGTCCTTGAGGTTGTGGCGGCGGATGGGGGGGCGGTCTCGGAATCGAAGATCGAGACGGTGGAAGAGGACGAAGATCAAATGGGCATCCCAGAAAGTGGGCCAAGTACGTCGGCAGCCGCGAAGACCAGTCCTAGGTGCGTGCATCGCTCGCCCCTAAGTAGGCACAACATTCACGCAGTTGTGCGACTAGCCGCGAGGTCGTGATCCCACTGAATGCAGACCGAATATTCTTCGACCTCCTCCTCACCGCTCTGCATTCCTTTTCCGTGCACCTGCAAGCCCTCGAATCCCAATTCCTCTCCTCTCTCCAGGACCTGGCGCGCAGCATCACCGCATCCGCGCGCCCCTTCTCCTCGACGAACGCCTTCCACGCGCACTCACAAACATCCGATCCGACCGCCGTGCATGTCCCGTCCATCACGCATGCGTTCAAGAAGGTCGGGGGTTTCAAGTCGGACCTGTACGCGTGGCGCGAGTTCTTCCAGATATACGTCGAGGCGGAGATATTCGAGAGCACGAGCGAGCGCTCGAGGGGCGAGCGGACGATTGAGGATGCGGAGGAACGGTTGCGAAAGTTCGTGGAGAGGATCAAGGAAGGAGGATTTCAGGATAAGAAGAAGTGGCGGCTGAAGGAGAGCCGGGAGGCATTTCGGATGTTCATGCAGCTGAACCAGCTCCTTCTCGATCTCAAGAAGGTGGGGAGATCGGGCATTTCCCTTTCCCTCGCTCGGTCCTGAATTGTATTGTTCCTAGCTGCAATACGCCAATGCAGAAGCGACCCGCAAGATCCTGAAGAAGCACGCGAAGCGCACTGCCTTGCCGCTGCTCCCACTATCCTCATTGGCCCCGGAGTCCGGCCCCGTGGTGCTTGCACCATCTCCTCTCGGGTCTCCAGCGCACCCGCATATCAGCCAGTCCGACTTCCTGTACGGCTCTGCGTCTTCGTTACCGCGGGTGCTCGTGCAAGCCATAGGGGAGACCCTCCTGCCCATCGTTCCCCATGTGGACGACTACGCGTGTCTGATATGCACGGGCATTGCATTCAAGCCTATTAGGCTGCGGTGTAGTCACTTGTTTTGTGTTAGGTATGTCTGGATCTTCCTCGCCGTGGTGGTAAGGGTCTCTGAGCGGTGGATCTTGTATAGGTGTCTTGTCAAGATGCAGAAGCGGGGGAAAGCCAACTGTCCAATATGTCGCGCGCCGACAGTATTGGTGGCGGATCGATGTAAGCCACAGCATATGTTCATGGCACCCGGTGGTCTCATATTACCGACAGCGAACGTTGATTGGGCGCTGCTTAACTTCATGAAGGATTGGTTTCCCGTTGAGTCTAAAGCCAAGCTCCTGCAGAATGAGCGGGAAGCGTCGCAGGAGGAGCTGGAGGAGCTGGGCCTCGATGTCAAGGGCTGCGTCATTGCTTGACTCGGCTGGCTTTTGCATGCGTGCTCTCTCTGCTTGTGCTCCACAGGATTCTGCGGAGGGAGTTTGTATTTTATCACTATCTATTCAGTAGCTTCTTGGCCAGGCCTGTGATGCTGCGTCGCACTCGTGGTGTATCGTGAAGTTGTGTTAGTCGGACTTGTGCAAGTTACTACGCAAAATCACCACAGCCAGTAGAGGGTTACGAGCCAATGCTGGACCCGCTCCAAGTCCGTCGCGCAGTCCATCATGCAAAAGAAGCGTCGTTCAGGAGATCTATGAAGGACGGGGCCTCCTGCATTTATCTGGAAAGTACGAAAGCACGCAACAGATCTGATTAGCTTGCTTGCGACTACATATTCCTCGGCTAGAAACGCAGTTGACGTGATGGGAACGGGTGTCAATATGTACCTGGCATAGTCGACAGAAACCGTCGGATGTCGGGCTTACGACAGCTGTTGAAGGATGAGACGAGGGTCCTTTCGGAAGCAGATCATGCTACATGGTGGAGAAGAGGAGCACTCGGATACTGATATCACATGTCTGGCTGCTTAATATACAATCGGCACGCGCAGGAGAACTTCTGCAAGGTACAAGCGGTAGGGCCGCATATTGAAGACCTGCGCGTGTGCTAACTCAAGCAACAGACTCGAACTTGAAGCTCTGACGGTCGTCAGCAGTGTCGAAGGGGGCGAGCTTCACGCCCTGAAAATATAAACCAGTTGAGCCGTACGCAGGGGAGAGTAGGCGAGTGCACAATACTCACGTCCGACTCCAAGCTCCACGCGAGGTTAGCGGTGGAGATCCTGGAATACGCGGACGATCAGCGCTCGAGAACGGGTGGCCGGAACGGCAACGACAAAGACAAAGACGGACCTGTAGATACCCGGGTTGAGCTCGGTGATCTGCCAGGCCTGCCTGTCGGAGGCAGCGGTGACGGCGTTCCCGCGCGCGGGGCGCGCGTACGCGCCGGGCTCCTTGTCGAACCCGCGGTTGGTGATGTAGAACGTCTGGTTGCCGAGATCGTTGACGATCCACTGCAGGACACGAGAGTGAGTAGCGGAGGCACGTCCGCGTCGGCGCGCGCACCTTCTGGTTCGTGGCCCCGGTCCGCAGCGCGCCGCGCAGGACGTCGTCGAGCGTGTGCAGGGTGATATACTGGCCGCCGGGACCGGCATTCTTGATCATGTACTGTCCACCTTCGATGCGGGGCATGATGACTATAGAGAACTTGGCTGTAGGGTTTTCAGGTCTGGGTGGCTTGTTGACAGAATGCAGGCTACGCTGGATGGCACTTTATATCCTGGGTACGCGGGCCCTCAGGCTGAAGGAAAATGTCACCCAGTCACTATTAGGAGGAAGTATTGTCTCGCGCATAATGCGGCGAGCAATCAGGGGTCCTGACAGTCAGGAGATTAATGGAAGTGAGTGCTCGATAATCACCACCCTCGGCTGTCCAGTGGTATTCAATTGTGCCGCGAGTTCTGCGCAAGCCGAGCACGGAGGACGTAGCATCAGCCAAGACGCTTTCCCAAGGTTCAGCATGCAGAGGTAGAGTGGGAAAGGGAAGGCGGCTTACAAGGTCGGGGGACGATGAGCTCCGTGCAAGAAAGAATAGCGCAAGGCGCCTGATTACACCAACGGCTGCGGATGACAGTGCCGCGGACTTGAACTACGTCGCTAGCATGGGTGTGGACGTCGTTCTGCAGATTGATTTCTGTTGTTCTATCAAAGCGTAGAGCGAGGGTTGACATGAAGCGCCCGAGCATCCAGGCTTTCCGGGCGCTGCCGAGGGCTGTGGGCCAATCACAAGGCATCGATCCTGCTAACACGAACTTTGTACGGGAGACGTCGCGCGACGAGACCAGTGCATTCGCGTTCCCACAGAGGACCGCTGCCGTAGATTGAAGCTTAAACATATTCATTGCTCAGCCAGACCTCTTCCACAGCAGCGCCTTGCTCCTTACGCAGGGACGGCGATTCTCGGAATCCCGTCTGAACTCCACCGCATACTGGAAACTTACATATCTACGCCCATTCGACTGGATGTCTCCCAAGTCAGCGACTCTCAGATACACCACCCAGCACTTCCGCCATGACTCCATCCGCGACCGACGCGTCTGGCAAACTGATCATCGGTATAGACATCGGCACGCGCCTGTCGGTACGCCCGCCAGGCCTTCAGACTCCTCGTATTGTACTAATGTCCATATGCATCTCTCCAGGCCGTATCGTACCTTTTAACTCGCAACGGTACTCCTAGTGGCCCGATACAACACGTGAAGCGTTGGCCGGGGATAACCGCGACCGCTCAAAATCAAGGCGGTACGACCGTGCCGTCGTTGATGTACTACGGCGAGGATAACCGCATCAAGTACGGATACGACGCAGAGGACGAGAAGCACGCTGCTGGGTACGACTCGCGGCGGCTTGTCCGTGAGTTCAAGAGAGCTGTCCACCGTCTCGGTACCAACAATGTCTCGGTGGCGGCTGGCTCGGCATTCGACCAGGCACTCCAGGAGTCCGATGCTGGGATCACCTTGAGAGATGTCTATACTGATTGGCTCAGGTTTCTGATGCAGCAGGCCAAACCCCAGATTGAGCAGAGATATAGCCGATCTGTAGGACGGGACTGGGTGACTGTCTGGTCCGAGAGGATTGTGGTTCTTGTCATTCCGAATGGATGGGGGATCCCTGAACAGGCTACCTTGAGAGGGGCACTGGTGGATGCATCTTTTATCAGTGTTGGTACCAATGCTAGGTTCGTTGTGGAGTCAGAGGTTGCCCTTTATTCCGCCAAGGGTTTGAAGCAGTTCAAGCCTAAGGTGAGTTTGATCTGTTATGCTCCTTATGCGCTAATACCATGTTGCTGCAGAAAGGTGAAGACTTCATGGTCTGTGATGTGGGAGCTGCTACAACAGATCTTGCCCTCTACACTGTCCTGAGTGAGAATCCTCTGCAAGTGCAAGAAGTGAAGGACCATCCATCCATCAGTGAGTTGGTCAGCCCCTACATGTGAGGCTATCACTCACTTGACTCAGGTATTGAAGCAGGTCTAGCCTTGGCTGAAGAGCAGACAGATGAAGGGAATTATGTTGCAGATGACAATGACCTGGGATCTTTTGCTGATGACTCTGTCTCTCCTGATGACCCCTCCGAGGCCAAAGATGCAGCATTGAACAAGGCTCTGTGAGTCACAGTTGACTCATTCCCTCATTCCATCCAGCTCATGTCTTGGCAGTGATGAACAGTTCTCTAAGATTGTTCAGGCAATCAAGGGTATGATTGGGCAACGGCAGCCAAAGGTATTCCAGGACTGTCCCACACTCCTTGATATATGCTCACACTATGCAGTATCTTATTCTTGGTGGTGGCCTGTCCCCTGGCCATGCAGCTGAACTGAAAGCCATGTTTTCACATGGTCTGAATTATGAGGTCTTGCCTTGCAGTGACAGCATGTGAGTCAGGGATGTCATCAAGATATTATGTGTTCTTATAACCCTTTCAAAAGCACAAAGAGTGCCGCTGGTGCAGTGCAGTGCTATCTGGAGAAGACTGTTCAAGCACGGGCATCTCCCTATTCATATGGGATAACTATTCAGATCAAGCACAATCCACTATCTCCAGCACATGCTGGGAGGAGAATCTCAGCCAAGCGTGCAGATGGAAACTTTGTGACTGGTGCTTGGAGTGAGGTAGTCCCCTATGTATGTAACTGTTCTATCCTCCTGTGATTGCTGCCAGATTATCATGACTCCAGGGAATGGTCCTACAAGAGGGGGAGCCACGTAGAATGGATTATTACTGGTGGTGGCCACAGACATCAATTCCTCCTGATCTCTCAAACATGAGCATCAATATTTATGCTGCTGAACACAACAAAGCTCAAGAATTTGTGTATGATAAAGATGGTTTGTTTGGCTGTCATCCTGATCCTATCAGATTGATATTAATATGTGTCGCTTGATAGAGATTTCTTTGCTCCCTGGATTTAAGAAAATCTGTGTAATACAGATGGATCTCTCAGAGTTGAATGGCAAGCTTGACCTCATGAATATTGGGAATGCTTCATATTACAGGCTAGACTTTGTGGTGGAAGTTACATTTGTCTCCTCCCGCCCACAGGCAGCTGTGGTCTGGAAAGGTACCAAAGTTAGTCACATGGATGCATATCATGTGGCATGCACTGACAGCTCTTCAACTAATCAGGGGCCAGGACGTACCATACCAGTCAGTCTAGAGGACCCAGATGGGTGGGCCAATACTGCCACTGACCTTGCAAGGGATGCTTGAAATATATTATGAAGGGGTTTTCATATAACTTCTATGCATATGCTTCACACCTAGCTCCATCTCAAAGCAGTTTGTGTCTCTTGGGCCTTATCTTAGGTGTACATACATTATTGGTACACTGTGACATGTGACACATGAATGGTACAGCTGCCAAGTTATGGTTGCCGAGGTGCACCAGGTCTATTTTCCCAAAGTGCATTCCACTTCATCGACGTGCCAGTTACCATATGTCCGGCCATAGGGTCCATAAGTGGCTGTGCAGAGTCTGACGACTCTCCTGACCACATCACCGGATCACTTTTCCAGCATATTTTTTGAGCTTGTTGATGCTTTGGGCAACCTCTGTATCACTTTACAAAGTACAAGATGCAGCTGCAGGCCACAGAATGCATGCCTGAGTGGGATTATTCTATTTGGCAACCCCCCATACACATAGTTATTAACTTTTAGTTTGGCAACCCCATTTGCCGAATCCCCAGGCATGACACCTTGTGATCAGCCAAAAATAGCATGCCGGTTAGATTGCAGTGCAGTGGCCGTCGATGCCAACGCGGTTGTCGTGCGCATCACGTCCGTTCAATGCATGGTGCTAAGCCGCGCAGCCCGTGCAGATTCACTTGCATATCACCTGATGCAGTGGGTGTAGGGCTTAGGACTTCTAATTTGTCCTGTGGGTGTTGAAATATTCTTAGCAAGCAGAACACAAGCGTATTTGACCATGAGCAGTTGGTTGTCACAAGGGCAATATCAATCGTGTAGCATATGACAAGTAAATACAACAAAGATATAATATCCCCTTATCACTTTATCAGTCGGGGCCGCCTGCGGTGGACCCCCGACCACGTGCAACGCGGCATGAGCTCGCAAGCTCAAACCCGAGTCCCGAAAATTCAACAGTGGGTGCTGAGGCTGGCCCATTGATATTCGTGCAGTGCAGCTACCTCAGCAGGATCTGGAGTCTGAGCACCCATTTTCTTAGACTGTCCTTCTGGGCCAGGTATGTCAACCCTCTGCCAGGTTACGCCCTGTATCATGTACACCCTGCACACCCACCACCTGATGCTGTAGTAGTATTACATTAAACCTGGACAACACTCGTGTGCTCCTTTACAATGTTTCGGGACAATTGTCCAGGCCTAATGTAATGGGATTTCAGGCAGCAGGCTGCCTGCCATGAGCCGGGCTGAGCTTGAATGGCCTGCCCCGGCATCCAGGCAGGCAGGCAGGCAGGGATCTGGGCTAGATCTGGTGCCTCGAGAATAGCCTAGGGGGCTAATAATAGGCTGGCTGATCATCCAGGCACCTGGGTGGCTCCAAAAATGCGCAACAATTCGGAGAAAATCAGAATGTATTGGCAGGACCCGGATTCCACATATTAGTGCTATAAATAGGTGATTGGTATATATAGACCATCCCAGAACGCAGCTTGGCAGCTCATAGAAAATCGAAAGAAATGCGGAACAATACAGAAAAATTCACAGCTACACTGATTTTATGGGATGATACTCACCCCATATATATCTACAGGTTTACTTAAGACACCAAGAGATTCCAAGCAGTGCATCACTTTTGATTTTCTATGAGCTGCCAAGCTGCGTTCTGGGATGGTCTATATATACCAATCACCTATTTATAGCACTAATATGTGGAATCCGGGTCCCGCCAATATATTATGATTTTATGTGTAAGTTAAGAACTCACCGGCTGTGTTGAATAGGAGTCCAAAGTGCCAAATACAGTGGCGGACAAAAGTATCTGCACTGCCACCACTTTCACAGTTCTGGGCAGATCGGGGGCAACATGGATCGATGTTTATTCATGATTTGTAACTACTCTATGTAAGATAAATGCATACAGACTTTCAGCCCTGGATGCCCCACTCCTTGCTTCCAGGAGGTAAATTCATCTCGAACCTGGTACCCTCAGAACTGGTTAGATGGAATCAATAAATTTATAAAAACTAATTCTCGGCCTGAATGACTGACCTGATTTAGTACTTTGTATTAGCACCCTTAGCCTTCTTCAGAGCCAGGGCCCTCCGGGGTGAGCTCGAGTATAGGCGGTGTACCGTGGCAACATCAATCCGATACCACTCCTCCACAATCGCAGCCCAAAGCTCATCTAGGTTCTTGGGAGCTGGGTCTCGGGCCTGTACTTTCCACTTGAGGTGGTCCCATAGATGCTCAATGATGTTCATGTCAGGACTTTGAGCTGGCCAGGGGAGAACACGGACAGGATTATTTTTGAACCAGGTTCGGGCAAGGCGTGAGCAGTGCTTCAGATCATTGTCCTGCTGGAAGATAAAATGCCGGGGGTTCATCCTATAGTCCGACATGGTCCCTAGAAGCTGTCCTTGAAGAATCTGGACAGACTCTGTTGCCGTCATGGTTCCCTTGATACAGACAAGATGCCCAACACCCTTCCACGTCATGCATCCCCACACCATCACATGCCCACCACCATGCTTCCAGGTCTTCTGGGTATACCACTCCTGGTTTGCATTTCCTGGCCTCCTCCAACAATAATCCCGCCCATCCGAAGTGAATAAATTGAATTTGGACTCATCCGAGAAAATGACCCGTTTCCAAACCCCCACACTCCAACCTGCAACACAATGCGCCCAAGCCCACCTGGCAGCCCGATGCTTGGCATTCAGGAAGGGGACCTTCCTACGAACCCTAGCATGAAGTCCTTCCTCGTGCAAGGCACGGCAAACAGTCCGGTGATAAGCCTCAGGATCGTCTGACCTCCGAAAACACGGACTCAGCACATCGTACAAGCCCTCCGGAGCTTATCCGACACAGCGCTCACGCACCTCTAGGCTTCCATGGGCTCTAAAGAATTGCTCTATTTAGCTCCGGACTTCCTAGCATCCTTGAGGCGTTGATAAGCCCCAGCGATCTTCTGACCCCCGAAATTGCGAATTTGACACACCATACACCCCCTCCAAAGTTTATTCGACACCACCTGTCGAACCTCTTACGCGACAAGTAACCGACGAAGGGTTCTGGATTTAATTCCGGACCTTCTAACGTCCTCAAGGCAGGCGCAGATCACCGAAATGATTTAGCTCCGCTGCCAGACGCTCCGAAGTCACCCGGAAGAATATCTTTGTGACTAATTATCTCCGGGAACGGCGGAGGCCCGCGTCGCAGTGAGTCATTGGTATTACCACTCCCCAGTCATCACTCCCCTTCGTTTCCGTCAAAGCGACCGAGTCAGCGGACGTAAATCGACGGCCGGACGGAACGTATCAGTCAGCAAGCGGCCGGAGCTAATCCGCACGTGATCAGCCTGCAGTACCGCGTGATGAGGCACTTCAAGCGAGCATTGACGCGTCGAGGCTACCTCTAGGACCTAGGACGAGC
>NW_006920424.1:629233-690467 GCF_000344685.1 Gloeophyllum trabeum ATCC 11539 | reverse complement strand
CACTCCACCTGCAACACAATGCGCCCAAGCCCACCTGGCAGCCCGATGCTTGGCATTCAGGAAGGGGACCTTCCTACGAACCCTAGCATGAAGTCCTTCCTCGTGCAAGGCACGGCAAACAGTCCGGTGATAAGCCTCAGGATCGTCTGACCTCCGAAAACACGGACTCAGCACATCGTACAAGCCCTCCGGAGCTTATCCGACACAGCGCTCACGCACCTCTAGGCTTCCATGGGCTCTAAAGAATTGCTCTATTTAGCTCCGGACTTCCTAGCATCCTTGAGGCGTTGATAAGCCCCAGCGATCTTCTGACCCCCGAAATTGCGAATTTGACACACCATACACCCCCTCCAAAGTTTATTCGACACCACCTGTCGAACCTCTTACGCGACAAGTAACCGACGAAGGGTTCTGGATTTAATTCCGGACCTTCTAACGTCCTCAAGGCAGGCGCAGATCACCGAAATGATTTAGCTCCGCTGCCAGACGCTCCGAAGTCACCCGGAAGAATATCTTTGTGACTAATTATCTCCGGGAACGGCGGAGGCCCGCGTCGCAGTGAGTCATTGGTATTACCACTCCCCAGTCATCACTCCCCTTCGTTTCCGTCAAAGCGACCGAGTCAGCGGACGTAAATCGACGGCCGGACGGAACGTATCAGTCAGCAAGCGGCCGGAGCTAATCCGCACGTGATCAGCCTGCAGTACCGCGTGATGAGGCACTTCAAGCGAGCATTGACGCGTCGAGGCTACCTCTAGGACCTAGGACGAGCATGTGGAAACACGGCAGGAGCGTATGGGACATGGTATAGCGGTGGGCAAAGGCTGAGTAATTATGTGGGATGCGGAGCATATTTGTTATTTAACTCCGGGCGGACGCAAAACCATTCCAATAGCATAAAAATGTATAGAGCGTAGTGGAAAATGCAAGTTTTGTACTTCACCCCTCAGCGTACCAGAATTATCGTCTCAGCGACCCTCGGAGTCCCTTCGCGTCGGACTTAGCGTCTACAATCAACCCTAGCTTTGCCAATAGGCCGGACTCGTCGAAACTAGATAACTCCGCCATCGTATATCGATCCAAGTAAGCTCCGGATTTAAAGTATAAAATTCACCAAGCGTCTGTAGGCACGAGACTATTGTTCGGGTTCAGTGGAACCCCCCACCCGGGTTACTGTCGAACTTCGGAGATAAATACTCCGGAGAATCGCTATACTGTTTGTTTCAGGCCTCAAGATTTTGTTTGTTTTAGGTTTTCCTACGGGCTACCCTACGGCGTCTAACTTCTCCCCCTCCCTTCGAACTTAAATATTACCCTTCAATCGCCTTAGACCGCCTACACCCATACCGCTGGGTGTTTTAGGTTTTATTTCTTTTGGTCTTTGGTGTTGTCGTGTGTTAGTGCCTATCAGCGTACACGGACCCATTCTGTGATTTATCTCCACAAACAGGAGCTCCAGAGCGACTTAACCAATGCGACTTCCAGATGAATTAGCTCTGGGGCCTGCGAACACTTCTATCGAGGGGTATCGTCCTCATGCCCAACCTCCAGCACTCACTCCCCCTCGTTTCCATCAAAATACCGAAGGTGCGGACGCATACGAGTCACCATGAGGCCAGCATCAGTCAGCAAGCGGCCGGAGGTAATTAGCACGTGACCGGCGCGTCACACGGAGTGATGGGACCGCTTGGATCAGGTGGCAGAGCGTCAAGGCGACCTCTAGGGGCTGGGACGAGCAAGTGGGAGTGCAAGAGAGTCGTATGGTGTATGGTATAACAGCGGCAAGTGATGAGCAATCCTGTGGGTAGCAGCGTTTATTTGTTATTTAGCTCTGGACGGTCGCAGAGCCATTCCTGTAGTGTAAATTGTACAAAGTAGCGTACAGAAAAACAAGTTTTGCACTTCACCATCTCAGAGAATTAGCGTTACAATCTCAGCGACCCTCGAAGTGTGAAAGCGTCAAACTTAGCGAATTATAACTGATCCTAGCTTTGCCAATAGGCCTGACTCATCGAGTGAATTATCTCCGCCATTGATTTAATTATCTCCGGTCAGTCCTACATAGTGAAATAAAATTAACCAAGTCTCTCTAGCAATTTCTACCACCGCGGGCACGATCCTACAACAGGTGTCGTTGCTTGCGACTTTGATTGTGACTTTTTGGAGATAAATACTCTGGAGCGTCAACTAGCATTTGTTTCAGGTGTCAAATTGTTTGTTTTTAGGTCTTCCTACGGACTACCCTATGGTGTCTTACTCCTCCTTTCCCCCTCGAACTATTAAATACCCCTCAGTTGTCTCGGACCGCATTCACCCATATCACGGGGTTTAGGTTTATTTCTTTTGGTCCTTGGTGATTGTTGAGTGTCAGTGCATATCACCGGGCAGTGACATGTTCGAAGTAGTTGTCCGGCAGGTCGACGGCATTACGGCACCAGCCTCTGTCAAGCAACTGGGCAGCAAATTTGCCGTCCTGGGGTGTGAGCTTCCTCGGACGGCCTGATTGTCATCAGCTTTGTAGTGATGCCGTGGTCCGGCTCGGTCCAATTATTTGCCCAAATTTCCGGACCTGGGACTGGACCCAAGGTCCAGTTTGGGTGAATGTCCGGACCATGAACCTCAAAGAACCCGAAGTGGCGTTGGGTTCGGTCAGGTTCCAGTTCAAACGCTTCAAAATTACCATATTTAGGTACAGTTCGGGCATTGTGGCTCTACCTGGACCTCATTTCAGGTTTGGTCTACCCCAAAGCCAGACCGCGGTGATATGCACAGACACACAACAATCACCAAGGACCAAAAGAAATAAACCTAAACCCCGTGATATGGGTGAAGGCGGTCCGAGACAACTGAAGGGTATTTAATAGTTCGAGGGGGAAAGGAGGAGTAAGACGCCGTAGGGTAGTCCGTAGGAAGACCTAGAAAAATAAAACAAAAACCTTGATGCCTGAAACAAACACTAATGGACGCTCCGGAGTATTTATCTCCGGAAAGTCGCAAACCACGGAACCGAGTGTAGGTTCGGGCCCATGGGAGTAGAAAACGCTAAAAGGACTTGTTTAATTTTATTCCGCTATGTGAGACTCACCGGAGCTTATTAAATCGATGGCGGAGATAATTCACTCGACAAGTCAGGCCTATTGGCAAAGCTAGGATTGGTTATAATTCGCTAAGTTCGATGCTTTCGAACTTCTCGGGTCGCTGAGATCGTAACGCTAATTCTCTGAGATGGTGAAGTGCAAAACTTGTTTTTCTGTACGCTACTTTGTACAATTTACACTACAGGAATGGCTCTGCGACCGTCCAGAGCTAAATAACAAATAAACGCTGCTACCCACAGGATTGCTCATCACTTGCCGCTGTTATACCATACACCATACGACTCTCTTGCACTCCCACTTGCTCGTCCCAGCCCCTAGAGGTCGCCTTGACGCTCTGCCACCTGATCCAAGCGGTCCCATCACTCCGTGTGACGCGCCGGTCACGTGCTAATTACCTCCGGCCGCTTGCTGACTGATGCTGGCCTCATGGTGACTCGTATGCGTCCGCACCTTCGGTATCTTGACGGAAACGAGGGGGAGTGAGTGCTGGAGGGTGGGCATGAGGACGACGCCCCTCAATAGAAGCGTCCGCGGGCCCCGGAGCTAAGGCATCTAGAAGTCGCATTGGTTAAGTCGCTCCGGAGCTCCTGTTCACGGAGATAAATCGCGGAATGGGTCCGTGTACGCCTCGAGGATGCTAGGAAGTCCGGAGATAAATAGAAAAATTCTTTTAGAGCCCATAGAAGCCTAGAGGCATGTGAGCGCTGTGTCGAATAAGCTCCGGAGTGCTTGCACGATGCGCTGAGTCCGCATTTTCGGGGGTCAGACAATCCTGAGGCTTATCAACGTCTCGACAAGCTCCGCCGCATGACGAAGGGCAAGCCCAATGCGCCAGCCCAGGAGGAAGCAGCAGCAGCAGCAGCAGCCCCTGCTCTCCCCACTGCGGCTCTGTGCACTCCGCCGCCGCCGGAGGGTTTCGCGGAGACCCACCGCCCCCACCCGACGTCCCCGTATGACAACCTCCTCACAGAACAGCTCAACCGGTGGCTGGAGTGCGAGCCGCCGGAGGGGTTCATGAAGATCTTAGCCCGACCCGCCAACTGCGACTCCCGCGCCCCTGCCCTCGCCGACGAGATCATTGGGAGTGCCTTGACCAAAACCTTCCTAGAGCTGATGGGACCCAGTGACCCAGCCTGCGCGAACCTGCGCATCACGCCACCCATACCCGCCGACGAAAAGGCCCCACTGCCGATGGTGTGGCTGGTCCTGGTCCCCATCGACCTCGGGCGGCGCCTCCTGGCTCAGTGCGTATGGAGCTTCACCAGGATAACCTTCCTCGCCTTTCGCCTGCTCGATATGATATCGATATCATTCGCCTGCCCAGGCTGCTACTACCACTACAAGGTTTCGCCATCCATGCCACGACCGAGACTGTTCTCTCTGCCGTTCTCCGACGCCTGTGAGGGGTGGAAGTCATGCTCTCCCTAGTGATGAAGAGTTATGGAGGCAGCAGCACGCACAGTGCGCCCTACACAACTCACCTGTATTGGTTGGATGCTGTAGCTACTGGTAAAGCTCGTATAAACGACCCTTGTCATTAGGCAGCAGAGCTGCAGGGTTTATATACACTGTGGCCCATAGGCTGACTAAGCTACGTGGAATATCTATAATCCTACTGAGCTCCACCTATGATGTCACTGACCCACATGAGCTCCATTCCCTTGTACAATAATGGAATATACCAGAATGTTCCAGAGAGTTCCGGTACGTTCTGGTACGTTATAGAACCTGGCAGCTAAGTCAGCGCCTAGTTCAACACCTAGCCCACATCGTCCAGGAAGACATTGAAACTGACAACGAACTCGAAACATACTCGTACACCTCCTACATCCTCGACTGCCTTAGCGTCCGACGAATCGCCTCGAAGGTATCCGGCGGCGGTGATGCCGCAATCTGGCTCTTGTGTCTCGATGATGATATCTTCACGTCGATCGAGCAGTGGATTGAATTTAGGAAGGAGCTCGCCCAGATGACCTACCCCCACCTTGACGACGGGGTGGGGCGGCCATTCTTCCCGCGCCCCTGCGCTATCTGCGGATGCGCGTCGCACTCAAGTGGGCTCTGCCCCCTCCCCTCGCTCCCCGGCTGGCTCGGCCCGGACAGCGACACCATTGGGCTGCAGCAGAAGATGCCCCCGTTCGGCTTGAAGGAGAGCGTTGCACTATACGAGGGATTCGCACCCCACAAGATGCATAGGCTGGGCCTTGGCGGCCGAGCCCGAGGTGGTGCATCCTCCCGCAGTGGACGCGGCGGGAGAGGACACGGACGAGGACGCGGATACTAGATGGACTGCGGCCGCATATCCACAAAAGGGCTCCGAGCCCGTTGAACACTATGGTGTCAAAAGAGCCGCCCATGCTCATATTAGGTAGCGCCCCGCTCCTCCTTCTGATTTCCTTCTTGATTCTATGTCTAACCATCCTCCTGAGTCTCCTTAACTACAAAACGCGCATGCTCCTGCTACCTCCCTGACTAATAGCCCCCCCTGCTCAAATTCAAATATATTACCATGTACCTGTAGGATAATACACGCATATGCTACTGGTGAACAACAGACAGTAACCATTGCGTGCACTCAGAGCTGCCTATAAACATCCCCGCCACATGCAAGCGGACGCGACGACCACAGTTCCGTGGCGCCTAGTACCGCCCGGAGGCTGGCGACCAAGGACATTCTCGGACGTGCTGCACAGGCGTCCTATACCTACCCGCCCAAATATACTGACCGCTAGCGGGACAGGAAAGCAGAGTAGGACAGCAGCACAACACCTGGCAGTGTGCCTACGGCAACCTATTTAGGTCCGGATGTGCTGTGCGGAGACGCTGAAGCGACGGACGGTAACGCGCCCTTCTTACTAGGGGAATGGCATGTGAACCACCCAAGCATAGTCCACTGAGGTGACCGGTAAATGCCACCCTACCCAGACTGATTGTCATACGCCCGGGGCAGTAGTCCGACACCTGCTTCACAAATACAAATTCAACCCCCTACGTCTGGTTTACAACTCGGTAACGGAATACTCCTCCCCGGGGGTAGAGCGCGTGGGGAGCCAACCGCCCAAACCATGCGTGAGGACACCCCGACGGAGCACGGTGGCGGACCCGCTACGGCGGACAACCAGACACAGCCTAGACAACGGCTTGCTTGAAATGAGCATAATGACGACCGGGCATCGACCCATAACAGACGCGAGACTCCCCGCACCAGCCGTAACACGCGTGCACACATCACTATTGCCTCCCTAAATATGCGGGGACGCCACTCCCCCGCCGCAGGACCCAGCCCAACATCAAAGTGGAACAGTGTCCACGCCCTTCTACGTGAGCAGCGTATTGGCATCCTTGCACTCCAAGAAACCCACTTGAATGATGCCATGCTGGACGATGTCCAGAACCTGTATTCCAGGCGACTACAGATATACCACTCCCCGGACCCTGACCGCCCGACTGCCTCAGCTGGTGTGGCTTTCGTACTCAACCGTGAGATCACCAGCACTAGCAATGTCTCTGTCAAGGAAATCGTGCCAGGCCGAGCGCTACTACTCACCACAACTTGGCATGCCTCTGACACCATCTCAATACTCAACATCTATGCCCCAAATGACTATGGCACCCAACGTGACTTCTGGCAAAGCATCCAAAACAGATGGGAGACTGAGGACCTCCCCCATCTGGACTTTATGGTTGGGGACTTCAACCTTGTTGAAGACCCAATAGATCGATCCCCTCCCCACGCCGACCCGCAACCCACCGCCGATGCACTCCGTGACACCCGGATGACGCTAGGCCTTGTTGCTGCATGGTGCACCGACAACCCATCAGAACGACGGTACACCTTCTATAGCAGTCTTAATAGATTCTCTAGGATAGACAGAATCTACTCACGCACCAACCACGTACCCAAACTGTCTGAATGGTACATGGGCCCATCAGTCACCCCCACCGACCACAACTTGGTGTCCGTGAGATACGCACCAGCGAATGCTCCATACATTGGCCCGGGCAGATGGGCATGGCCAGCGGGTCTGATCCACGAGGAAGCCCTCCTACAGCATATTACTCAGCTTGGACGTGAAACAGAAGCACAAGTAGAGGCACTGGGGGATGCACCCGCTGACCCGACCCTCATCCAGCTGCTCTGGGAGCAGTTCAAGATTAAAAGCAAAGAATGTGCTAAAAAACATGCTAAACTCACACTAGCCAGGATGAACAATCGAATACGCGCCCTGCAAAGGGACCTGGATGCTGCGATCAATGACCCTAACATGGACACATCAGAGAATGCACGCACGAATGCCGCGATACTAGAAAGCGAACTCAACCACCTTGCGAAGAAGAGGTTTGCTGCAACCCTAGCACACGGCCAAGCAAAATGTGCACTTCACGGAGAGACTCCCTCCCGCTACCTATCCCGAGTCACAGCTCCTAAAAAGCCATGTGATGTCATACCGCGCCTGACTGTGCCAGGCTCCTCATCGAAGACCTAAGATAGGGCCAGTCCATACACGACTACCTTGGTCACACCGTGACAATCACGTGTTTTGCCTATATATGGCAGGTCAGTGTAAGGAAATCGAGGAGATCATCGATAGAAATCACCACTGTCGAGCTTATTATAATTTCCATGGGTCGAGATCCTCAAATGTTTTTTATAGGAACTGTTTGTATGTACTGTATCTTTGATTCCTATAAAAAACATCTGTGGTTTTCTACCTGTGCCCAAAGTTATAAGACCGACTTCGTGCTTTCCCCGCCAAGTGTGACAAAAATAGTCACGTGATAGTAGTCGTACATGAGCTGGCCCTATCTTACGTGACCCGATCTGATGAGATGGCTGAACTCACTCGGGATTACCACAATGCACTCCAGAATGCTGACAGAGATCGGCACACCCCAGGGGATGTGGCAACAGCGAGAACTGCAGTATTAGACAGCATCCCCACCAGTCAGACCCTACCACTGGTGGAAACTGAAATGGCGAACCAACTCACCGAAGACCAAGTCGAGGATGCCCTGCGCCTCTCCAAAACAGGTACAGCACCAGGCATGGATGGCATCCCCTATGACATCTGGAAGCTACTAGAGATGCGCCATGTAGCGGCAACTAAAGCTCGCCCTAACGCATCATCTTTTAATCTTATACAAATGCTTACAAAGGTCTTCGCCAATATCCAGACACATGGCATTCGCCCCGGCACAGATTTTGCCCTGGGCTGGATGTGCCCTATCTTTAAGAAGAAGGATCGTACTGATGTTGCCAACTACCGGCCTATCACCCTACTCAACACTGACTACAAAATTATGACTAAAGCCCTAGCGCTCCAATTGGCAACTCACATAACGCTTGTCCATGCGAACCAAGCTGGGTTCGTGCCAGGACGCTCCATCTTCGACCAAGTTCGTCTCTCCAAAGCCATGATCAACTTTGCTGAAGCAATGGAGCAAGACGGTGCTATCATTGCCCTTGATCAAGAGAAAGCATATGACAAGATTGAGCACACCTACCTCTGGCAGACCTTAGAACACTTTAATCTACCGCCACTCTTCACCACCACAATCCGCTCCCTATATGAGTCAGCGCATACCATTTCCCGTATCATAACGTGGATGACCGACTTTCGTTTGGTCTTATTTGCCCTTCATCCTAGCCGACTTAGTTCTCTTGCCGCCCTCAAGTTATATATACGATCTCGCTTCCTACTCCTCCTCTGCTCCCTACCCTACCGTCGCTTAATCGTAAATCATATACTTCGCTCGGTCTTCTCTTTGTACCTCTTTGCCCTGCTGTACTTGCTCGGTTTTTGCTTTGATGATGTTTGTATCGTAACGGGTATATATGATGCAACTGGATCTCGTTCCAAGCACCAACAGCACTGCGAGTCTATTGCTCTGGGTATGTCATCGTTTCTCATCCTTGGACTGTTTGCTCTGTCGGCTGGCAAACATGTCGTCACCAGTCGGCCTGCGCCAAACAGTGACAAGACGACGTCCCATATTCTGTACGGCACGTCATTGAAGCTCACTGATCAGACCTTAGTCCCTGCTGAGCTGCGTGTGTGGGCTCTGAAGTCAACGCCCATTCTGCCTGATGACACCGTCGTATTCTTGCTCGCAAAGGCTTGCTCGCCTGCAGATGCTACTGCTGGCACTGTTCTCCTGGATTCGTTAGTTATGCAAGCATTCCCTGGCGACCCCGACTCCGAATCTTACGATGACCATCTCCCTGACGGTCTCGTTCCCTGGGCAATTGCGATCGGCCGTACGCTGTCTCAAACACGACCCTTGGGTGATGGTGTATCGAAGGGATTTGAGATCACCGTCAGCGAGTACGTTCGAGACGAAGCACGCCAATCAGGCCTGCAGTGAGTACTTTGTAGCCACCTATAACAAGTACTAAGTCTTTGCACTAGCTGCATATTCGATGGCTCCACTGCTAGATGGGCTCGAGCGCCCACGCCCTTCGTTAACACCACGCTCCAAGTCCTCGGTCCTGTCCACTCTATCCACTCAAACGGCATGCTCTCCATCATGATTGAGCATCTCACTCTCAGCGTCTCCCTGCAAAACAGCACTACTGGCAATACTGCAGGTACCGGAAACACCACAGCGGATGGTGGCAGTGGTGACGCTGCTTTGCCTTCTACACCAAGTCCTTCAAAGAAGCGGAAGTTTGCGTCTCTTCCGCGAACACCTTCATCTGCAGGTACGTGATGCCCTTGATCTGTTCGCCCACATCTACTCATGATATCTCTCCAGCTCCACGCAGTATCTCGTCTAGCCCTGCCGCCCCTGTTGCCGGGCCTTCCGGTTCGAATAACCTTCAAGCTTCATCTGCCCCTGCTCCCGCGCCCCGTTCTTCCGCTCTTCCCAACTTTGACCCCGCTAGCGTCTTGGCGCTCTTACAGGCAATGCAGAACGGCACTCAAGTGCCTTTGTCAGTAACAACATCCCCGATCACTCCACTCAACAGATTGAGCTTCGAGCACACCGCGCCTTCGGAAACTGCTGATGCTGTAGTTCCTGACCGCTCCAGTGATGCATCCTGTCCCGCTGAGTCAGTCAAGGGCCGTACGCGGAAGGTTGCATCAAAGGGGAAGGGGAAGGCGAAATGATTAACGTGGTGAGAGTTATTCCATGTTCACCTTTCAGCTGATAGTGCTATACATGTAGTGTCCGCATGATCAAGGATGGTAGCGAGATACACGAAGTCCATCTAGACTGACTCGGGCTTTCATCTATCTGTATGAATAGATAGCCTATTTCAAATCTATGTCTGCATGCCTCATGTTGAATATTCGTCGTTTGCTGTCTCTTGCGACATACCACAGCCTTCTTCATGCCTACAATGTATCATCTTGCTGCATAATGTGATGAGTGAAAGGCAGCTACGCACGCCTACCAAATGAAAGACTTGGGCTACGTACGCAGATGTGGCGCAACACGCGCTGTTAAACAGCAGATAGCGTGGGTATCCCTCAGAGCGCCTGACACACACCTACATATATACACGTCGTTTGGTCCTCCTTCTGCCGCATACATTGTACCGTTTTGAACAACCTTCGACTGTTCTTTCTCCGCATCCATACTGCCACTGCCCTTCACGCGACCCCGACCATGGGGACCGGCTGGGTGGTAGAGGTATTGGCGTTGGGCACTGTCCGATCGTTCAGCCATACACAGCGCGTCCAATGCTCAAACTTGCTGTTACAAGCACAGTACAAGACAATTGAATATGCTCAGTCTACTCTCTTCCGCATCGACCCCTCACAACCTCTGCACTATTGCGCCCCCATATCTGTTTATGCCATCCGTATGGATGTCTCCATGACCCTTCCCTTGCTGCGATCATGCGACACTCTGCATAAATTTTTCTAAGACGTGAGCACAGCCATCTTCATAATAGACGTTATGGCGGACCTCTTCATGACTTTCAGTACGACATGTTTATCTCCACCCCTCATGTTCACCAAATGGCGACCTCGGCACGCTCTCTGAAAGATGAAAATATCACCAATCCAATCTCTCTGAAGAAGGCACCTAATGGTCCTGTTCCTGCGCAGACCATGGCACCCATCTTGCGTGTCCACGTAGAAGACGACAAATGTGTCGGTCCTGCACACAACATGCTCTGAACGAACCGGAACATATTCGGGCAGCAAGCCCTCAAATCGAGGTATGGTGATGCCATCATTGATGGCATGCTGTTCAGCAATGAGATGGATAGGGCGGCGGGCTCCTCGGGCAGGGATATGGTATGCACGGAGAGACTGCGATGTGGTGCGTCTTTCAGCCATAGCAGCGGCTTTCTGCGAGTCGAGCTACTGACGGTTGGCCTTGACAGTAGGCTGCAGTATCATTGAATTCTTATCTTCCCGACACCCTTATGGGCTCCCTCCGCATCTTCGCATGCATCAATGTACACCTCAAGCGATATTGGTGATGCTTCATGTAAACAGTGACAAACTAATATGCGACCATATCCCTCGGCTGTTTTGAGGTTACTCCACTATTGTACATCTCCCTCATTACCAGCCAATCACATTTCGGGATGGCAAACATCTATTGCCGACATCTAATGCTCATATTACAACCCCTGAAACACCAGTGCATGCTTCGTAACCACCTGCCAGTGGGTTCCTCATCAAGTCTGATAGTCACACAGATGGTACACTATTTCAATGCACATCCTTGTATCATCATCCTCACCACTTTTCTGTCCGCCGTTGTGCCCAATGTGCAGAATACTCCACAGCATCTTCTATTGGATTCGGCAAATGCTGACCGCTACTCGCAGCCCTGCTGCCCAATCGCCAGCATACATTGAGCAACAGTCGCGAGGCGCTTTGCATGCATGTCTGAAGGACGTTGACAGTGCATTCGTTTACTGCATTACTCTATGTCTATGTCTAATGATCATTGCACGGTCTCTGCTTCCATGTGGGGGGTACTCCCACAACAAACAGCAACTGTTCGTCTCACCTTCGTCATCCCAATCTCGCTCTAATCTCGATTGTCTTCCCAGATTTTTGACCCCTTGAAACCTGCTCCTTCATGGGCTTCTCTCCTTGACTTTAAAAGAGTAAGTCACCCGTCATCATCTGCTCCTATATTACCAATTGATTTGCTTTCCTTGAAGCGGCTCCACGCCGATCTCCGGCTTGATTCAGCCCCAAACTGCACGACAGAACCCAGTCAGGACTATGGAGATGTACGTCCCGACGTCCATTCTAGAACATCTCTTTTTAGCTTTATTTATCAGCTTCACGACCTTCCTGCACTTGAGTCCCTCTCCGGCAGTGAAAGCTGTAATACTCAGGCTTGCGACGACATTTCACCTGTTTCTTGACGCACTCTTCTCTATATTACACATTACACGGCACAACGGAACAACTAAGTCTCGTGCATCTACCATTGATATTGCTATTCATCTGTACGGAGAATGGCTATAATTGTTACTCTGACTGTGTATATTGACCAATATTGATATTGAAAGATGTCGGACACTACAAATACTTGGTCCATTGTTGGAATCTCTACACCTACTCTGCGCTGGAACAGAACATGTTCGCGCTGCGGTGTTGCTCTCTTGACCAACGAGCGTTCAGACTTCTGTTGTGGCAGGAATGGCTCCCGTTTGCAAGACGTCCAGCGACTCCCACCTCTTCCTGACGAGTATACATCACTCATCCGTCATCCACGCATCTCTGAACTTTCACGGAAGCTCAATCTGATCTTCTCCTTCGCATCCATGGAAACGACAATGAATTTCCCTCCAGGTGACGGAATGGTCGCAGTGCAAGGCAAAGTCTATCACCGGATCCGTCCCGGCCATGACAGCTCCAGCATACGCTGGATTCTATACGACGGCATGCTCAAAGACGCTGCACCTCATGCCTCCTACATGGAAGACATGCTGCTGGGTTGGGTTTCGGCAGTCGCTAAAGCATTGCTTCGTGTTAACCCCTTCGCTCGCGCGCTCCGGTACCTTTCATACATTCCTGTGAATATATGTCCTTCCGCGGGAATTGCTCTCGAGGACACTGGGACCGCTGCCGAGATTGCAGCAATATTTGTATGGGATAATACTGTCATGGCCGACATTCGCAGCCGCCGCATTATTGTGAATAGGGAGGACACCAGCGTGAACATACCCATCCCGACGGTTAGCCGCCTGTGGGAACCCCTCGCATACCCTCTCCTTTTCCCTCACGGAACGCTTGGATGGGGAGTTGTCGGTGATGGAAGAGATTTACGGCATGACCAGCGGGAGCACGGTCTCCTCAGTGCCGAACATGACTCCCCGACATCTCAGATTTGGCACTATCGGGCTCGGCTCCTGCGAGAGGAACGTTTCCATATATTCGGACGCCTTGCGAATGAGTATATCGTTGATATGTTCACCAGGAATTTGGAATGTCGCTTGCAATATATTCGTCATAATCAAGAGCGCATCCAGCAGGAAGATGCAAGCCTCATGGGCGTCGGAGAAGTAAGATCCACAGAAAATATCTATCTCCCCTCCTCCTTCTTGGGCTCCCACCAGTGGGCTTCCAAGCAGATTTCGGACGCCCTAGCGATTGCCGCTGTACTGGGCACCCCTACGTTCTTCGTTACCATGACGTGCAATCCGAAATGGCAAGAAATTCAAAGCCAGCTTTGTCCCGGCCAGAAGTGGCAAGATGTACCCGTCATCGTAGCGCGAGTCTTCAAACGAAAATTACATCGGCTACTTCATGCGCTGAAGTCCATGTTCCCCAACGCCGGAAGCCGCACGTACATGATCTACTCTGTGGAATTTCAAAAGTGCGGTTTGCCGCATGCGCACATCCTGATCAAGTACACAAATGAATGTATCAACCCTGAAGACATCGATAATGTTGTGTCGGCGGAAGTTCCCAATAACCCGGAACATGCGGCAGTCGTACGCGAGTTCATGCTTCACAACCACCCCAATACGCCAGAGCGATTACCACCATACTGCGACCCCAGAGCAACTCGAAAATGCCGATTCAACTATCCGCACCCGCTTCAATCCCAGACAACCGTCGACGCTGAAGGACGGGTGCATTACCGCAGGCGAAAGCCAGGGGATGAATGGGTGGTGCTGCACTGTCTTCCTTTATTGATCAAGTTCCATTGCCACATCAATTTTGAGGTAGCAAATACCTCCCAGATCTTTCAGTATATCTTTAAATACATCCACAAAGGTATCTTATCCCCCTCTCCCCTACAATATGTTACTCATCACTAATATATGAATTCCGCAGGACCAGATCGGACCCGCTTCCGGGTTTTCGATGCTGATCAACCCGAGCCCATAGATGAGATTGAAGACTACTGGAAGGGTCGGTATCTCTCCGCAGGTGAAGCCTGCTGGCGAATCCTCGGCTTCCATATAACGTCCAAGGATCCCGCTGTCACGCCGTTGCCAGTGCACCTATCAGGCAGTCGACATCGCCACCAATATCACCGGCGTGACGGGAATCACAGCACATTATCCCTTCTCGATCGATATTTCCTCCGACCGGCCGGTATTTTTGAGAAGCAGGGGGTCGTCTCCAGATTCGACGACTTAACCTACACAGAGTATTATAGGCTCTTCTATCTCGAACAATTCAATGTCGCGCGTCTTGGCCAACCTCATGTTTTTACCGAAGAGCGACCTCCGCCCGGACAAAAGCAGATGTTGGTAATCCAGCGCCAGGACGTCAACGCCCATATCAGCCGTATCATACCGGTGAAGCCATCGAAGGGGGAACTCTTCTATCTGCGCACGCTTCTGGCCCATCGCCCTGCAAGGTCATTCGATGACCTCCGGACGTCTGAATTTGGTCCTATTTATAACACATATCAAGAAGCTGCCATAGCTGCGGGAATCTTCTCAGATGACAATGAAGCAGTCTACGCCCTTTGTGAAGCTGTCAATGCCCGATACTCTCCCAGACAGCTTCGTGTGCTCTTTGTCCATTTGCTTATCAACGACTGCTGTCCGTCCGCCCTCCAGATCTGGCATACATTTGCACCCGACCTTCGCTTCGACTACTTTCTGCAGACCGAATACAATGCTCCGCTGGCCGAGGAACTGACTCTACAAGAGATAGGTCACTATCTCGAAGAGTACGGGAAGCAACTCATAGACTATGGCTTACCCCAACCAGAAGTCCGATCTCGAGAGGTGCTACACGAGCTCCAACGCTGGGGCGCCAACCCTGACATACTCCTGGAACGCGCTCAGAACGCTATCAGCCACTTCAACCCAGGTCAGATGGCCGTCTTCACCACCATCCATGATGCCATCATCCGCAACGAGCCTTTCTATGCGTTCGTCGATGGTAAGGCTGGCTGCGGTAAGACATATCTCGTGAATGCAATATGTGACTGGCTTCGTGGATCAGGTCAGATCGTGATCCCGACTGCAACGTCCGCGTTCGCCGCTCAGCTGTATCCGGGCGGCAGGACAACTCACTCAGCATTCAAGGTATTGCAACTTTGTCACCTCAACTCTCCTTCAATATCTAACACGCATTGTCTCTCAGATTCCTGTGAACGAGAATAGTGAAATGTTACAGTCTCCAGTCGAGTTTCACAGTCCCCGCGGGGAGTTAATTCGTCACACGCCCGTCTACACTTGGGATGAAGCGCCGATGGCAAATCATGCCGTAGCAGCTTGCGTCGATGAGACCATGCGACGGGCAACAAACTCTGCCACGCCGTTTGGTGGGAAAGTCTTCATCCTTCTCGGAGACTTTCGTCAGACCTGCCCAGTCATACGGCGCGGCACCAGGCAGCAGGTTGTTGACGCCTCTATTCGGTTGTCACCTCTCTGGCCGTATTTCAATGTATTCCATCTCACGCAGCCTGTTCGCAATGCCGCAGACCCCGAGTTTTCACACTTCCTCGATGGTATCGGGGAAGGTGCAGGCCCTGAAGTGCTAATATCCATGATCCCGACTACGACATCTATGGATGAGCTGATAGACTTCGTCTACCCGCCAGCAGTCTTGGCTGATCCTGCTGCATGTCTCCGACGTTCCATCCTCGCCCCCACGAACCGCCAGGTCGACGCCTACAACAGCGTAATGCTTGACCGCATTGTTGGACCTCACCGAACGTACCTTGCAGCCGACTCTATACAAGAAGTAGAAGAAGCCGAAACGACAGTCACGCCGGATAGCCTGTTAGACTATGTTGTGCGTCAATGCCCTCCCGGCTTACCCCCTCATACACTCGATATCAAAATTAACGGTGTTTTCCGTCTGATGCGCAACCTGTCTCTGGACAGGGGTTTAGTGAAGAATGTTCGAGTAGTGGTAGTTGACCTGGGACTTCGCCTGGTGACGGTTCGACTGTTGCAACAAGATGTCCAAGGCAACGAAATTCAAGTAGAAGACATACTTATTCCTCGCATCTCCTTCTCACATCAACTACCTTCTGGCCATACCCTTCTTCGACGACAATTCCCCCTCGCTCCCGCATATGCAACTACTTTCAACAGCTGCCAAGGGCTCACCCTGGACAAAGTCGGTATCGACCTCACACGCCCCGTCTTTTCACATGGCCAACTGTACACGTCCTTAACACGCATTCGCACTCGCAATGATGGTATGGCCAGACTCAGACCCGGTGAGACCACGACGATCAATGTAACATATCGAGAACTCTTACTATAGTATTGTCTCGTATAAATAATTTAGAACTACTGCAGATATAGTTCCTCAGTAGCCGCGTCGCGAAGCGCCGCGGCGACGCTTGTGGTAATGATAAATGGAACATTCAGCTCACGTTTCCAAGTCACCAGAGGGGTACAGCAGGGCGACCCACTCTCATGCCTGCTCTTTGACCTTGCAATTGAGGCTCTTGCGTGTCTCATACGTTCCTCTGAAAGGATACATGGATTTAAGATCCCTGGATTAATAGACGAAATCAAACTAACCCTCTTTGCTGACGATACTACTGTGTACCTGCCAAAAACGGCAAGGCTACACAATCTAACTGAGTCCCTCTCCATGTGGTGCACGGCCTCTGGAGCAAAATTCAACACTGAAAAAACGGAGATTATACCCATAGGCTCCAAAATGCACCGGCTCACTGTCCTTGCCACACGCCGCCTGCACCAGGACGATGACCCCCTACCAACATCCATACACATAGTCAAGGATGGGGAAGCCATAAGATCCCTGGGGGCTTGGATCGGCAACAACACCAATGATGCAACACCCTGGGAAGCAATAATAGATAAAATTGCACAACATCTGACTTACTTAGCACGGGGTCACCCTACCCTATTCAGCAAAACATACATGGTACAGCAGACTGTAGGCGGTATGACCCAATACCTGGCGAAGGTGCAGGGAATGCCACCAAACATAGTGACTGCCCTGGAAAAACTCATTAGAATATTCATATGGGAAGATGCCGCCACCAACCCCCCTGTCGCCCTATCGCAGCTGTACATGCCAAAAGAGAATGGGGGACTGGACCTCTTGGACCTCAAAGCACGGAACGATGCCATAGAACTGACTTGGTTATGAACGCCTCCAGACCAGCCTGGGCCTTTGTAGTAGATGCACTGCTGAACATCCTGGCCCCCGAAGGGATAGCCACTGAGGCCCTCTTCAACACATTCCTGCAAAAATGGGACGTACCGGGCAAGGGGAAGCGAGCAGCTACCCTACCAACAGATGTCCTGACCATGTTGAAAACAGCCAGAACGTATGGGGTAGCGTTCGCTCCCGCGAAGCTCTCATCCACACTGAAAGCCCAGCTCCCAGCATACTACCTGCTTGGTACCCCACCCCGGACATACGTCTCCACCAAATTCTCTTGCCTACTACATAACCACGCCGCCCATACCATAGGGCACCTGACGTGAGCGTCGAACCGCCTGGGGGGGCCAACTGCCGACAGACCACATCAGCCGCGGTCAAACTGCAGCTGCAAAGCATGCCATGCAGACAGGCGGGATGGATGCATGAACCCCCATAAATGTGCCCAGATTGCGAGGGATATCCTCCAGAACCTGTGTGACAAGATGAATCCATTCAACTGCCCACCACCGGATGACCTCACGCTAATGCACCGGCGAATCGAGAAGAACAGACAAGCCCACACCTCACATAGCGGGATCCTGTTTGACCCCTCAGTAACATCAAGGGACTCCCTTGCTGACTGTTTCCGGGTGTTCTTGGATCTCAGGAAGGTATCCTACTACCCAGCCTACCGCCTCGAACGACCAGCAGCTGGCGTCCATCTAGAACATGAACACCTGACGGTCCATACCAATGGCCACTGCATCCACAGGGGCAAAGCAAATGCAAAAACAGGCAGCGGTGTATTCATCAGCCCCGAAAGCCCCTACAACCGCTCCATACGCCTCGGAGGACCAGCCCAGTCCACCCAGGCAGGGGAGATAGCAGCCATTGTAGCCGCACTCCAGGTGATACCACCCTTCACACCTGTCACGTTTGCCACAGACTCACTCCACGTGATAAATGGGCTCACCAAGAACCTAAACCACTGGGAAGACAGTGGCTGGGTTGGGGTCTCAAACCGTAGCCTGTTCCAGGCGGCAGCCTACCAACTTCGACTTCGGTCTGCTGCCACGTCCTTCTCTTGGGTGGGGGGTCACAACCGAACACCCAGCGGGGCAGCCGCACATGACCTAGCAAAACAAGGAGCAACAAAAACCGAACCTGATGAGCTCGACCTCAACGTACCCCCGGCTTTCAACCCCAAAGGCATGAAACTGTCATGCCTCACCCAGACCCTGGCCTACCGAGCCATCCGCGAGAGAAGAACCCAGGACACAGAGCCACGTACCAAGACAGCCCAGAATATCTCCCGAGCCCTGGACGCTCTACAAGCTGCACTAGGCACTGACGAGACGGAAGCACAACTGTGGCTTGCCTGCCGCAGCAAGAGCATACAACCGTTAGTACGACAGTTCACCTACAAGATATACCACGGCGCGTACCGTATTGGGGACCACTGGGAGCAAATCCCTGGCTACTCAGACCACGCACCCTGCACAGTATGCCGGGATGTCCCCGACAACATGGACCATATCCTGACAGAGTGCAACACACCTGCCCGTAAGATAGTCTGGCTCTTAGCCCAAGACTTATGGCCGGCCAAGAATGGCCCATGGCCGTCCCTCGACTATGGAGCCATCATCGCCCCAGGTACCCTCAAAGTTTACAAGCAACTTGAAAGGCTGCGCCAGGAACGGGGGCCCAACCCAGCCCCGTGCGAAGCACGACAACTCCTCCCTGGGGCCTCCCGCCTCCTCCAAATATTAGTATCGGAATCAAAGCACCTGATATGGACCCTAAGGTGTGAAAGGGTTATAAGGGGGCACACACACTCCCCGTCCAACATTGTCCGCCGCTGGACGACGGCCCTAAACCGACAGCTTAGCATAGACCGAATCATTGCAACCAAGCTGCATAGATCCTCAAAGGCTATACGACTCATACTACGCACATGGGGAGGGACGATAGCTGACGAAGACTCCCTCCCGCCCGACCGGGTCGGGCACAACGGGTTTTTAGTGGGTATTAGAACGCCACGCCTCCTATCCAACGGAGAATCCAGGCGTACTCTCGAGTCCCACACTCCCCAGCGCAAGCTGGGGGTGCATAAAGGCATTTTATCCCGGACCGGGTGGTTCTGAACCACCTGCTATAGCGGCGAACCGGGGCTGCACCTATTGTCAGCTGCCGGGGAGCCTATGCTTGTCCAAAAAAGAAAAATCGCAATCAAAGTCGCAAGCAACGACACCTGTCATAGGATCGTGCTCGCGGTGGTAGAAATTGCTAGAGAGCCTTGGTTAATTTTATTTCACTATGTAGGACTCACCGGAGATAATTAAATCGATGGCGGAGATAAATCACTCGTCGAGTCAGGCCTATTGGCAAAGCTGGGATCTGTTATAATTCGCTAAGTTTGACGCTTTTGAACTTCGAGGGTCGCTGACATTGTAATGCTAATTCTGTGAGATGGTGAAGTGCAGGACTTGTTTTTCTGTATGCTACTTTGTACAATTTATACTACAGGAATGGCTCTGCGACCATACGGAGATAAATAACAAATAAATGCCGCTACCCACAGGATTGCTCAGCACTTGCTGCCGTTATACCATGCACCATATGACTCCCTTGCACTCCCACTTGCTCGTCCCAGCCCCTAGAGGTCGCCTCGACACTCTGCCACCTGACCTAAGCGGTCCCATCACTCCGCGCGATGCGCTGGTCACGTGCTAATTACCTCCGGCCGCTCGCTGACTGATGCTGACCTCATGGTGACTCGTATACGTCCGCACCTTCGGTATTTTGATGGAAACGAGGGGGAGTGAGTGCTGGAGGTTGGGCATGAGGACGATACCCCTCGATAGAAGTGTTCGCAGGCCCCGGAGCTAATTCATCTGGAAGTCGCATTGGTTAAGTCGCTCTGGAGCTCCTGTTTGTGGAGATAAATCACAGAATGGGTCCGTGTACGCCTCAAGGATGCTAGGAAGTCCGGAGCTAAATAGAGCAATTCTTTAGAGCCCATAAAAGCCTAGAGGTGTGTGAGTGCTGTGTCAAATAAGCTCCGGGGGGCTTGTACGATGTGCTGAGTCCGCGTTTTCAGGGGTCAGATGATCCTGAGGCTTATCAGTGCGCCGGGTGGTTTCCATCAACATTCAAAAAGCCGAAGACAGCTTTCACCTTTGTCCTTCTCGACTTTTTCCATGAACTAAGCTTCCAGAGTAAGGTCAATGCCTTCGGCTTCTATCAGACTCTCTTGCAAGTCACAGATGACTCGGGCCTCCTTTCATCCCCTGTAAGTCTTTATCATCTGATCCAAACCACACCATCAATGCTAACAGTTGTTGATTAGTGTGTCTACAAAGATTTTCAGCATTCAGTGCGCCTTTGGTACCATCTGCACATGCTGAAGCATGCCAGACATGGCCATGATCCCAGAGGACCAGATGGGACTTCAGAAGGGGAACTTATGGTCAAATGCCCTGCGTGTCCCCACCCAAATCGAAATTTACCTGAAAACTGGGATAAGGCCAGCTCATCTTATGCTCATGCTAGCAGTGTTTGAGGACTGGCACATATCTGGACAACAAGTAATACTATCATGACACATACTTATAAATCATTCAATGTCAGGAGACTTGAATATGACACTGACTAGGTACCATGCATAAAACCACATAAAACCATAACCAATGAAACAGAGTTTGCATGCAGGAGAAAATTTCGCATAGTCTGTAAGTGCAGTTATTGTACTGTCATTGCATAGAATGTCTGGGAACGGCATAAGAAGAGTTTGCATGCCAAAAACACAATCCCTCATGTGAAGTCTAAATTATGGCTTATGCAGTCTCCATCTCTGTGATTCAGATCCACCATCCACATGACGACTTTCTAATTTGATCTATGATGGACAGTGAATAAGGAATTGGGCATGATATAAAGGGATTTCCTACTTACATAATTGTCTTCATGTGCTGTCCACACATAGGATCCAACAACAGAAGCAATACTATAAGAGACATACCTTGTTAGGGAATAGATATGATGTATTCAGATGCAGAAGTACCACTCACACAAATATGTCTGGTTCCACTTCATATAGCCTCCAATAATTCAATGTAGTACCCTGCTCAATAAAAATCCGAGATTCACGAGGATTCTTGGGGTGTGCAACAAACCATCCTTGTCTTGATGGATTATCATCTGAGCAGCGTATAGTGGTTACAGTGTTTGGAGGTTCTCCCTGGGAAGAAATAATCCACTGAAAGAAGTAAATAAACATAGTCCTACCTCATTCATAGTGAGAGTGTACACATACCTTTTGGTAGAAAGTATAGTTACGATAATTGAGTGATATTGAAGAGTCTCGCCCCTGAGATATTTGTGCAACCTTTGCTGTAGATACTGCAGCCAGAACATATGATCCATCAGATTCTGCTGTGAGGAGACGCCCTTGTGGAGAAGATGGAAGCCCGGTAGTAGTACCATGAGGCAGGCTTGGTGGAGAGTTGTATTGTGCCTTCCGAAGAAGACCCTTGGCATCATCTTCCCAGCTGTCAGGTTCTTCAATGTTGACTAGTGGACTGGTTTCCTCTCCCTCAAAAATGAATGGTAGGTCAAACAATATTCAGGAAATAATTATATAATAACATACTTTAGGACCATTCCAGGACACCCATGCATGTAATGCAGAGGACTGAAATGCCATCTTTACTGTGAATTCCACCTTATAGAGCTTCTGACCTCCTGTAGTTCTCAATGATTGCAGCTTATCTTGCAAGTCAGAAAGATCCACATTGAGAGTGCAGACATGGACAAATCCTGGCATTAACTTCTTCTCTTTTGATTATGGCATTAGATAGATCAGAAATGGAAAGACATAGACTTACCTGACTTGTCATATATGAACAAATGATCTCCTGACCTCTGATTTAGCCCATAGATTGATATTTTGACTTCTGATAGATCTGGCATTTGCCTAAACAGTCTGTAATAGGTGACACCATTCACACCATTGTTATCCAGAATTGCCCCCTGTACAATGTAAGAAGTATGGCTCATTACCTCACTGAGAAGTGTCAACTTACGAATGGTATCACCTCCTTCCATCCAAAGTTAAGATAGTTCCCATATGGACTTTTGATAATTTTCCGCCCTTGATGTGCAGGTTCACTGACTTTGTATTCCACAAGGCGATCATTGCCATAAGCAAAAGGGGAAGCACGGGCTTGAACAACATGGCTTAGAAAGCACTCAATGGCACCATTGGCATTCTTTGCACTTTATGCCAGTGTTACATCAGGCATGCAGACACAGATAACCAGAAATATACATACATATTATGATGCAGTAGAAGTGGACTCATTCCACAGTGCTCAGATATAGCTGATGCCACAGTCTGACTCTGAAATGTGGGGAGTCCACCACCTAAGATAAGATACTACAAGAAAGGGGTGATGTTAGTTGGGAAGACCAAATGATGATTGGGATTTAGAACCTTTGGCTGCCGTTGCCCAATCATACCCTTGATTGCCTGAACAATCTTAGAGAACTGTTCATCACTGCCAAGACATGAGCTGGATGGAATGAGGGGATGAGTCAACTGTGACTCACAGAGCCTTGTTCAATGCTGCATCTTTGGCCTCGGAGGGGTCATCAGGAGAGACAGAGTCATCAGCAAAAGACCCCAGGTCATTGTCATCTGCAACATAATTCCCTTCATCTGTCTGCTCTTCAGCCAAGGCTAGACCTGCTTCAATACCTGGGTCAAGTGAGTGTTAGCCTGACATGTAGGGGCTGACCAACTCACTGATGGATGGATGGTCCTTCACTTCTTGCACTTGCAGAGGATTCTCACTCAGGACAGTGTAGAGGGCAAGATCTGTTGTAGCAGCTCCCACATCACAGACCATGAAGTCTTCACCTTTCTGCAGCAACATGGTATTAGCGCATAAGGAGCATAACAGATCAAACTCACCTTAGGCTTGAACTGCTTCAAACCCTTGGCGGAATAAAGGGCAACCTCTGACTCCACAACGAACCTAGCATTGGTACCAACACTGATAAAAGATGCATCCACCAGTGCCCCTCTCAAGGTCGCCTGCTCAGGGATCCCCCATCCATTCGGAATGACAAGAACCACAATCCTCTCGGACCAGACAGTCACCCATTCCCGTCCTGCAGATCGGCTATATCTCTGCTCAATCTGGGGTTTGGCCTGCTGCATCAGAAACCTGAGCCAATCAGTATAGACATCTCTCAAGGTGATCCCAGCATCGGACTCTTGGAGTGCCTGGTCGAATGCCGAGCCAGCCGCCACCGAGACATTGTTGGTACCGAGACGGTGGACAGCTCTCTTGAACTCACGGACAAGACGCCGCGAGTCGTACCCAGCAGCGTGCTTCTCGTCCTCTGCGTCGTATCCGTACTTGATGCGGTTATCCTCGCCGTAGTACATCAACGACGGCACGGTCGTACCGCCTTGATTTTGAGCGGTCGCGGTTATCCCCGGCCAACGCTTCACGTGTTGTATTGGGCCACTAGGAGTACCGTTGCGAGTTAAAAGGTACGATACGGCCTGGAGAGATGCATATGGACATTAGTACAATACGAGGAGTCTGAAGGCCTGGCGGGCGTACCGACAGGCGCGTGCCGATGTCTATACCGATGATCAGTTTGCTAGACGCGTCGGTCGCGGATGGAGTCATGGCGGAAGTGCTGGGTGGTGTATCTGAGAGTCGTTGACTTGGGAGACATCCAGTCGAATGGGCGTAGATATGTAAGTTTCCAGTATGCGGTGGAGTTCAGACGGGATTCCGAGAATCGCCGTCCCTGCGTAAGGAGCAAGGCGCTGCTGTGGAAGAGCAATGAATCTGTTTAAGCTTCAATCTACGGCACCGGTCCTCTGTGGGAACGCGAATGCACTGGTCTCGTCGCGCGACGTCTCCCCGGCCATGGTCGTACAAAGTTCGTGTTAGCAGGATCGATGCCTTGTGATTGGCCCACAGCCCTCGGCAGCGCCCGGAAAGCCTGGATGCTCGGGCGCTTCATGTCAACCCTCGCTATACGCTTTGATAGAACAACAGAAATCAATCTGCAGAACGACGTCCACACCCATGCTAGCGACGTAGTTCAAGTCCGCGGCACTGTCATCCGCAGCCGTTGGTGTAATCAGGCGCCTTGCGCTATTCTTTCTTGCACGGAGCTCGTTGTCCCCCGACCTTGTAAGCCGCCTTCCCTTTCCCACTCTACCTCTGCATGCTGAACCTTGGGAAAGCGTCTTGGCTGATGCTACGTCCTCCGTGCTCGGCTTGCGCAGAAGTCGCGGCACAATTGAATACCACTGGACAGCCGAGGGTGGTGATTATCGGGCACTCACTTCCATTAATCTCCTGACTGCCAGGACCCCTGATTGCTCGCCGCATTATGCGCGAGACAATACTTCCTCCTAATAGTGACTGGGTGACATTCTCCTTCAGCCTGAGGGCCCGCGTACCCAGGATATAAAGTGCCATCCAGCGTAGCCTGCATTCTGTCAACAAGCCACCCAGACCTGAAAACCCTACAGCCAAGTTCTCTACAGTCATCATGCCCCGCATCGAAGGTGGACAGTACATGATCAAGAATGCCGGTCCCGGCGGCCAGTATATCACCCTGCACACGCTCGACGACGTCCTGCGCGGCGCGCTGCGGACCGGGGCCACGAACCAGAAGGTGCGCGCGCCGACGCTGACGTGCCCCCGCTACTCACCCTCGCGTCCTGCAGTGGATCGTGAACGATCTCGGCAACCAGACGTTCTACATCACCAACCGCGGGTTCGACAAGGAGCCCGGCGCGTACGCGCGCCCCGCGCGCGGGAACGCCGTCACCGCTGCCTCCGACAGGCAGGCCTGGCAGATCACCGAGCTCAACCCGGGTATCTACAGGTCCGTCTTTGTCTTTCTTTGGCGTTGCCGGTCCGGCCACCCGTTCTCGAGCGCTGATCGTCCGCGTGTTCCAGGATCGCCACCGCTAACCTCGCGTGGAGCTTGGAGTCGGACGTGAGTATTGCGCACTCGCCTACTCTCCCCTGCGTACGGCTCAACTGGTTTATATTTGCAGGGCGTGAAGCTCGCCCCGTTCGACACTGCTGACGACCGTCAGAGCTTCAAGTTCGAGTCTGTCGCTTGAGCCGACGTATGCCAAGGTCTTTATTGATACGTCTGCTCCTACGTGTATGCGCTGCCCCCAGATTTTCTATGTACTTGTATGAGTAGGGCGGACATGCGGAATTGTTATGGATGTGTCATTGCTTTATTTCAACGCCTCGCTACCTATCTGGATCTCAAGCCTGGGGCGCAATGTCCCCAGTCTTCGTGACTCTCGGCGATTATGATCACTTTAGATAGCGAAGAGCGTGGCCCTTGATTAGTACTTACATTCTACATTCCAAGATCCGGCGAGTCCCTTGATATAGCGCAAGCCAACGTGGTGACTAGCGACTTGACCATTGCGTGACCGGCCCCGCCTCTCTGATGCACATGGCGAACTGTAAAGTGTCCATATTCTGATACAATAGTGAGGTCCTTTGCAGCGTGCAGCCGGGCCTACGCCTCGGTCTTCCACGCCTCCAGCCTAGCGATCTCCTCTACACTGCCGACGACCCTCGAAGGCCCGATATCCAGGAGCCGGTCGTTCCAGCCCTTGCCCGCCCTGTCGACCCATATGGCGTTCAAGCCGAACGCCCGCGCGCCGGCGACGTCGAACGGATTTCTACGCCGTGACACAGGCTACGCGTGAGCACGGTGCCGGACGGCGGAGAGGAGGAGAACAAGCGCACCCGCTGACGAGCCAGACGTCCTGCACGCGGTCCTGCACGCCCAGGAACTGCACCAGGCCGTGGTATATCTCGCGGCAGGGCTTGTACTTCTTCGCCGAGTTGGCGAGGTAGCGCGAGAGGGTGATGGGGAGGGCGGCGGCCGTGATTGATTTGGCGACCATCTGTTTCGAAGGCGGGCCGTGATTGGTCGTGATATGGGAACCGTGACGGTGCGTACCTCGTCCGTTCCTGGGTGACAATCGCGTCAGCACCGGTATGTGCTGATAGCATGGAGGTGGCAGACGCACCGTTGCTGAAGAGCACGACGTCGACGTCTCCGCGGGAGAGGAGGCTCCTTATTGACGACGCCGCGTCCGCGAAACTGGCAGGGATTGAGTCCATTTGTGTTATCGGGATTCATCGATGCTGCCGCACCTCGGCAGCTCGTGGTACGCCTGCATGAGCAGCCCGAGCGTCGGCGCGGTCAGCTGGATGTTGGCATCGGCGGCGGCGTTGAGCAGGGACTTGCGCGTCACGACGTCGAAGGGTTCGTACAGATCTACGAAGCAAGCAGTTTAACGCCGACTCGGCATCCAGCGGTAGATAATCACCCATGGAATTGAGCCGCCATGTATACCTCCGAGTCGGAGAAAGGAAGGGTGTTACAGCAATGCGATTGACTGCCTGAGAGCGCAGTAAGGACTCACTCGAGCTGATACGTCCTCCACGAAGCCGCCAGCGCTTTCGCCTGGTCCGCGGCCTCGATCTCCTTGACGTACTTCTGTATAGCTTGCGCGATGGCCCCCGTATCAAGGAGGGTGCCGTAGATATCGAACGCAAGGACTTTCTTTTCGGCGGGCATCGGTGTGGACTCGGAGGTTACACTTCAAGTTGGACCTGCAGACGCGTCGATGATGACAGGTGGATCTCTGCTCGATCGGGATCGGCCTTGCTGTTAGACACCGAATGTTCCGCTACGCATGTTATTATGACTAAGCCAGCCTCCAAGTTGTTCTGACGGGCCCCAGGCCAGGTTCCATCTTATAGCAGTCAATCAACGCTTTATCCCCAGGATGGAACGTCACGACGGCGCCTACCGCCTCACAAGTCGCACAAGTCCGCAGTTGTTATTATTCCACGTCCACTTCCAGCCAGCGTGCCGGGTACAATCGACCGAAACGATGCTATGGAGCCCTTGCTCAACTGGATACACAAAGTCCGGCGCGGACACGACCGGCACATCGACCGCTGGCCCATGCCCCACATCACGCTGCTCTACCCGTTCGTCCACCCGCGAGAAAATGCAGATGTGTATGATACCGTCAGAGAACGCGTCAGGGAAGCGTGTGCGAGCTTTTCCGGTGCCAGTGGACAACTATCCTTTGGCGCGGGGCAAGACGCTTTCGGCTACTTCGCGCACTCCAGAAAGTCCGCTACGGTGTATCTCAAACCGCAGGCTGCGCACTCTTGGCTTGGGAGGCTGCTGGCGCATGTTCTGGCATCCAGTCAGGAGCTGCGCGACTATGATGAACAGGCACGCGAGGGCGGGCGGTTACCTGCACCGCGGGCGGTTACCTGCACCGCGGGCGGTTACCTGCACCGCGGGCGGTTACCTGCACCGCGGGCGGTTACCTGCACCGCGGGCGGTTACCTGCACCTCAACTTGACTCGGCGGGCGGCCTGCAGTTGGCTGTTGAGGAGCACTTTACGCCCCATTTGAGTCTTGGACAGTGGCCGGGGAAGGTGAGCGCTTCGTTCGGTTCTTGGATGCCGTTGATGTTGTCTCTGTGCAGGGTGCGGCCGAGAAAGCCGTCGCGAGTCTTGCGGAATCGTTTCCGGGGCCGGTCGCATGGCAGGTGAAGGACTTGTGTCTCCTTCAAAGAGACGGGTTCAGGGACCCCTTCAGGGTCGCCCAGAGGATTCCGATTGGTGGTGCTGCTGGCTGTTAGCTAGCTGCAGGTACTACGAGACCTGCATAGCGTAGAGATACGGTAAATGCCGACGTTCTAATACCAGGTCCAATTGTCCGACCCGGGGAAGCCCAAGCAGATCTTTTCTTCTATCTTATCCATGGCCCATGATAGGCGTACACTACCCTGATATGGGTTGAGCAAGTCGATATTCTTGGACCATATGTCAGAACCCCTCCAGCCATTCTCCTCCCTGTATAAGATGGGGTTAATTATCCACTCCCGCATATTTTCCTTCCTCCCCATCACCACCTGAGGTCACCGCCAAAGCCCGGTACGTCCTCAGAGCGACCGCCACAGTCGAAGTGAGTTCTACGCCACAGTTCTCTGTCTGCGGTGCCGGCGGCAATGTGACCGTCCGGGGTCTATAGCCGCCGAGATCAAACATGACACTCGGTATGGGGCGATCGACGTCATTTCGCAGAGTCCGAGTCTTCGCAACGCCTCCGTCCTGTATATAAGTCCAGTACGTATCCAGCTCATACGCAAGCATTCCACGCTTACGCCCGGTATGGCGCCTCCAGGACAGCAGAGCCATAAGCTACACGAGACGTATGGAATCAACAACCCCGTGCCGAAGGTCTCGCTGCGGAGCATCGTCGACCCGAGGCAGGGCACGGAGAGCAAGGCGAAGAAGGTGACGGGGAATGAGCGGGAGGAGGAGCAGAAGCAGAATGAAAAGTATGCCGGCGAGATTGAGAAAGAGGCGGTTCAGGTGAAGGTGCGTTCAAGCGAGCTGTTCCCGATACGACGGCTGGACGCGGAGATTGCAGGATCCAGTGACGGGCGACGATGTGGTGAGTGTTTATAGTTGCTGTGCGGGTGGGCGCAGGAGACTCATTGTGCAGAAAATCAAACATGGCGACGACGAGCCGGATCCGCGAAGCACCGGGGAAAACATCCTCGAGCAAGACTTCCCGCCGCCCGACTGGGCAGCGCACCGTCGCCGCGTAGTCTCCATCACCACCCAGCTAGTGATCTGCATCTCCCTCGCCTACGCCCTCTCGCCCCTCATCGTATACATGCTCGTGCACCAGCCGCTCTTCCCGTCCTCGCTCCGGCCCACTTCCAGCGCCGCCCAGCTGTTCACGCTCGTCCTGTCGCTGGTGCCCCCGACGCTCTATACGTATGGGTGCATGTACAAGCTGCGGAACGACGCAGATAGCGATTTCGACGACAGGCTCTGGCATGCGGAGCGCGAGCGCGGGTGGAGGGGCGGGCAGGACAGGGACAATGACGGCACGGTCGAGGGCGAGGAGCGCTTCAAGGAGAGCGCAGAGTGGGTGAATGACCTGGTGAAGGGCGTCTGGCCGATCATCAACCCGGACTTGTACGTCGTGGCCGGCGCCCATGCCGCCTGACGGAGCTGACGACCCATGGCCGACGCAGGTTCGATTCTCTGCTGGACATGCTGGAGGATATCATGCAGTCCAGCGTGCCTCGGTTCATCGTGAGTGCTCGCGGGACGCGTGTACGCGCCGCGCTGACTCGGATCGTATCGTCTGCTAGCACTCCGTCCGCGTATCCGACTTTGGCTTCGGGACGACCCCGATGCGCATCACCTCTGTCCGGTCCCTCCCCGACGCCGGTACCGACACCGTGATGGAAGGCCTAGACGAAAAGGCGCGCGACCACTTGAACGCAGAGCATATCGTGCGTCGCCCCCCTTCCCAGCCAGGGAGGGTATCTATCTCACGCGTGTACGCAGAATCTCGAGGTGTCGTTTGCGTACCGTGCGATGCCGAGTGGGAGTACGGTCGACACAAAGGCGCATAATCCGCAGTACGTCCGAGGTGTCGTTCGTGCGCCAGCTTGAGGCTTACGTGAACGCAGCTTGTTGACGGAGTTCTTCCTCGGGATGAGGGGTGTGTTCGCAGAGAGCGTTCGTGAGTGAGGCGTATTAAGGCTACTGCATTCCTGCATTCTGATGTGTGGATGCGTAGCTGTTTGGGTCGAGTTGACTGGAGTTGCTGGGACTGCTCGGCTTCGGTACGCAAAGCCTCATCATTCATGCTCGTCGGTGCTCACCGCTCTGCGCAGAATGGAGCTCATCCCCGACCCGCCATTGTACGTCCCCGCCTTTCACTCACCGTCAGTGTCAGAGACTCACCCCATCCTCCCCGATAGCATCAAAACCACGCTGGTGACGCTCATGGGCCTCCCGTCGATCTCCCTCTCCGTCGTGCCCATGTCCGAGCGTCTGCCAAACGTGATGAACGTGCCGCTCCTGAGCGACTTCATCGCGAAGAGCATCAACGCGGCTGCGGCGGAGTACGTCGCTCCGAAGAGCCTCACGCTGGATTTGCAGCAGCTTATCAGCGGGGATGACATCAAGAAAGGTGGGAGTACTAGTGGCGTCCTGTGTGGAGCGGCTGACGGGGGATGGATAGATACGCAGGCGATGGGCGTGCTCATCGTGCATATCCACCGCGCGGTCGGGCTGAAGAAGATGGACGCGAGCGACGAGAAGCGTGCGTGGTGCTATCTGCATTCCCGCCCATTCGGGATATTGCTTGCTGACACGGACCCCTCGGTGCCTCTGCGTTCGCTGGCATGAACGGCAGCAGCAGCAGACCCCTACGTAACCCTGACCTTCTCGAAGCAGGGCAAGCCGCTGTTCAGCACGCGCATCATCGAGGGCGATCTGAACCCCGTGTTCGAGGAGACGGCGGCGCTGCCTGTGGACCCGAATACGGTGAAGATTGGGGAGAAGCTGAGTCTGCAGGTGTGGGATTCGGACCGGGCAAGTGCTGTGAGTGTTGCCTTTCCGGCGAGGAGTACGCGATAGCGAGACTCATCGTGTGCAGGATGACATGATGGGCTTCGTCGAGGTCGATATCATAGATCTCATGCGCGAGAAGAACACGCCCGTCCGCCGCTGGACGCCCCTGGCGAGCCCGGACGACCAGTCCCGGCCGGGCGAGATCGAGTACACCGTCGGGTACTACAGCAAGATGGCGCCGAATACGTCTATGAAGACGGATGGGAGCGATCCTGGGATTCCCGAGGACCTCAAGAACGAGCCTGCGTTCCAGCAGGCGAGAGCCGTGGCTCTGAACGACCTCGAGGCGGCGGTGCTGTGCACGCCGCCCGATCCCGCCTGGCCGAGTGGGATTCTGAGCGTGCAGGTGCATGAGATTAAGGGCTTGACGGTGAAGAAGTTCGGGAAACAGAATAGGGGGAAGTCTGGGGAGAAGGGACAGGAAGAGGGGGAGAAGGAGCAGGAGGAGGGAGAGGGCTTGCCGAGTTCGTATGCTTGCATGTTCGTGAGAATTCCTCGTTTGTCCTGGACTCGTCGCTGATAGCAAGTGTTCGTGCAGTGAGATCAACGATCAACTAGTGAGGCTGAGGAAGACTGTCAGTGGAGTGCGTCGCGTTGACGCTCTCGATTTCCAGGTGTATTCGACTCGTGTCAAGCCCGTGACGGCGACGCCGATCTTCAATGCGGGCACGGAAAGGTTCATCCGCGACTGGAGGACTGCGCATGTCAGCGTTGTGGTGCGCGACCAGAGGATGCGGGAGAATGACCCCGTCCTTGGTATGGTGTTCCTCAAGGTCAGTCGTTCAAATAAAGAACCAGTGACAGGGACAGCGGTAACATCTGCAGAATAGTTGTCGGAACTCCTCGTTCACGCGTCCGAGATCACCAGATCTTACTCGTTGGAACATGGAGTGGGCTACGGGCGGATCAGGATATCGGTCCTCTTCCGACCTGTGCAGGCCAAGTTGCCGCCGCACCTGCTAGGCTTTGATACCGGCACCCTTGTGGTGCGCAACGTCCGCGCACGGCCGAGTCAAGAACATCTTGCGGAGCTGGCAAAGTGCGCTCTGCATATGAAGACTTACACTAGTGGAACGAAACTGTCCAGGTCTACGGCGGAGAAGCAGGAAGACGGATCGATTGTCTGGCAGGTGGACAAGCCGTCGGAGATACCTGTGCAGAAGCGCTACAGCTCTTCGTTCTTCGTCGCGTTCAAGACCACAAGTCCTATCACGGGAACGAAGAAGCGGGCCCTGGCTGTTCTCTGGCTACGCGATATCGTTGACAGCGAGGACAAGGCTATTACTGTGACCCTATGGCAGTCCGAGGACTACAGCAGACTGAAGCACAATTATGTCCCTTTGGACGGAGACTTGTCTGCTTGGGACGCAGACAAGCAGAAGATGCACAAGATCGGAACCGTTGAACTTGATGTGACTTTTGTACCCGGAGTCACTGCGGCCCACCAGCGCGTCATGAACCGCAGAAATAAGGAGATGAAGCAAGCATGGGAGGAATTCGATCGCAGGGAGGCTGCGGGCCTGACGGATAAAGTCGGGCAACAGAGCTCTGAACTGCAAGAAGCGGCGGCCCAAGATGCCAAGAGTCGTAGAACCGACTCCGACAGCGTCGACAGCGTCGGAACCTCCTACACCGAAGTGAACCCGGAGGACGTTCATATGGATGTGCACGACGCGAAAGGCGGAGTTGACGAACATCACGATCACGATAACGCTGACTACGACGAAAGCCACGAATCGGAACAGGAAGGAGATGAGAAGACGCACAATCCGATCAAGAAACTCAAGCAATGGCGAGAGCACGAACATGAGCTTGGACGTGAGCACAGGGGTCTGAAGCAGGCCAAGCCCGCCAGGACCGCGGAGTGGATCAAGGACAACGTTGAAAATGCTGTCGACAAGGTTGAAGGCCGCTTCAAGCAACGCAGCCGGGAACCCGACGTCGAGACGGAAGTGTAATGTGTCAGTGATATACTGCCGAACACCTTCATCAACGGGTGCTGTACGATAATGAGTGGGTATCGGACACCTTGGATAATCTGGTATATAATATGTAGTTGTATACAATGTACTATCTAATGACTCACGCTGACTGTAATATACCCCGGACGCAATGCCATATCTATTCTTCCAAGAAGGGACTCGTACAACATGGGTGGATTGGATGGATTTGGTGCAACAGTGACGAGGCACCATTAGCTTTCGCCGAGAGAGGACAAGATTTGATGGTGGGGGACATCATGATTGCGCCTTTATGCTGCTAAGCCTCATAACAAGCGGTATCAGGGACGCGTTCTCGCTGGATGCTGCGAACTGGACGTGGTCCAAGTGAACCTGTTTCAGAGTTCAGAAAATCAACAGACAAGCAGGACAAAATAGGGGACAGAACTCACGCTGAACCTAGACAATTAGAATCAGCACACGTCGAGCCAATGCTGAAAGGGATCACTTACCAATGATTGAAGTTTGTCTCGAACTTTCCTAAAAAATCCCACCGCTTAGCCATAGCTTGGTCACCGAATTGACTCTCAGCCGCGGCCAAGGACTGAGAAGCGCTCTTCGAGAAGCTGTGCGTATACAGGGCGAACGTCGTGCAAGTGGTCATGAGCTTAGAGAAGGGCTACACGCGACCACGCGGAGCATTAGATTGAAAAACCAGCGAAGCAAATGCGACTCACACGTAGCAACTTTGAACTAGTGAGCATGCACTCCTTCAGGCACGTATCCAGAAAGTCGACATGGTCTCGGAGCAGCTGGTCAACAGTGCTCACTTTCGTCAGCTTCATCTCTAGGTCACGCCAGTTGGGCTCCAGGACCTCGGCAGTGGCGAATCCCATAATCTGCTGGACGAACGCCAGCATCCGCGAGCGCAGCAGATGCACGCGCAGCCGCCACATCTCGAAGTCATGGTGGTGCGGCACAGACTTGCGCCAGACCACACCCTTCTGTTCGATCCACATGGTCGTCAGGCACTGCTCGACATGCTTGCAGTGCAGCAGGAACCGGAATAGCAGCTGATATCGTAGTATAGTCTTTCTGGAGATGACGAGGGATAGCGGGAATTTGACATTGTAGTCGAAGGCGAGGGCATCGATGACTGCAATGAGTCAGATTTAGCAGGTGAGACAACATGCAGTGAGGACTTGCCCATAATCTTCTCCGAGTCCTCTTTATCCTTATCCTTATCCCTATCCTTTGACTTCTTCGACTCGTCATGCCCCGCAGATTCCGAAGGCGTCTTTTGCCCGTCCTCGCTGCCGCCAATCACGCCACTAACGTTTACCACCTTCATCAGCCAGTCGTACAGCTTGCTCGAGGCGAGCGTGACTCTGACGTCCTCGCGGAACATTGCGTCGTCGCCGTGCATGTCTGTGCTGAGTGTCATGTCTAGGAGGCTCTGCAGCTTCACCACAGACGCCGCCTTGACGTACTTGCGCAGCTCTGACTGCGAGAGGTCCAGGAAGTGCGTGAGGAAGGAGGATTGAGAGAGGAAGAAGCAGCGCTTCAGGGAGCGGAGACGAGGGACTAGCTGCTGGTCCTTCAAGAGTAGCTGTAGTAATGTTCGGTTGGCATGGGTGTATGCTTCTTCGATGAACTTGTAGAACCTGCAAATAGGATGGCATCATGCATTCTGTTAATAGGCAGCCAGGATCTGCGGTGTCCGAACCTTTCATCGTCCATGAGTAGTTCACCCTCTTCGGACTCTTGTAGATGGCTCTTGATTTCGATCCCACACTCCCGGATGACGTTCAGATATTTGCCTGCAAGCAGGATCTTGTGTTTCAACGGTTCCAGTAGGGGCGGTATGCATGCACCCCCGGGCAACCGACCGCTTTGGGGTCTGACAGAGGGTATACCCGCCTGACGCTTCGACGGACCCGACACCGTCGAGCCGTCTCGCAACTTTCAGACAACCAATTCAGTTTGCCGGCAGAATGTCGTGTGAATCGTCCAGGAGTTAGAAGAACTCACTGTATACCGCCTCTCCCAGTATTCGTCGACGTAGTCCATCTCCAGCGTCCCGCGATTGATAAACTTACTCTCCTTCACACACAGCTCCTCGTACGGATCCAACAACCGCCCCGTTGTAATCCATGTCTGGAGCATCGTCACGTACGGCTTCCCCGCCGCCCGCAACAGCGTGCTGTATAGTTTCTTCGCCGCCGGATCCCCAGACATGGTCTGCGCCTTCTCATATACAATCGTCAGCACCTCCCCGCCCTTGACGGCGATATTGTTCCCGCTGTCCACGCTCACGCCGAGCGCGTTCTTCTTCATCTGCGACATAGCCGCTTTGAGGTGCGCGCCGCCAAGGCCCAGCGCCTCGTCGCGTTCGTTGTCCTCGATATCCGACACGGACGCGGAGGAGGGGAGCGACATGGATGCGTCGTCGGCGCTGGCAAGCTCCGTGACGAGCTGGTGCAGCAGGTAAAGTGTGTGCACCGTCGGGTGGATGTAGAACCAGAGTTTTTGGAGACTGAACTGTAGGCTCGTGTTGAACGCGTGCTCGAGCTGGGAGAGGAGGGTTTGGTAGTCCTGAAGACAGGTTAGTACGGCGTGAATAGGGTATCTGGGCGCTGACCTTGAGCATGTCTCGGAGAGCAGCGCATAAGGCGTGGTTGACCATGCCAAAGTCCAGGTCGCTGCGCAGCTCGATAAATGAGGATATCGCGGTGTAATAGGTTGCCAAGGGTATGATGCGTTCTACGAGGTCTCGCAGTGAAGGGTCTAAAGACCGGCGTAAGACAGAAACCAGGAGAAATACTGCAATGTCTGACCTAGGGAAGGCGATACGACAAAGCGGATGCCCTGAAGAGGGTCGTCATCTTCAGGAGAATAGTCTGGGTGGTGTCGGATGTAGACACCCTCGATGCCCTTGGAATGGTATCAGGAGAGGTGGAGACTTGGAGTTGGACTCATGAGCACCCTGTCATAGCGTGATTGAGAAAGAACCTAAGCCAAAGTTCTTCCTCAATCAAACTACGAGGGTGGGCACAAGCCTAACTTCGGAGTAGAAGTTAGAGAACGTACCATGAGGACGTACAGCAGATCCTCCAGAATCAAAGCCTCCTGTACATCGAGTGGTATCCGCTCCAAGCTTTCCTGCTTCGCCTTGCCTTTGAAACTGGCCAACGGCACGCTCCCATTCGAAACGACGCGTGAATTCAAGGGGGCGCGGACGAAGGACGTCTCGGCGATGAATGACGGCTCCTCATAGCCTGCGTCGACCGTTCAGCAATCTAAAGTATAATGAAATTAACATATGCGACCTCTCGACCGACTATGTCCGTCCAGTTCTTCATCTTCTTCCCGGTAATGTCTGCTCCTCCGCGCCGACGCGAGTGTCCCAGTAATCTGCGAGACTATCAAGCCGACATAGGACTTCAGATATTTGGCGGTACCTTATTGTACTCCTTTGTCGACAGAGTCAGCTTTTTACGGCTGCCGTTGTGCGTCCTCGGAGTGTATGGTTCCATGCTCGACGTATAGCTCGGTGCGGCGAGGAAGAACGAGGGCAAGTTCGACACGCTTGTGGCGCCGCCGGCGCGGCTTTACCTCTCTTCTCACACATTTCTTCCGCGTTGAAGCTGCCGTCGGGCAGCGAGCAAGCAGGCTCGCAGACTGATACGACTGGCCTAGAGGAGACTGTAATTGGGCAAGATGAGGGACGCTAATATCTACGCTACGCGGAGGGCGCTGCCACGCATGGTGAGTATCACTTAAGACTGCACGCTCAACCTTCTGACCCAGCGGTACAGAGCTGGCACCCCCGTAATCTGTATAATCTGTGGCGACGCTCTCTGGGCAAGAAAGTACGGGAAACTGATTTCACCAATACCACCAAAACACTGTTCCAGCAGCGCTGGGCGGCGAAGCAGCTCGTCCGGGCGTACCACGGTGACTTCATCAACGAGAAAATCTTCAAACGGTGGTACCTCCCCGCGACGCTGCCCGACGTGCGGCCGCGGAAACGGATCGCGGGCGACGACAGCATCGACCTTACCAGCTGGGCAGGGCGCACGCGGACGGCGAAGCGCGAGAAGGAGCGGCTAGCGGAGGAGGAGGCGAAGGGCCTCGCGCCTGTGGGCAGTTTGATGTTTGCGGAGGTGGAGAGGCGGATTGACGTGTTCATCTTTCGGTGCTGTTTTGCGCACAGCGTGTATGAGGCACGGAGGCTGGTCATTCATGGTGATGTTTTGCTGAACGGGAAGAAGGTGCGCTTGGCGATTTTAGCTGTACTGGGTATCACTCATCTTAACTCTTCAGCACCAAAATGCCAACACCAGGCTGGCGCCGGGAGATATGGTCTCGGTCAATCCAAAGGCGATACGGTTCCTACAGCCCCTTCCTGAGACCAAGTCAGAGGAGAGCGAAGCTACGGAAGCATCCTCAGAAACGTCAACGGAGAAGACCGGAAATGAAGTCACCTCCGAGGCAAAGGCGGAGAGTGAAGCCTCCTCGAAAGAGACTGCTGAAAGCCAGGCGTCCGCTTCAGAAGAGGACCTCGAGGATTCCGAGAACGAAACCGAGAAAGCCCCCTCCAAACCCCGGCGCACCGAGCAGCTCTCCATCCTCGCTGAGCTTGCCAAGGACCCGAACCTCACACCCTTCAACCTCCCCAAGTACGCGTCCCCCTTCCTCTTCGTCCCCGCGTACATCGAGGTCTCCTTCCCGACCTGCTCCGCCGTGTACGTGCGCCACCCGACCGCGCGCCCGGGATACTCGGAGATCCCGACGCCGTTCGACGCGGACGGCGAGGTGGTGAGGTTGGCGTGGGAGTGGTACTCGCGTGTGCGCCCCCGGATGCGGAGCAAGAGCCAGCTGGCGCGCATGCCGGAGAGGAGGGAGAGTAAGGGGCCGTCGTTGGTACTTTAATGGGTCGTTAATAGTGAGCTATATGTCATCCCTGCCGGATGTGCAGAGAAAGTATGGGGCAATGCATCCAGGTCAGCGTTGTAGGGTTGCAGGCTGGCACGGGACGGTTATTCGTGGAAGCAGTCACAAGCGACGGCCTTTCGCGAGGTGAGCTCGCCTCGGGCAGCCTTTCCGAGACTATTTTGGAGGTTATCATCTCTGCCTTGGTTTAAGTCTTGCATGTGCGAAGAGTGAGGGGGACAAGCATTTGGATGATGGTGAACGAATTCATTGCGGCTGATACAGGAAACACGACAATGTGAGGATACAACAAGGTGAATTAGCACACGGTAAATAATTAGCATCTGCGAGAGGCGACCTCCGCAGGGAAACATTAGTGAATGGGAGTCGTAAGTGATCGTAGATATAACTCGTGAACGATGAAAACTAGGGCCTCCAGTTAGTTGACCGCTCAGTCCAGAAGGCAGCGTCGACCCTCACCATTAGCAATAAGTTAAAGGTCTATGCTTGAGCTGCGCCGTCATTTCGGAGCGCCTTTTCAGAGTCAGCTGTGCCCTGCCTTGTAGGATGGGGCGCCGGCTGATGGTGTAGGTAGTAGTTGGATGCGATGAAGACCATGACGGTGCTGTGCAGTCAAAGAGTCAGCTACGGACCTTTCAGTCGATATGACAGTTACTCAGACCCACCTGGCCAATGTGAATACCCAGCCTATCCAAAGGAGTACAATGTACACAATTATGTAGCGGTAGTGACTATATTCTAGGGGAAAAACGGTGCATTAGCTCTATACACAAGCGGACAACCGCTACGCAGAGATACGCACTTAAGGGTACCTCAGCTTCAGCGGTGATCGCTTGTCTAGTGGCTTCGTCTACACCACTGATGGTAGCTGAATGTGTTGCTCCGATGACCTATTTCAGAGCACTCATGAGCACTCAATACAGGAACAACCAGAGAGCATGCTTACAGTTGACGTGATCGATGCAGCCAAGACTGACAACATCGCTACCACGGCTCCGACTTGTTTGGCGGCTGCCCAGAAGGGCGTCTCCCGGGATTCGGGCCAGAACAGCAGGAAGAAGAATATGCTTCCCTATCGGTCCAATAAATGAGTCGTGCAAAGGGAAATCAGATGTTGCGACTTACGAATACGCAAGCATTGAAGACTCCTGCGAAGATTGTGAGGCCCGTCGCGCCCACTATCTAATGACCGGATAAGTCACGGTCTCGGAAGACGGTATTTATAGTAAACTCACATCGTTGTTGTATACATATACTCCTGGGTACCGCTTCTGCGAATGGTCTTGCAGGTGGAGATATCTATAACCCCGGAGGAATTAGAGCCACGCTTCACCATGATCTACTGTATGGATCTACTTACTTGTCAAGCGCGTATGTGGCCAGACACTCCGCCACGACCGTGATGACCATGGCCAATTGGTACAGGATGAACCGCTCCGACCGCAGGTGGTACGCCTTGTTCCACATATTCTTTGACTTGAAGGCAGAAGGCCTGATATTTCTCAAGTCGAGGCCAAAGACGATCGGATTCATGGCGGCGGAAGGGATGGCGGATTTGATCGACGAACTGTAGGAATGAACGGTAGGTAGGAGGATGGTGCTCCTGCTCGCGAGACAGGTTATATAACGACTCTACCTCTCGGGCACAACAGGGATTTAGTAAGCGAATGCGACATAATGTGATCCTTATTCATTGCGGACATTGGGCAGGACCGAGAAGGACCTGGATTGCCTTCCGTCCGGAGTGGGTCGGACGAACGTTTCGGAAATCGGCAGCATCCGGGTACTCGGGCCGACGCCACATTTGTCCATATACGGTATGTTTCGGCTTGGACGACGCTCAACTTGTACAGCAACTTCTGTTTTCAGGTGATTCGATAGGTTCCATCTCAAAAGGCGTACAGCTAGATAATAGTGAGACGGTCCTCCCGAGCCGGCTATGGACTCTGCCGGCTCAATGTTCTCTGAATCTTGGGTGCGCCAGGGTGCCGTGCTGACGACCGCGCCTGGCTCTCCGACCGGACTCGGCATGAACGACAGCTCTCGGAAAGATGTGCAACACGACAGGGATGCATGATGATAAAGCTGCGTGTCGCGATTCGTAAACATCATATATCGGTGCTGCAGGCTGACTCGGGCCGCCTCGTAGTCTGACCTAGCACAACGAACAACAGCGAAATCCCAACGCATGGATGCAGGTACGTATACGATTAATACCAGCTGATTCTCAATGACATCTGGGATGGAACCGACTTTCCTGCCTAGCCTAACCAGTGCGGCCTGGAGTTCATTGACAGCAGAAGACGGCGACGGGGCAGTATAGGACCTCACGAACACGAGAGCTCATGCCACGGTCCGGCTAAAAACAAGTATGAACAGTTGAAGATTTTGAAGACAATAAGCGGCGAAGTGAAGGATTTGACCAGGACTTGGGAGACGTCGAGATCCCAGGTAGCATTATAACCACGTTGACTGAGATCTCGACGTCTCCTTGTCGGTAACGGCGTTATCGACAACTTGGCCAAGAAACGCTCAAGGTCTCAGTTTCTGCTTTCAATGTAGAGGAGCAGCCAAATTCCTTGCTCTCCGAGACATCTCCACTGGATCAAGTACTCCAGGGGTTATGGGGTTCGAGTGAGTTCCATTCTGAAAAGACTCTGCAGGTTACCAGATAGTAGCCGTGTTCAAGATAGCGCCCCCCCTGGCAGTGGCTGCTCCTGTATCTCGGTCGCCTTCCACTGTTCCGGAGGAGTCAGAGTCCGTCATGACCTTACTATTGCACCTCGGACTTACCCCACAGTTCCTACAGATGCACCGAGCTCCGAGGAATAAATGCTCATAAATTCATAGCCTAACCGGACGCGAGGTCCGCTGAAGTATGTACAAGGACCCAAGAAATTAAACACTGATCCTACAGATGCACCGAGCCCCGAAGAATAAATACCTACAAATAGCCTAACTAGAGGCGAAAGTCCGCTGAAGTATGAACAAGAACCAAAGAGAGATATATCATAACCGATACGTCTACGAAGCCGAGATTGAAGAGAATGGCCTAACGGCGTCGCTGTATAACGAGAACTCGGGGAACCGAACGTCCAGCTGGACACCAGCGGCCTCGCATTCTCTCTTTAACCATGGCACTCCTTCTACCAAGAAGTCCTGAAATCCTGAGCTCATTCCAGAGCTACGTTTGAGCACCCATACCGCAAACTTTATGTTTCGAAGGCACCGGAATGGACGGGTATACACGTATGGGACGATCGCCCGGAATTTATGGATGTCGACAAGATCCCTGGCGCCGTATGACACCATGCACAACTTCAAGGTCTCAAAGTCCTTGGCAGGTTGGAAGATGAACGACCGATCCCAGAGGGCCCCGAGTCGCGAGATATGCCTGTCGACGGCGTCGAGCTTGAGCTCCTTGAAGACCATGCATTCGGACAGCATGCATATTGGAATTAGCCAAGGCCATCGCGTTGTCGTTGTCCGGAACGATATCGATAGGGCATCTAGTCGCGACCCCAACTTGTGTTGCCGAAGGAGCCGCCGAAGATGTTATGGCTCGAAGCTCTGTATGCGCAGCCTGATGAGTCGGCGCAAGGAGGTCGACCCAGTGCTATCTTCTGTCCGTCTCAGGTGCGAGAGCTCACGGAGCTTCAACTCTCCGCCCACGACGGTGAGACTGGATAGGTGCGGAAGAGGGGTGATGTGCCGCGGAGTATCGCTCGGGGTAGCAACCCAACCTTCTACGTGGATCTGCCGAAGGGAAGTTCCGAGCAAGCGCAATGCTTCTTCTAGCTGCTTGTCTCATGCATTCCGGCCGGCACTGCCATGTCAAGGTCTCCATCGGGGCCAAAGTTGAAAGGCGGCGCCAGGACTGTGTTTCGTGGAAAGGAGGCATGTTGGGTCAATCCGTAGGTGCGGGAATGCCGCGGCATGAAGAGGATATGATGTCCGATCACTTTCAGGTCGTTGGCGTGCAGGATCAGGCAGAAGCACCTGCCAATGAGGCGGGGCCTCTCGTCTATTGACGCGTGCCAGGGCATATCGCCCACGGTTGCATCGTGGACGATGGTGCGGACGACGTGTCCATATTTCTCCAGTGACGGGGATAACGCAGCGACATCAGTGGAAGGAAAGATGACCAGGGTGCGATACAGGTAGTGATTGACTGCCTGCCGAAATGCACGGGACGTGAGGGCAAGCGATGCGAAGGCATGGAGTTGCCGACGGTATCGGGCGATGCGCTCTATTTCCTTCTCCTTTGACACCGCCTGAAGTGGCTGGTCCGCGAACTTGTATCGGTGAATGTGCCAAGGCAACGGGTCCAGATCCTCAAGGACCATGAAGAGGATTCCAACTGGTAGCGGTGCCCACAGAGGCCCAGGGTTGCCTTGCGCAGGTTTTGCACGAAAGAGTATGTGGCGGAAAGACGAGCCGTGATTGATAGTTCTCGACTTCTTTGCTTCTGCTGATGTTTAGACGAGGGGAGTGATGAGAATGCTGGGACGGGGCGGAGACGGGAAGGGAAGGAAGGAAAGGAGGATACAGGCAGAAGATCGGGGGAGGGGGAAGGGGGGAAGGAAGGGAAGCCCGGGGCAGGGATCACATATATGGATCCACGGCTCGTATATGACTGGCACGACGGTCATCGACTGCCCGAAGAAGACTGGAATTTTGAACATGTGTACCTTTCAGACTACCTTCTGCAGAAGAAGGTTGAGAACCAGAATGTGGTCACTATGTGATGGGTTATCAGTGCAGCACTACCTCAAAAAATTCCCTATCACAAGCTGTATATGTAGCCCCGGAGTGCTGCATCCCAGTTAATCAGTCAATGTTTCACATAAGTCATCTCAACATAAGATGCAATCGAGTACATTCAGTCCAAATCAACTGAGAGACATCCAGTACAGAAAAACTAGCTGTAGTTTGAATCAATGCCTGATCCTCCAACTCACTTGTTGGCCCAGAAACAATCTGCGGACGCAGACGATCATGCCTGACCTACAAGCCCCATACGAGAGAGCGAGAGAAACGGAGGAAGGGTGGTTACTTATCATTGCCCTGATCTCATCCTTTCGTTTCTCACAGGTGCTTTGAACATCTTCATCTCCCTTTGATAACCAGAGAACAAGCATTCTCAGGGAGGTTGTCCTCCCTCCGTCTCCGTTTGTTGTGATTGTCTGATTGAGCAGATGTGACAAAGCCTCCACCGGCATCAGTCCACCAAATATCTGTAGGTTGACCAGTCGCGGCAGAGGCATGGGAACACTTGAGATCAGGAAGGGTGTCGTGTTCCAGGTATGAACAATCAGTTCTTCAAGCAACAAGGAGTGCATCGACAAAGCGTGCAGAATTTGCTTATCGTATCGCTGGGCTTTTGGTGCGCCTATCCAAGTAAGCTTTCGGAGTGCCGGCAGAGGTCGGCTGGGGATAGCGAACTCAGGTAATCCAGGATCGAGGGCCTTCCAGGAAGGGCAGGCCTGACGAGGGAGAAAGAGGCTGTGACTGCCATAGACGCCGAGCGCGTGGACATCTGTCATTGAGGCGAAGCACCGATCCAGAGCAAGATACCCACATCTGCTCAAACTTGGCATGCGGTCTTGTAAGAGAGGACCCGGGTTGACTGCGTCGTACACGAGGGTACGGACATGTCCACCATGTCTTTGCAGAGCCAGCGCGAGGCTACCGACATTGGTGTCGTTGAAGATGACGAGATCACGGTACAGATAGTATTCAACTGCTTCTCGAAATTTGCGCGAGGAACGCGCCAGCTTGGCAAAGAATACTAGTGACTGGCGGTAGAGCTCTCTTCGTTCGAGTTCACAACGCCAGTTTACATTCTTCTCCCAGTCTGGATAGGGCGAGACATAATGCGGGACGAAGGGCTTGAATATTTCCAGCAGAACATCGACAGGAATGTCATTCATTGTAGCCCCGGGCTGAGGATTCCCTGCCATCACCGTGCCACCTCCCGGGTCAGCAAGCGGCTGAGGAATAATGGCGAGCACCGAGGTCGCTGATGGGCGTGGACACCTTCAGTAAAATATCAAGCAAGACCCTAACACTTCAGAATAGCGATGAATCGGCTACTCGGAAGCCTGGAGGATACAAGAAGTAGAGGACTGAGTGAGTCGAAGTGGCGCTTGAAGGAGAGCAAGTCGTGGGCGTCGCTGACGTAACTGTAGCAGCCACAGGGGTTGGGCGAGCCGCGAGGCCACACGCAGTGCTTCCTTCTCGACCATCCTTTCCTCCGATTCCTATCCGGAAGAATCACCCATCTTCAAGTTTCAGAAATTCCTTTATCCTCAGTCCAGTCGGTCTACATATTTCCAGTCGACTCAATATGTGTACGCGATCATCTCTCTTATACTTGGCCGCTGGATTTGCCCCTGCGCTTCTTTTTACAGAGAGGCCTTTTACCTGGGATTTGGTATTCTGCCTGCTGATAGGATGACTTGACTGAACTGTCCCGGGTCGCCCCGAAGCGCTGTCCGAACCAAAATAATATCTGAATTCCTCCCGCTTCTCAGCAGATGCTCTTCTGCGCTCCGAGTGCATTGGAGGCGTCTCTGCAAGTAAAGCTCTATACAGTGTTTCTACTGACTCCCCATGAGGCTCTGAATGGAAGCAGCCAGACCTTTCAAGCTCGAAGCCCGAACCTCCAAGTTGCTGAATGTGGGCGTCCTGCAAACATGCGACCGACAATCACTACCGAGTACTCCTATCCCTCAGCCTCCGCTGAATAGAGGAATGCGCTATAGGCAGGCACTTCCCAGGACAATAAGTCAATCGTCTTACCCCCGATTCATCTCAGTGGTAAGCCGACCTTTGCACCCCTATGTACTGAGTTCTTTATTAGGCTTCCGGCCCAGTACATGTCCGATCATCGCTCTCGCACATCTGACACATGTTCGCGAGACCCAGGAGGACATATTCCTCCGCAGTGGAGGTCTTGTACACCTCTGGTCCGAACGGACCTCTCCTCCCCAATGGTTTCTGGAGTAGATCGACTTGTGTTCAGGCTCATGCCCTGGCAAGCGGTTTAATGACGAAGGTCCCGAGTCCTCGATGGTGGTTCGCAAGGGGGGAGACGCTATCAGGTTATATATTTTCTACGGCCTGATCGTCTTCTATTAATACAATCCATCCACACTGGGAATCCTGGGATCAAGGCAAGGGTTGTCCCCGTCGGTATTCACCTAACACCTACAACAATGTCAGATCGGCGTGAGTGATAACATTACCTTGGATACCTACCTCTCCTTAGGTATCTTCCCGAATGCGTACGCCCTCGTCCTTCTCCCTTCAATCTTTCAACGGTAACATTATCGCCTCGTCTTTGCCAGCCCTCTATTGAACGTCGCTTATCGCCGGCGGGACTATTATCGAAACCCACGACTGAATCAAGCCCCAGCGCTCCCGCCCTTCTTCTATTTGGTCCGCACATTCTCACCAGTGTCAGCAGCGCCTTGGCATCTGTTCCTCGCTATCATCATCCACGCACGACGCGTTAAGTACATTATGTGTTATGGGATGCTTGGAAGCACCGAGGCGCATCTTTCCAGTGTCCTTCTTCAAATTCTCCTTCCACCCACTTCCAATCAGCATTCCCAGGCTTCCGGCGGCGGCGACGACATCAAGCCTACGGATCTTGCTTTGATTCAGACGAACGGAGCTAGCTCCATTCTGGTATTCCCGTCCTTATTATACTCGCAGCTTTTCGAATTCACTAACATCTGCTTTAGGCCGATGTATCCCCGCCCTCCAGTTTAGGACTTTGGCCGTGCAGATCCTGGAACAGAATCGGTGGGAGTGCTGGGCGTCTTGAAACGACTTCCCGTCGGGAGATACATTCCTGTATGCTACCGATTCTCAAGGGACCGAGCGTCGCTGGAAAGAACTGTTCGGAAATGATTGCATGGTATTCATTGGGCTGGATGTTCTCTCAGAGTTATGCACTCGGTGCCGTAGGTGTAGGCCAGCGCTGTGCTGTTGTTGTCCCATCTGTCATGACCAGCCCGTGTTCCGGGGTGTGTCGCAGCTAATTACGCTCTAGCGCGGGGCACGTCACTGCGATGGCAGTTTCTTTGACAGCCAACCCCCCTTACTCTAATTACTGGTCCCTCCCCGCTCCCACTCCGCGCTGTTCTCTTGGGTATTTTGGTTCGTGCATCTTTTACATGGAGGTGACGCTCCGACATTTGGTCCTCCGAGCCAATACGTCGAGCGGCCAGGCTCGGACCGCCGGTACGCCGGAATATCAGACTGAACCCAAGTTAAGCCGCATGTCGGGGGTCAACGGCATAAAGTCGTGTCCGTATCTTTGACAACAACATCAGTTCGACCCCGCGTTTGTGGCGTGTTTACTCCCCACCTTGTCCCTTCGGTCGTGAAGCTGACACGCGTGATCCTGGTCCGGCCACCTACAATAATGGCCACAATCCGATGTTATCCAAATCAAGCGCTGCGCACATTACGTAGGGTCTCGTTCTTGGGGCATGCAGCTGAGCGTTCCCGACACCCCCGGCGGCACCAACCTCATTCTCAATTTACCCGAGCGTACACAGTCCTCGGGGACAAACATATCTCCCTTCTTCTCAATTGCCCATGACGCAACGGGACAGCAGTAGGCCGGCGGTACCGACGCGCGCGTCCAGGCCAGAAGACGCTCGCCGACACTTTCCAGTGCCGGGCGATCGACTCGCACCGTCGTACCAAGCGCATCAAAAAACTAAAATGTCCCTGGTTACAGGGGCTTTCCAGTGATGCTGCGTGCGTGGACCAGGCAGATGCTGTAACGCGGTCGATAACAGCAAACCGATGCCTCGTATACGTACGGCCGTCGGTCGACTCGAGAGCGAACATCTGCGACTTTGCATGTCAGCGGTAGACTTTGGCCACCGTCCGATCCACGTCCACTGGCAGGGTTGAGGTTACAGTCACAGCGCTACGCAGAACGATCAACCCAAATAACATTGCAGACGCTGTCATCCCCAGCATGGCTGCGGAGCTCCTGCCCTGTCAAGCATTCCATCGAACGCGCCCTTCCCTTCTTATAATAAACAACAACAGCAGCCTGAGCTAATACCAGCCAACAGGGCCCGCAAATTTTTGGTTCGTCTGCTGGAATATTCAGATGAAAGGGATGCCGTGGAGTGGGAGACTGCTCGTCCATTTCGATCTGTGTAGGACAGACCCCGGACACGGGGTGACGGGTAACGCGCCTTGCAATCCAGAACTTGCCTTGAAGGTTCGCCGCCATGCTGATCCAGCCAACAAGAGAACAAGGTGGTATCTATGCACCAAGCAATATATTCTGCATCGGACTGTATATAGTTACGGCTGTACAAAGAGGAGGATGGGGACGAAAGGAGCTGCGGTCGAAGATGTCCGTGGCAGCGCGTAAACGAATACCGCTATATCTGTAGGTCATGAAATACGATATGTATGTAGAGAAGAGGATGGAGGCGATGGATGCACCAAGAAAACGAGTGTATGTACGGCAAGCAAAGAGAGGAAGAGTCTAGGGTTGGTGGTGGGGTTCGCTACACGACAAGGGACAAGGGACACAGGACACAGGACAACAAGAGGCGGAGGGTAGTTGGACAAGGACAACAACGGCAAGAGCGTGTATCGGGGAGAGTAGGCAGGCAGCAATAACGTAGCAGAGTCCGTTCTAGGTAGGTCAGGTATATCAAGCACAAGAGGAGATTCATAGACAGCTCGTCCGAATAAGGCGCGGACTTGCACAACGTTCGTTCGCTCTTCGTCCGCGTCCCGAGGCGGTAGCGATATCGGGGTATCGATATGATTACAGTGTCTTTCGGCGTCGCCGTTCAGCACTTCTTCCACATCTTGACATAGTCACTGTTCTCCCATCAATACCCCCTCACACACGAACACAATAAAACTCAGACACTCACATCCTGAACGCGCGGTCATCAGCGCTGCTCGGCCACGTCGCGCTCCACGTATCCTGCGCCTGGGCAAAGTTATACATCGCAGCTACACAAGGACCAGTCAGCACACCCTCCTCGGCTCCGAGCGAACCTCAACCGAACACTCACTCGCCGACCCGTCGTACCACGGCTTGTCGCCCACGTTATCCGGGAACCACCCGCTCGTCCCGCCCGCCGCGAGGTCGATGATCAGGTAAAACTCTGCCGGAGCGAACAGAAGCATCAGCCCTCCCTTCACAGCATATAAGAGAAGAGAGACCCCGCCACTCACGCTGGTCAAACGGCGCGTTGGGCCCCGAGTTCTGCCACGGGTTGGGCACGACCACCGGCGTCGCCGAGTTGTTCATCGCCGTCGCGGGGAAGTTCCCCCTCGTCCAGAAACTGTTCTTCCCGCTGTCCGTCTTCAGGTTCAGCATCGTGTGCAGGCGGTTGTCCATGTAGAACCGCATGAAGCCTTCATCCCACTCCATCGCGTACGTGTGGAAGTCCTCGTCGAACCCCGCGCGCTTGTTGCTCTGCCACCCGTAGATCTTCCGCTGCAGCGTCTCCAGCGGGCCGTAGTTCAGGCTCGCGCGCGCAAAGTTCACGCCCTGCGCGCCGTACTCGAGCCCGTTGCCCCTTGCTTCCATGATGTCGATCTCGCCGGAGAGCGGCCACGGCCCGTACGTGTCGTCCTCGGGGAGCATCCAGATCGCGGGCCACAGCCAGTCGCCGCGCGGGAGCTTCGCGCGCACCTCGACCTTGCCGTACTGGATGGAGTACTTGCCCTTGGTGTTGATGCGCGCGGAGCGCACGGGGTTGATCACCTGGTAGCTGGACGAGTCGCCGTTGGCCGTGCACGCGGAGGAGTTGTCGGACGTGCAGTCGGAGAGCTGGTAGGAGCCGCCGTTCCAGATGTCGATGCCGTCGTCGGTGGAGAGGGTGGGCATGATGTAGAGCTGCGACGCGTCAGCGGGAAGAAGAGGTAAGCAAAGCTGGAGACTCACCTCGCCGTCCTGGGTGTAGATGTTCTTCGAATCGTCCGTCGTCATCTCAAACTCGCCATTCCTACACGCCATCAGCGCCCGGTCACCCAAAAGAGCAACTCGAAACTCACCCAAACCCACCGAGCTCGATATCGTAATTCCACGTATTGCTCGTATCCAGGCTATCAAAGTCATCCTCGAGCACCAGACACAGCTGGCTATCCTGGAGGACCTGGACGCCCGCATACCCGCGCCAGCAAATAATCCCCGCACACCCGAGGCCCACGAGCATCCAGAGCACCGTCAGCCACCAGCTCGCGCGCGCCCACCCGTCCTTCCGCCCAATCCACGGCTTCTCCTCCTTCGTGAGCTTCCTCTCCAAGCGGGAGCTGGGCATGACGGGCTTGGCTTTCATCGGCAGGCTGGGGAGGGACACGGCGCTGCCCGCGCCCTCCGCGCCCTGGCTCGCGGCGTACATGTACGCGGGCGGCGTCCAGAGGCTGCTCGTGGGCCGGCTGCTCGGGCTGAGGAACGGCGCGCGGAAGGTGGTGACGCTGCTCGTGCGCGGGAGCGCGCCGGCGTCGCTGAGGTGGCCCTGGCTCGCGTTGTTCGCGCGGTAGGTGACGCCGCCCATGCCGACGCCGTTGCTGCCGTAGGTGCTGCCGCGGGGACTTCCCCCGTCCCGCGCGCCCTCTCCCATGAAGGGCGCGTACGGCCGCCCGAGCTCGCCGAGATCGCGCTCGCTGCCCGCGCGCGTGCCGAGCGCCTGGTAGCCGTTGCCCGCGGGGGCCTTCATGCTCTCCATGGAGCTGCGGCGGCTGGTGACGCCGGGGAGCGGGTCGGGGTTGCCCGGGTGGCTCTGGAAGGGGAAGGGGTACGCGGAGGGCGGGGCCTTCGCGGCGGCTGCCGGGGGCGGGTAGGAGTCGCGGTAGAGCGCGGCGGGGGTCCAGTTGGCTGCGTCGGCGGGCGGCGGCGGGGACGTGCCGCCGGGGGTCTTGAAGGGGTCGGCGGAGGTGGGCGAGGCGGGGTCTTCGGGGTAGGAGGTGACGACGTTGCTCGCTGGGGCTGGGAGGGGTTAGTAAGGTGTTTGGGGATAGAAATTGCGGCGAGAAGACCGGGCCCGGCCATTCCTCCTGCCAGCGACACTCGACGTCGACAGCATCAATGGATCACCGTCGCTCGGAACGCCTGGAAGACGTATTCCGTCCAGAAATAGGGCTGATGCGCTGCCGACACGCGGCAGGCGCAGGGAAAAAAAAACAAATGCTCACCTGCAGAAGAGCGCCTGCGGTGGTGATTCCTGGGTTTCGGCTGCGTGCCAGCGGGCTGAGGCGCGTCGCTCATGCCCCAGCTCTGCCTGCGCGGGTCGGAGACGCGGCGGGCGCCGACGCCGGCGTTGTTGGCGGTGCTGCTGGTGTTGATGACGTCCCTGTCAGAGTCGCTGCCGGGGTCGGTGGAGGCGGCGTCGGACCAGGAGCCAGAGGCCCTGTCGGGGCGGTCGCGGGCGCCGAGGAAGAAGGGGCGCGGGGGGGAGAGCGGGGACGGGGCGCGGGGAGCGTTGGCGAGGTGGTCGTCGTCGCTGGACTGGCGGCGGGTGGCGGCGTAGCCGGGGCGGGCGCGGCCGAGGGACATGGCGGCGGAGGACACTGGGACGGGGTGTCGGACACGGTGTCTGGTGGGGGAGCCCGCAAGGAAGGGGCTCTTTTGAGCAGCGAGGCCAACTCTGCCCGTGCCATTAGATAGCCGCGCTTCCGGGGTCCCTCTCCATATCGTCTGTCTGATCGACGTGACGTGACGCCTCGATAAGCTGCCGGCGGCTGCCGCGGCTGCTTCGGGGAATGCCTGCGCTGCTTGGGGCGCGACGGCGTTTGCTGTCCGCTGCACTCCATTCCGGCGAGACACTTGCATGTTGAGATAGTGTCGTTTGTAATTTCGTTGCATTTTCTTTGCATTTTCCTTGCATTTTCCTTTCATTTCCCCTTCATTTCTTCAGAGTCATTCCCCAGCACTCACCACCCCCTTCGTACCAATGACGCCAGCCTACGTCACCCAGGGCGCTCGTTGAAACGCGTCGGCAGGGCGAGCGCTCTCACCGATCGGCGTCCGGATCTGACACCGGCTGAACGGTTCCCAAACAAGCAACTGCACTTCCCAGCAGGGCAGTCGGTCCCGCCGCTGCTGCCCCGCCCGAAAAGGCAAGATAGGCGTTATCAGCCCGGGGTTCCATTTATACTTTGCCATCGCCATAAGAAGTCCTCCTCCCTGCCAACTCTCCGCCGCGTGTCCTCCTCCCCCCTCTTCCCCCCGTCCTCGTCGTTCTCCTCGTCGTCGCCGTCGTCGTCGCCGCCATGGACTACGACCGCTACGACGCCTTCCTCCACCACATCTTCAAGCAGACTCAGGGCGACGCATGGTTCCGCCCCACAGAGGACAACCTCGCCTGCGGCGTCGCCCTCCGCGTCGCAGACGGCGAGTTCCGCGTCTTTCCCTATGAGAACATCGCCCTCGAGCCCTTCGAGACCGCCGTCAGCGCGCTCAACCCCGTTGTCGCCGTCAAGGTCCGCAGCGCTGCCGTGCACGCTGCCCTCGCTGAAGTGTGAGTTTTCGCGGAGGCATCCGCCCTGCCTAATCGGGCGGCGTCCGATCGCGACTATATGCACCATGCTAACACCCCCCTTCCAGCGGCCCAGAAGACAAGTCCATCTACGTCGACGCCAACACCCGCATCCAGATCCTCGAGACCATGATGCTCCTCCCCCACGCCGACAAGGAGCAGAACGCCGCCTTCATCCGCGACGAGCGCGTCCTCGTCGTCTGGTCAGAGTCCGTCGACACCATCGTCCCCATCTGCCGCGACTTTGAGGACCGCCTCATCAAGCTCCTCTGGCGCTCCCGCCCCAACGCCCACCTCGGCGCCGCCACCTCCTCGACCTCCCACCCCAACTCTGCCTCGGGCTCCGTCTCCGGCCACTCCACCACCAACTTTTCGCCCAACGCGATGCCGCCGCCGCGCTTCAGCACCATCGGCAGCAAGCTCGGGCTCGGCGTCGCCGGCAGCTCAGCCAGCCTCTCCGAGGACCCGGAGAAGGGCGGCGTCGGCGAGGAGAAGCGCAGAAAGGTGAAGAGGACGTGGTATGGCCGCAAGAAGATCGTCGAGATCGATCCCCTCGCGCCCGAGGAGCGTCCCGTGCGCATCCTCGCGCCCATTTACAATGGCATCGCCGCCGGCCTCGCCCTCTTCTTCATCGGCAACGGTATCAGCATCCTCCTCCAGGAGATGCTCCTCGACGGCACCTACATCCGCTTCGCGCTCTGCGCTCTCTGTCCGCTCCTCTTTGCAGTGTCTTTGGTACGTTGGACTTTAAAAGTTGCTGATTGAAGACTGACCTGTCTCCCCAGTTCTTCGCACTACAAATCGTCCAGAACGTCAGCATGGCCATCGGCCCCGTCGCGCAGTACCACGAAAACTCGCGCTACTTCAGTGCGGTCAAGCCGCGGCCGAACAAGCTCGTCGACAACAACCTCCCGCACATCACCATCCAGATGCCCGTGTACAAAGAGTCGCTCGAGTCCGTGCTCGCGCCGTCGATCGAGTCGCTCAAGAAGGCGATGCAGACGTACGCGCGGCAGGGCGGCACCTCGACGATCTTCATCAACGACGACGGGCTGCGCGTGATTCCCGACGAGGAGCGCGACGCGCGCATCGCGTTCTACGCGGACCACAACATCGGGTGGGTCGCGCGCCCGAAGCACGAGGATGCGCCGGACGGGTTCAAGCGCGCGGGGCGGTTCAAGAAGGCGAGTAACATGAACTACGGCCTGGCGCTGAGCTTGAAGGCGGAGAAGCACCTCGCGGCGCTGCAGGCGCAGGAGAAGGCGCGCGAGGGCGGGTCGGCGCGCCGCGGGAGCGGCGGCGAGCCGCGCGCGTACGGGATGCAGTATCAGCACCATGATGGCGGGGATATGACTGCCATGTCGCCGACGAGCCCGAGCGGGGAGGCGGCGGGTGAGTGGGAGGATCTCGAGGAGAAGGCGCTGCAGATGGCGATCGAGGAGGTGTTCGAGGCGAGCGGGCAGCGGTTCCGCCCGTGGGCGGCGAATGGGCGGAGTTGCCGTGTTGGCGAGATTATCCTGATTGTGGACTCGGATACGGTTGTGCCGGAGGATTGTTTGCGGGATGCGGCGAGGGAGATGGCGGAGGACCCGACGGTGGCGATTATCCAGCATGAGAGCGATGTTATGCAGGTTGCGCATCATTATTTCGAGAATGGGATTGCGTACTTTACGCGGAGGATTAACAAGTGCATTTCGTTCAGTGAGTTTTCACCGAGCTGTTTTCTTTGATGTGTGGTGTTGATGGTTTTGCAGCGTGCGCCAACGGTGAGGTCGCCCCCTTCGTCGGACACAACGCGTTCCTGCGGTGGAAAGCCCTGCAGGACGCCGCGTTCGTCGACCCCGCGGACGGGGAGGAGAAGATCTGGTCCGAGAGCAACGTGTCGGAGGACTTTGACATGGCGCTGCGCCTGCAGATGCGCGGGTTCATCATCCGCTGGGCGGTGTACTCGCAGGGCGGGTTCAAGGAGGGCGTGTCGCTCACCGTCGACGACGAGCTCAACCGCTGGCAAAAGTACGCGTACGGGTGCAACGAGCTGCTGTTCAACCCGCTCGTGCAGTGGTGGCGCAAGGGGCCGATTGCGCACCAGATTCATCGGTTCATATGGAGTGCGGCGCCGTTGCATTATAAGCTGAGTATGATGGCGTATATGTTTTCGTACTGTGAGTGCCGTGGTTTCCTCTATCTTGTTTTGAGAAGGTGGACTGATTGTATGGGCAGACGGGATTGCGGCGTCGATTACGATCGGTATTGTCAACTACGTGCTGCTCGGGTTCCAGTTCCCTGTGGACGGGTTCTACATGCACTCGTTCGAGATCTGGCTTGCGACGACGATTGTGTTCTTCGGCTCGGGTAATGTGGGCTTCACGATCCTCGAGTACCGCCTCGGCGAGAAGGGCCTCATCATGGGCTTTATCGAGAACATCAAGTGGATACCGTTCTTGTGAGTTTCTTGCACGCAGTGGTTGTGGGATTGTTGTGCTGACGAATGACGCACCGTAGCTTCTTCTTCTTCGGCGGGCTGAGCATCCCCGTGTCGCAGGCGCTCCTCGCGCACCTGTTCTCGTACAACATGACGTGGGCGGCGACGAAGAAGGAGGTCGAGCGCTCGAACTTCTTCAAGGAGATCCCGAAGATCTGGAAGCGCTTCTGGTTCCCGCTCACGGTGTCGGTTATCATTGTTGCGGGCATTATCATCCTGTCGACGCCGCTTGTGCCGATCGCGTGGAGAGTGGATGGGTCGGCGTGGGCGGTCATTTTCCCTCTTGCGTGAGTGCTGCTCGTTTTTTATTATTTTGGTTGGCAGGAGTGACTGAAATTCTTGGTTTAGCATTGTCGCCGGCTGCCACATCCTCTTCCCGATCGTCCTCAACCCCTGGCTCATGGTCTTCTCGTACTAGACGAGCGGCCTCACATGCGAAAAACACACGACACACGCGCGCCCCGTCGACGTCATCTTGGTCTCCAGGTCTTCTTCGCGCGAGCACACCGATGATACCCTAATGCCGCACACATGCTACGTATATACCACGAACGTTCCCCGCGCGGGGAGAGGAGCTGCATGGTCGCTCTCCGGCTTTCGTCTCGCGCACGCGCATACATACACAGGTCTTCGCCGCTGTCTCTCGCTTGGTCCCCCGCTCGCTCCCCTGGTGTACATATGCCGTCCCCTCTTTTGGCCGCGGCGTTGATGGGAGACATGCGCGTTGGACGCGACGCGATCTCGCTGCATACATTCTCCCTGGATGATTCCCGCCCCACCCCGTTCTTTTTCTTGGACGCTTTATATATCCCCTTGCTCTCTATCTGTCTCTTTCGTCTGCGGACTCGCTGAACGAACTGTTACTGACTGAACTGAACTGTGCTCTGTGTCCCCATTGTTGCATCCCAAAATCATGTTGTCTCCCAGTCTCCACGCATTCTTATCGATATCACCCTTACATGTACTTACCACCACGCCTAGGGACACTTGCCGTCTCACATTCTATACATCGTACAGTAAATTTCGCTAGATAGACAGTGCTTCCGCCTGTCGTGTAGTGCAATGCGTACATACAGTATTGCACCTGTGCAAACTACACTTTGCCGTAGATGACGCTCTCGGTCTGATCGATTGAGTAAGGGTCGACACTGACAGTGACAAGGCGTTGCCAATGTCAGTGTGCTTTGATACCCGCGGTAGGGTCTCTCAGGTGAAACCGGTGACCTTGCGAGAGTAATTAGAGTAGAACAGGGTGTGAAGTCATTGTTCGCGTCATGGAGAGGACCCTGGCAAGCTTAACAACGCGATTTGTCCAGATGACCGCTGTTTTCTCCAATTTTCCCGGGATGTTCTCTGGGACTTGTTGGGAACTGTATGTTCTAACTACGTCAGGGCAGGATCTACAGCCCACCCGCACGTGTCGGGAGTGGCCCCGGAGGTTGTATGTCAAAGGAAGAAGCGGGGTTAAACTGTGGCGGTCTCCACAACGTGGGGTACTGTAGGCATCCCACTCCGAACACAGATGTCCTGCATCTTCGGCGGGAATCGTGAGGCGTTACGCGGTGGTTGAGGTCTTCGCTTGCGGGTGCGCGTGGGCATGAGGGGAGAGGGAGGTGATGGATGCTCTCGTCGGTTTGCAACTTTGCGGAGCGCACTGCAGGCTGGGCGGCCCGGCGTGTGTTGATTCGTGGGGAGATCGTTGTGGTATGAGTGAGCCCAGGAGGCAATGCCGGAGGAGTGGCGAAGTGTGTCCGGGCGAGCTAGTGCGGGGTAATCACGATCCGACCTACCATGGAATTTTGAGTCATGGTGCCACTCCGTAAACATTGGGAGGCGGGATATCAGTGTAGAATTGCAGCTTCTGCAGGGGCAGAGCCTTCAGGGACGGGGCGCATTGCGATTCTCAAGTCGGATCACCTACCATCCGCTCCATCCAGAGTATTGTAATCGTACGAGATGAGGTTAGGCACTGTTGCTAGAATAGGAGATGCTCGGGAGAATCGACGTTCCAGCCTATCCAGTTCATGCATGCAAAATATAGCTCGAACCAGAGGACGCCACCTGGAGGGCACTGCGTTCTCGTGCACAGACGTAATATTCTGGAGCCACGACGGGCGGTTATGGCACGGTGGTAATGCAACTAGAGAGAGCTTTCATACTGGGTTGGAAGAAATCGTGCGACACGAAATTGGACCAGTCTGGTCCTGTTGTCGAACAATGGGGGCAGTATGATTTCTCAATGTGTCCGGCAAATTGATCCGGTGTAAAGTGGATTGCTATGTTGTCTTACTGATGGGGGACTTTCCCTGTACCGGATGGAGATTGGCGGAAGACAAGCTAGGAGTCGCAGCGCAGGCCAACCTTCCCTTCCCTGAGACAGCACACCAGTGGCAGTTGTGTGGAATCCTTCGATCAGGCTGGTAGCTGGTTGCAATTCGGTATGTGGCCCAACGACGTTCGAAAGAATGGTCGAGCACCTCCGCCAGCGCATATGAAAGCTGGTAGAAGAACACGACCAGCCTTTCGACCGCCGCTAGAGAGCCGCGCGCGAGGACCTTCAATTCCGGGCGCTGTTCTGGAAAGTTAGTTTCAACGCGAGCACAGGACGCTTGATTTTCGTCGGAGCACAGCTTATCCAGTCAGCACCGTTCTGTTCCGTGCTGGGTAAGAATACTACGCCGTTCTGCTGGTCCTGAGCAGCCGATGACGTCCGGAAGAGTGGTTCAGCAGCTCTGCCAGCGCTGCTGAGGCCTCTCTAGAAGAGCCACCGTACCAACCCTTGCGACAGTCGCTAGAGGGAAACTAGTGGAAGCAGCTCCAGTCCTGGAAGCAGGACAGGGAGTGAATACCCGTTGAGAACAACGAAAGCCAGCTGGAAGACGAGTGGCACTGAGGCGCTTGATTTCCTTCGGAGCACAGCTCGCCCCGTCAGCCGATATTCCGTTCTCTTCGTAAGAGAGAGCACACCGATTGGTTGAAACGCTTCTCCTAGTAGGACGTTCGAAGGAAGCTCTGCCAGCGTCTACGAGCTCCAACCGACCATCCCTGCGACCGTCGCGAGAGAATAGTTGTTCCATTCGGGAAAGCATGCAGCTTCAGTAGCGGGTGCAGCAAAGGAATGGCGCGATAACGCAAACAGAAATTTAAAGCCGAGCAAGCTTCCGTTCGCTCACGCGTCCGCACGCGTCGGACTCACGTGCCCTCGTCGCGCCTCCCTCTTACCTTTGTCCCCTACACCCGGCCATCGCTCAAAGCTTATTCGCCGCAACAATGTCCGCAGATACCCAAAGTACGAGCGGTGCACTGGGCAAGATATGTAAAAACAGAGTCTGCCGCACGCCGATCGCCGACAACTCGCGGTACACGACGTGCGAGGCCTGCAGGGCCAAACGGAGCGACGCGAAGAAGCGGTCAAGGGTCGAACAGGGTATCGCGCCGGACGCGCAGGGGTTTCATACATTTCGTTTGATGCCGGGGCATTACGGGGCAACGGTGCGTGCACTGCGTTGTATTCCACTATACCCGTTGGGCTCGTAAGACTTATGATCGTATGTAGTTTGTCGTCCAACAGAATCCGTCGATATATCCTATGCCGTACCCACCCCCCGCACCCTTCTATCCCGTCAACACTACGTGGCCTCCCGCGCCCTACGCGCCCGTCGCCTCCACCTCCGCCGCGGCATCCTTCCCTGCACCGAACCCCGCTCCCAACCCCGCACCCCCCGCTGCCCCCTCCCCGCCCGTGTCAGAGTCGGAATCCGAATCAGGCACACCACCCCCGCCACAACCGCGTCAGCGCCTGTGCACCACCAAGAAATGCCGCAAGCCCATCCCGCCCGAGTACGCCTACCGCACCTGCGAGAGCTGCCGCACGCGCAAGCGGTCCGAGCACCAGCGCGCGCGCGCACGGGCGAAGAAGGCGAACGCGACCGCCGCACCCAAGTCGCCCGCGAAACCGAGCGCGCGGAAGAAGGCGAAGGAGGATAGGGCGCCGAAGAGCGTCGACGCGGCGGAGCGCGAGCGCATGGCCGCGCTGATACGCCAGATGGGCGGCGTGCCGTCGTGGGAGAAGGAGAGGCGGAAGAAGGGCGGGTCGGGGTCGCCGGCGGGCACGCCTGCGACGGGGGGTTCGGCGGTGGAGACGCCTGCTGCGAGTGTCACTGCGCCTTTGGGCACGGCTGTGTCTTAGTATGGGATGGGCTCAGATAAGATCGGAAGGACTGTTGAGGGTAAAGGCATGCCTCGGTGCAATGCAGCGACTGTTACCTATTGTATGCTAATAATGCAAGAATCGTAGTATACTACATAGTGGTCCCGCGTGTATACCACCCTATTTAAATACTAGCAGACCCTCGACTTGCCTTCGACAGCGGCAAAGCTTGGGGTGATGAATCAGCCCCCAATAGCTGGTGAAGTTGATTGTAGATCGGAAGAGGGCCAGCAGCTGGAGAATCTAAGAACTGTCAGCCGGCAGGCTGCTCAGTCGCGCTGTTGGTTGCCATCCCCATGGAAGGAAATCTATCACCAGCCGTGAGTCAGGCCCGCTCAACGCCATCCTATATACGACGACTGGACAGCACGCATGCTCCCGGCCCTCGCAATCCATTCGAGACGCACGTAAACGGCGAGCCCACCGTGCCGAGGTCATAGCTGTCTATAATCGACTGCACACTGGCAGACACCTATGACGAAGAAAAGCAAAGTTCATTCCTCTTCGTATCACCTACGGGGTGATATGTGTTAACACGCGTATGTGCCGGCCACCAGAACGTACACCCCAAGCAATGTGAGGATGTAGTTAAGGAGCGTCTCGGCCATACGCCAGCCTGAGGCCCGGCCCATTTGTGCTCCCCGAGTCCAGATGGCGGGACGCTATCCCCCAATAAACGAACCTCCACATCGCCTGTTAGCACCGCACGCGCACCCCTCATCCTTGCACGCGTCCTGGCAACTCACCCGGACCAGCCATCTGCAAAGCGGCAATATTCCTGCGTTTAATACTTGTAGAAAAGGTAGGAACTTGATGTGAGGGAGGGAGGGACGCGCACCGAACGGCGAGATCGTGAGACAGCACGCCCGAGAAGACGGGTATCACGTCCACGATGGCCCATGCCAGGGCCCCACGTCGCTGTGATGATCCCCACCCATGCGGACCACGCAAGCACCGTATTCGAGTGCTTGTGCCGCGAGGAGTGGATGACGCGGAAGAAGACGCGGCGCACGGGGACGGACTACCATCGAGCGGTAATGTCACCGGCCATGAAGCAAGGAAGCAAGCTGAGATGACTGACGCACGGAGTATAACGACCCGAGGTAGATGATGGTGGGAATCGCGAAGCTGGTCGCGATCCTCTTGTAGATGGGCTGGAGGGTGCCCACGGCTGGCGTGGCAACGTAGTTGTTCCCTGTGTAGTGATCAGGGTGCCAGTGAACACGCTACCCTCGCCCAGGGTGACAGCCCAGAGGGCCGATCCAGGTGGATGCATAGTTTAATACAGAAGAAATGGAAGCATGAGGCGAAGGGGGTTAATAGAAGGAAGCAGGATACGTGTTTACCTGCTATCACGCACCTTTTGGAAAGTCCCTGGGGTCCCTCATTTCTGCTATGAACTGCAATGCGAGGTAAAGGCGGGCAGAACAACGCAGAGGAACGGCGACTAACTAGTACTCACGGTCGTAAGCGTAATCTGCCCGATGAAAGTATAGCTGATGTTCAGGAACGAAGACGTGCCTGTCCGCTCGGTCAATACCATCTTACACCTCGTGTGCCGCGGCGAACAGCAACCGGAAGTATAAGTTGTCACAGTCGGCGCAACGCCGGTATACCCCAACGGATGTGACTGCACGCCAGCAAAGACGATCATAAGCAGGGCGGAGATGCCCATAGTGGCTGCGGCGAAGGCGCCCAGCCCGCCGAGGTCGTTGAGCGTGCGCGGGAGGCTGACGAAAAGGCACATGACAACCTGAGGGCGCTGAAAGCGACTGTACACAGGGCTCCGTTTGAGATTGTGTTCAGAGGTTCTGCGCCTATTATGTAGTGTAGCGCTACATAAGGATCGTTCGTCGTGGTAGTAGGGAATGATGGAGGCCGGTACAGGGGAGGGGGGAATACATACCCTGGATGAATGTATTGTCCGGGTTGAACATGATAGCCGCCAGTTTATACGCTCTCTTGGATCCGCCGAACAGGACGCGTCCAATGTCGCACACGTCCCTGCCAGTGATCTCGAGATATTTCATACAGAGGCGCCAAAGTATCAGGGAGGTATACTGAACGCTTGTGGCAACGGGTATTGTCACGATTGCCCCTGGTGCGAGGCCCAGAACGGAATACTGGGAAGAGTAACGCCGTTGTCTGCCATGGCATAAGGTCAACATCCAATATCATCTGCAGCCGGATAGGCGAAGAGGTATTACCTTCTGCCAATAACATATTCTGTACTGGATTACCTGGCCACTCTCAAGAGCGATCTGAGTAGAAAGATCGTAGCTGAGTTCATTACTAGCTTCGTTCGATGCGGGCCTGCCAGGTCTTAAGCACGTCCCTTGAAGAGTACTTCAAGTCCGTCGGCGCTACTAAATCCGTCATACTGATGGGCGTCCGGGGCGACAGAAAGGGCGATCTTTCAGCACCTAGAGTATCTATAGACTGCCTGCACCAGGCTCCTAAACCATCCGTCCTTAGCGTTCTCGCTCCTCCTTTACTAGGGCGCACGTGCAGTGTTATGTAATACAAATCTATTTTTAATTTATTACCGGATACAGAACGAACAAGAGGAGGAGAACGCTATAGGACGGCTGGCACAAATGTCGTCGCCGAGATCCCCGAGGCTGACTAAGCGGACGGTGGCTGAAGCCTTTCAGCAGCGGTCGGCGGGCCTTCACGCAGCCATTTGCAACTTATTACCTTGGGATTTACCGCTCGGGGTACTTTATAGCAATGTAAAAATGTCCTGACTGAATGGTATACTCATGCAATGGTTATCAGTAGTACCGAAGGCTGAATATCCGGCTGAAGGGGCATAATGGCTATAGACAAGCCCCTCTGAGCGTCAGAAGTATACCAAAGGTATTTGCATTGGTCTTAACCCATTTTAGCACCCGTTTATATGTGTTCTGAGTGAGCTCGACGAGGTAAG
>NW_006920424.1:614939-628913 GCF_000344685.1 Gloeophyllum trabeum ATCC 11539 | reverse complement strand
TTCAGCAGCGGTCGGCGGGCCTTCACGCAGCCATTTGCAACTTATTACCTTGGGATTTACCGCTCGGGGTACTTTATAGCAATGTAAAAATGTCCTGACTGAATGGTATACTCATGCAATGGTTATCAGTAGTACCGAAGGCTGAATATCCGGCTGAAGGGGCATAATGGCTATAGACAAGCCCCTCTGAGCGTCAGAAGTATACCAAAGGTATTTGCATTGGTCTTAACCCATTTTAGCACCCGTTTATATGTGTTCTGAGTGAGCTCGACGAGGTAAGTGTCGAGACGCTCTCTACATCGCCCGCCGACCGCTGCTGAAAGGCTTCAGCCACCGTCCGCTTAGTCAGCCTCGGGGATCTCGGCGACGACATTTGTGCCAGCCGTCCTATAGCGTTCTCCTCCTCTTGTTCGTTCTGTATCCGGTAATAAATTAAAAATAGATTTGTATTACATAACACTGCACGTGCGCCCTAGTAAAGGAGGAGCGAGAACGCTAAGGACGGATGGTTTAGGAGCCTGGGTCGCCATTGTAATCAGACCACTTTCTCACTCCGCTAGCCACATTGGTAGTACAGCCGCTTGCAGATCGATAGACCATCAATTCAGAGAACCACGTATAGTCGGAGTGGGTCGGAGTGGGTGCCAGGGACGTCGGAAGAAGGTAGAGAAGTCCAGATGGCCTGATTTCTGTCTCTCGGGGACTTGAAATTGGCTGTCCGACGTGGTCCGACTGTAAATGATTTTTGAAAAGTGGGCCCATCGATCTGCAACTGGCTGTAACAGTTGGGAGCAAATTTTTGGAAAAGCAGGCTTCGGGACCGGTATAGATGTCGGACGATTACTTGCCCGTGCCGCGCGTAAGATGACTCTGGCTTTGGGCGTCTCAGCGTGCAAAGCGCTGAAGTGGTGAACATTCACATCATCCACTACTGAACAAAGAAGACAGGTCGCGGTTACTTCGGTTTACCCAGACAAGCGTGTTCAGTAATATGGGCGGGGACGACTATTAAGCTTGAGTTAGACGCGGGGACGATCGTACTCGGGCGTGACAGGATAGTCACGTTCGGTAGATCTGTACACCGAGTACGGAGCCACCTAGTCAGGCTACTACCTACATATTTCAATTCGGTCGTGTCAGCGACCCCATGACCTAAGGTGGAAATACGCCGTAGACGGAAGGAAACCAAAGAATAGGTGCCACCGCCAGTTGCGTGGAAAAGGGGGCCGTCTTAGTACACATATACAATGGAGCCCCTCTATCAGAGCCTCATAAAGTTGCGACGCCACATATTTAACGGCGAGGAATGGTGCGTTGCTTGATAGCCGGCCTTGACTCGGCAAAAAAGCGGGACGACTCTGATTGGCTGCGGGACGCTCCAGGTCGACGAACAACCTCGAGCGACAAGTACTAGCAGGTACTAGCACAAAGACCGTTGGAAATCTGATCGCATCCTTCATTCCTACTGGCAATGATATCTGGTCTATGTTTACCTCAGAGATACGCTGATAGCATTTTGAGCGGCCAGTGGGGCCCCAAAGCCCCCACTCGCTGTATCCGGATATCCGTCCCGCCCGCGGCGGCATCTGACGAAACCCTATCGTCTCCCTCCAGCTCGGAAGTATATTATGGGCGGTATCCATGTACTGCATTGGTATATGTATCCATGGCATGCCCAACCTTCCGCACCGTACCATAACGTTCGCAGCGCTAGCACTGTCATCGCGTTCAGTTCTATCCCTCAGGCTCACGGAACGCACCAGGGCGTCTCAGTCTACGGGTGACTCTGAATACATGCTCCAGTCCCGATTCAACTTCACGAAACACCTCAGCGACGCCTCGTCAGTCTCACTTCCCACCTTCGTTGCACACCACTGATCAGTCGCTTTGGTCATACCTTCAGGAGCGCGCTATGGTTGTACACTTCCATAACCAGCGCTGTCCTCTGTTTTTCAGTTCTTCTAGTCATAATCACCGTTTCTTTCCGCCCACTCTCTCGAGTTCAGTTGGATCGCGTGAGTTTCCGGCTGGTCTGTTATTCCCTCCTTGCCAAGTAAGTACCATTGCGGAGCTTTATGGTAGATATTCTTCCTCACGAAGGCTGAAGCACTGCATTTGGTATTGCTAACGCTGTGGGCGGGTCAATTACGGGCCCGACGCCTGCCTGCGGGCTTGCGATATGGATCCTGCAGGTCTGCTTATATCTCTGTATTGCGACCCTCCATGTACTAATGCTGTGACATCTCAACGTAGCTAACATTGCAACTTTCGAGCCTCCTCAATTTCTGCATCGCACTGAATATGCAGTGAGTCCTCCCCACCCCACCTCTCCTCGTTTGTGCGGTTGGGTTGAATGGATTTCGACCACAGGCTGGTGATCGTCCACGGAGTCGACGGACGCAAAGCCGAGAAATATTACGTCCTGGGCTCGGGCATGCTGAGCCTGTGCGTTACCATCCCGCCGTACGCAGCCAGTCAATACGGGTCAGTCTGTCCAGCGCTGTTGTTATTCTGGAAAATAATCCGAGAGTCCTAGATGGGACGGGCTGGTCAAGGAATGCTGGTATGCGAACGACAATACGCACCAGCGACTCGTGTGGCAGGTACATACATGTCCTCTCGGCTCGCGTGGTCCTCCGAATACTGACTGTCCTGTAGATTAGCACGCAGTTGTTGTGGACGGGCCTCACTGTCATTGGTGAAGTCTGCTCCTCTATGATCCTGATCACGTTTCTGTGGCGACACATTGTGCGCTTCTTCCCTTCTCTGCTCTGCCTATCTTTCGAACTCACCGTCCGTCGTTATCCATTCTATAGTTCCGTCGCAAGCGGATCGTGCAATCCGTCAACTCCATCGCTAATCACTCCACTGTGGCCTCCACGAGTGCCGTAGGATCTCAGGCTGCTAGGACTGCGGGAGGGAAAGGAACACCCCGCGCGGACTCGGTGTTCAGCAGGCGCGGGCGGCAGGCGGACCACGTGCGAGCGTACAAGGGGATCGTCATCCGTATTGGTGAGCGTCTCCCCCACCCTGAATGCGTGCAAGAGGTGGTGTTGATCGGAGAATGTGACGCAGCGTTGTACCCGCTCGTGTCGTGCATTATCAACTTGACGAGTATCGTTTGTGTGATTCATACCACGGTGAGCGGGGGCATGCATGACCGGACGGTGGGTTCTTGTTTCCTCTCCAACACTAGATACCGCCTGACAGCCCATATATTCAGGATTACAACTTTCTCCTGCTCAGTACGCGCTCGTCTTTAGATCATGGTCAGTGGTACTGATACCAGTTTGGCTAACAGGCGACCTCCTGTATGGGGCAAGAGGAATTGTGTACGGCCTCCTCGCAACCACCGATCCGGTCAGTCTCTCCACAGCCATAAAAGTCCACTGTACCTCACTGACGCTCATGCGGAATCCAGGCCCTCATCCGCGCGGTACGCTCGTTCCTCCACCGCGACTCTAAATCATCCAGCTACGGACCAGCCGTCGTCCGTGTCGAGCTCACGACAACCACCTTCCGCGACCCACCGCAGCCTGACGAACTCGAGTTCGAGGCACAATCCCCTTCAGAAGAGGTGGGCAGCCTAAGTATGGGGTACAAGTACCCACCGCAGGTGGGCATGGGGTCTGGGTCAAAGTCGCCAGCGCTGGGGGACAGAAGGAGGTTTTCTGAGGCGATGGGAGAATCAAGGGAGGGGGACACGGACTTGGAGGCAGGTGGAGTGGGGGAGACATCTTTGGATTTGGAGCGGGAGGCGTTCCAGAAGCAGATATGATGAGGTATACTAGACGGAAGGGTAGAAGTAAAAATGATACCTGTATAATATTATCTTTTTTCGGCTCATTGGCACTGAAAAGCACAAAGCTGCAGACTCGATACGCCACAGGCCACAGCCCTTGTTTTCCTTTTTGGGTAAACCCCTCATTAGCGGTCTATTTTTAGCACCAATGCACTTTAGACGCCATCAGTTGGTTACCGCGTCCGCCAGCTCTGTTGCAGATTATCACTTGTCTTGGAGCCTGAGGCTTGAGGCCGAGGCATCCCCCCTCTCCTCGTTTCCCCCCAACCCGACCAGCAGGCCTGCTGTGTATATTTCTTTCCTTGTCAACTCCATTCTTTCCTAGTCCGCATTGCTGCACGGCTGGTAGCCATGCCTGAGATATCTTCTTCGGGCAAGAAATTCCTGTCAGCGTTAGGTGAGCTATCATCGAATGGAGAAATGAATTGGAGCGCGCGAATAACATTGCGTGCGGGGACGCGGCGTAGGGGTTATCATAGTGCTGGATGTGGCGGCTGTCGTGCTTTCAGCAAGGATTAACCAATTCCAGGAGTTCTTCTGTGAGTATTCAGATCCAACGGCCTGTTCCATTCATGTCGTGTGCCACTCTAGTTATGGCGGATTTGTTCCCGCTCGGTCTGTCCATAGCGACCCTGATCCTGCTGTTCTTCATGTGCGTACAACTTTCCTCTCCTTGCCTTGGTCCGTCTAACACTCAGGCCAACCACACCCCAGGTTCCTCTTCAACTTCGCGGTGATCAACTCCTTCCTTGTCCGCGCTCCCTTCCAAATTGGCATCCTCTTCATCGCCAGCGTCTTCTGGCTCGGTACGCCACCCCCCTTTCGTGCCCTGCTCACGGCTCACGTATACATCACAATGCAGCCTTTAACGCCTTCTCTACCTCGCGTTGGGCGCACATCACCATGTCGTGCGGCTCCATCCCCGGCGAGTACGCCGACGCGCGCGCGTGGTGCCGGGACGTCCAGGGTCTCAAGGCCGTCGTGTGGATCGAGTGGGTCATGCGTGCGTCCCGTTGCCTTACCCATTTTCCCTTTCCCCATCCCCATCTTCGCCCTGCAGTCACATTCACCGCGTTCCTCACCTTCCGGCACGCCATCACCCAGCAGAACCGTGGGCATACGCACATCTGGACGCAGCCCCTTGTGCGCTACCACCCGCGCCACGGCGCGCGTCGCGGCGACAGCGAATTCCTCCAGTTCGAGAAGGTTGGCGTCGGCATGGCCTTCTAGAACTTCTGCTGCGGGGCGGGGCGGGTCCCCGCGGGCTGGATCGTTGTTTGCCTTTACCTTCGCACGGGCTGTTTTTTCCCCTTGCTTGTTTGCTCGCGAGATGCTGTACTTTGTATTTCATGGCGGAAAGTATATCTTGTATCAGAGCAGTCAGCCAGAAACTTCGCAAGCAGCCGGATCACTGATGGCCCGAATCATCAAGTAGGAGAGGGTAGCAGAGCCTCTCCGGAGCACGGACTCAACTGGTGACGGTAAAGTACCCTTACGCCCTTGGTCCCTGCATGCTGGCTTGCTCTAGATACCAAGCATAATCCGGCGACGGAGATGGTGAGAGAAAATAATGCATAGCTGCTCGACCAACAAACGAGACACAAAGAGCACATGTGCTAAGAAGAGGAATTATAAAGAAGAGTTGACCACGGGCTACCGAGCCGGTAGTTTCTCATCCTCGTCGCTATGATCTTGCTCGACTTGACTCATGCTCTTGGACCAATCAATGAAACTATTGAAATGAGAGGGCAGCGCTGCGGCTCCAGGATACATCCGGCGCCTCAGATTAATCCTGGCCTCTCGCACAGCTGGCTCTGCCTTAGGGTCATCTCTCAGCTCGAAGCCATCGTGCACCCCGAGGGAACGTCTTAAGAGGCTCTCATATGCTCGGACATCCTCCCCCTTCTCCGAGTTGATGACCCCAAATGTGTCCGACGAGATCTGTGCACACCATATGTCGTACGCCGTGAACGGGCGTGAGCTAGGTATACGACTCGAACGGCGCTCGGGAGGCTGCACAACAGTGAGCCCGGCTTTCCACGACCCCAGGGAAAAGACCATGCGGATCACGGGCAACGGCGAGTCCTTGCGCGTGAAGAGCCTGACACGACGCGGATCCATACCCACGAAGGTCGTCCGTTGCACTTTGTGGGAGTACGACCGGTCGTTCTTCACCTGGATTAGTATAGCGGAGATGTTCTGTGCTTCGATGGGAGCGTCCTTGAACACGAATGGGATGACGATGTCAACCCCCCGATGGTTGTCTGCACACAGGATAGCAGCACGACGAAGAACCAGGCGCCACAGATATTGAACATTGATCACGTCGTAGTCTTGAACCTTGACGAAATGATTGAAGGCCATGCGAGCGTCCTTGAATGTCGTAGAGAAGTCCAGGCATTCATCCTGGCGAGACGTGGAAGGCAGAGCATCTCCGATATTTGCGGACTCGTGCAATAGCGTTTGGAGGAATTCAAGTACCGAGAAGACCGGGGAGTGGTTGCGAGGGCCATATGCAAGCATATCGCGAGCTTTCATGAGGAGCAGCATAGCGGCGAGTTCGCCCCGATCTCCACGATGCACGCCCCACACGTCCAAGTGCTCAGACATCAGTTGGGCTTCGCTCCGGTCCTTCAGTTCTTGACCCGCGGCCTCCGCAAGCAGTGGTTCCGATGGAGCCACGGTCACCATAGACTGAAATCCCGGAGTCGCTGCAAGGCATATCCGCATGTGCCTCTCGACTTGCTCGCTCTCCACTTCCCGCTCACGAGGATTCTTGGGCCGGAATTCAAACGCGTAGCGAAGCGCAAGGCAGGCCAGGAGACCCTTGTCACTGTCGCGTGTTGCCGAAACAGATGTACCCAACAACTTTGCTCTTGCGAAATCCAACAATTCGTCCTTTACTTTTGCGCTGCCAAAGTCGTAGCGGGAACCGAATCTGTCCTAACCTGTCAGAAGAGGAATTGAAAGGGCACAAAACTTGCACGCACAAAGGGCGACCTAGACGACACATGAAGTCAATCTTTGTGACCTTCTCCAGTGTATACTCCCCCTCGACTATCTGTGGGGCGAGTTCATCGAACACAATCTCAGTTATCGCAGGAAGCACTTTGTAATCGGGTGCCTCCAACACGACTTGAGCAGATCTGTGCTGATAAGAGTCAGGGGAGAAGTCTTGAAATCTCCCCAACGTCGAGAGGAAGAGCGAGAAGATGGGAAGACCTTCCAGGGAGCGAAGAGCACATCTGATTTCAGAGAAGATGGACCAGCTGTGCTTAGGTGGCGTTTGAGGAAGGTCATATGCCTCGTCGAAAGATAAGACCACATAAGGTTTTACGAGGCCTCTAGGTAGCTTTGATAGAGGTAGCTTTTCACCGGAAACAACCTCCAGTAATCTGTGTGCAGCCTTTGTTGATGTTTGGCCCTCATCGTTCACTGTTATGCCTATGAGCTATTGCAAGGCATATGACAAAGGTGGCTGACATGTTGCCCCTCTGCGCGGGGAGCCTTGACCGGCTCCATTCAACATGGGCACACTTGCATTGGCAAACTGAGTAAATCACTATAACAGCGAGAGTGTTGGGATCGATTGTATTGCACTTACATCTGTGGCTTCTTTGATCACGTCACTATAAAATGATTTGCGGTAGTCATTTACCGAATTAAAGGTCTGCCCATCCACCATGCAGCTACGAAAAGCAGAAGCAAGTCGCCGCAGTCGCGGCTCACCCCGCAGGTTCCCCAGATCTTCTCTATCTACGATATCTTCCAGGCATTTGGAAGTCACCGTGAGCAATCCCCAAAGGAATCCATCTACACGGCCATCGCCCTTGGATATCTTGAGCAGCCAGTCTCTCAGGTCTGCATCCGCTGGCGGGAAGCCTGAGGTGTGGTATGAATCTCCCACCTATGCACATAACGAGGTGATCATACCTTCACTGCGATGATCACGCAAGCACATGTAGATAACAATGACATCTTTTCCCAGTTCATCGACCATTCGTGACTTGCCAGTGCCAGAGGAATTGACAATTGTAGCATATCTGGCATATAACATACGTCCCGGGTGCAGGAAACTGGCAATAGTCTGGCGCAGCACAGATGCAGCTTGGCCCTTAAACTGGCCTCCCCAGCTTGCAATTGTGGCTAGAGAGTCTGTGAGCAAGACACAATGTAATGCGTGAGATGGAATGCTAGAGCCTACCAGCCACTTGCTCCGGGTCGCTGCGCTGCAAATCAGACGTATCCGTGTCGGTAGATCGAGACATTTCTGCATCGATTGTCAGCGGATACTCAGGAGGCAGACGAACAGCGCACCCCTAAGCTTCAGGCGGAGGTCCTTGAATGAGCGGTTCTCCAGACCAGCCTCAGCAAGTCTTTGAATCTCCGGATCTTCCGAATACTTCGCAAAAACGACGCTGCTGGTATCTTGATATTCCGACAGGTCAGATGCAACTTTCCCCACCAGATAGGACAGCAGTAGTTGCATCCAAAGGCCCGGCAACTGATTCACGTCCTGCCTCTGATCCCAGATCAGTTGTATAGTTCGATCCTGAAGGACTCTCGCGTCCCAACTCGCATGCATCTCATCCGAGATACCATCCGCTGGGTTAGATGAACCGGCAAAAGCTGACTCGGGTGATGGGAAGGACATCCTGGGCGATTTGCTTGCTACCAGGTCTGGGGAGGCCGAGGAGGCAAATCTCTTTGCCATGGCGGAGCACGTACAAGTTACGACCACAGGTTGGACTTGAAATTTTGTAGCAACTGTTGGGCCCGGGCCGAAGTCAGGCTGAAGCTGGCGCGACGTCGCCAAGTCGTCGCCATTGTCCCAGTCACGTGCATCCACCTTCGGCATCCTCCTGCGACATACCGATATGTCTTCACTCTGATGTACTTACGACCAAATACGGATGCCTGCAGTGTCCACGTAGCAGGTAGGGATGATACAACGTATATTTCTTACATATTAAATTTCTAGGCCAACCCGGGGACGAAGCCAGTCCTAGCCAGGTGCCTTCCAGTACGTCTTGACTCTACCGTTGCTCCTGAGGCACGACAACAGGTATCTCCTGACTGGTGCGTTGGATATATTCTACTGTGCATACATATAGAGCGCCAGTGGCGGGCTCCCTAATCCATGTCCACGTACGTCGCCGCGTCCTCCGTCTGCACTGTCGTCACGGCATCACCACATGCCCATGCGCATGATCCAAGGGTCCCTTGTGCATCTGGCGCGCGGCGGACGCTCACAACAGGGACGGAGGAGAACTACGCAGGCCCTACGTGCGCGCGGAGTTCGACCGGGTGGGTGCACGCGGCGGCGCACGGCTGTGAGCTGTGATACGAGATGCGCAAGGTCCGCCCATTTGCCACGCCCACGCGCGGCAATCGCAATTCCTGTCAGGATTCCGACAAGCCCTGCAAAGACCTTCCTGACTACCTCAGCCTGCCTTGCGGCTCTTACCTTCTTCGTGGATGGACTAGCAGACCGCCTCCCCGCCGGGCTCTCCCCGCGAGCCGGATACGGGAACATCCTCAAATTCGGAGCTGCGACGCTGCAAGAACCTTGCTCGAACTGCCAGAGGACCACAGTGGCAGCCAGCACAGCCCGCCCCTCTGCTCACTGGTGACTCGTCCCGCCGTCCCCAATGGCCATCAGGGAAATGACAATGGACTTGCCGGTGGGGAGTGGGCCTATTGGTCTTATTTCAGACTTCTGAGCTACTTACAACTTTTGAGCTACAACTTTTGAGCTACTTACGACTTTCGAGTTACTTACAGGCTCCTTAAGGGCCCTATAAGGCGGGATAAGGCGGAATAGGCCCACTCAACTCTTATTCAGGCTTATTTCCAAAGAACGTACGCCATAAGGGCCAAAAAGGAGTTTGCTGTTTTCCTGATGTCACTGGCGCTCAAGAACATCACTCAGCAAGCCCCTTGTCGAAACCCCAGGCTGCTCGCGTGTGCGGGAGTTCTCGCTGGCTTTGTTGCTCGGTCCTGGCTCATCTGGAGCCGCCGACCGAGGGGTGCACCTCGGGCTCCCTTCTGTAGTCAAAACATGTATCGGATGTGAACAAGAAAGTATACGGTCATGGTTGGCGCAACGAGCGTCGCTGTCCTCCGCGTAGTTTTCAGTGAGTGCCATCAGCAGTCAGACAAGTGCATTCGGCGTCAAAACGTCGAAGTACGATTCCTCGCTGCGAGTGCGAATGTTGGGCATGTTTCACATAGCTGAATGGTCTCAAACCAGCCTTCGAAGCAGAGTAACGTGCCCTCAGACCCTGCATCTAGGTAGTGTATGGTCCAGATAAATAAGCGAGGTAGACGTATTCGAACCGAGGACGATGTACAACCAACCAACCCAGGAACAGGTAATGGATTATCATATAGCGAGAGCAGCAACAAATCCAGGCAGAACACGAAAGAAGCCAAGGATACACTTTCTAACTGGGACTTAAGCGAGGAAAGGGAGAGAATGACGACGACGACGGGGAATAACTACGTATACATGATTGCACCGACAATATGCAGCATCAGCACTCAAGGGGCATGGAACAGCATGTCCGTGAACGAAAACGAATTTTAGGTATGGATAAGCAGCTTCTCGGAGTGGGATGGGACGTCCTCAGATGCTCGGGTAGCTCGCACTCTCGCTGAGGTGCTCGTTCGCAGGGTTGTACGTGAACCCCTTGAACTGGTCCTGCACTGTCTCCGACAGGTGCCCGCCCTCCACGACCGAGTCCTGCGGCGCCTCGTTGGTGAACTCGGTGTCAAAGTTCGCCACGTCGAGCACGCTCTCCACGCTCGGCTTGAACGGCGGTTGGATCTTCTTTGCCAGAAGCCTAGTAGAGTACGATGTAAGTTTATCGCCCGGCGTCACGGGGTGCACACGCACTTTTGCCAGTCAATATATCTCGAGAAAAACGGGTGTCGCTTGATTTCCTCAGCCCCGTTCGCGCCCAGCCGCTTCGTCGGGTCACGCTGGAGGAGACCCGTGATGATGCTCATCGCCTCCCGGGAGATGTCGGGCGGGAACTGCAGCGGGTCATTGAGGATCCGCTCATACATCACGTTGACGTTTTCGTCGTAGAACGGAGGCAGGCCGCTCTATACAGCGCTCCATGGTCAAGGTCAATGAGTCAAGTGCGAGACTTGCGCGTACCATCATCTCGTACAGGAGCACGCCCAGCGTCCACCAATCGACGGTCTTCGTGTAGCCTTGGTTCAGCAGTAATTCGGGTGCGATATACTCTGGTGTTCCACAGAATGCTGGGAACCGAATTACTTGAGTAAGTAAGAATGGGATGCGCAATGGTACGCACTGTTCGTCTTCTCGGTCTCGGACATATTGAGCTTGCACAGCCCGAAATCGCAAAGCGCGATATGACCAGTGTAATCGAGCAGAATATTCTCGGGCTTGAGATCACTGTACAGCGTTCCTATTTTAGCTGATGACTTGGGCAACATGAAACACGCGTACCGATAAACGACATTGAATCCGTGGAGGTGTTCTAGAGCACATAGTAACTCCGCCGCGTAGAAGCGACTCCTGTCCTCATCGAACTTGCCTTCCCTTTGTAGGTGGTAGAAAAGCTCTCCGCCATTAACTGAACAAATCACTGTTCAACATGCGACCTATCCGCAAGGAACAAACCTACCAAACGACATTACCAAGTACAGCTTATCTGGCGTTTGGAACGAAAACTTGAGCGGCACGATGAACGGGTTGTTCACGAGCGCGAGGACGGTGCGCTCGGCGAGGATGTGTGTGATCTCGCCCGGGCGGCTCGCGATGTGCGCCTTGCGGATCGTCTTGAGCGCGTAGATGCGCTGCGTGTCCTTCTTGCGGACCTGCATCACCTTGCCGAAGCTGCCCTTGCCGATCACCTTGAGCAGGTCGAACGCCTCGATTGTCAGCGGCTCGTTGCGAATAGGGCGGAAGTCGATTTTCAGGTGGAAGGAACCCGAGCCCGCGGTCGCTGTGTACCACTGGTCGGAGGCGTGCTTGAAGGTGCTGCGTGAGTAACGGGGAGGGCATAAGGATTGGGGGACTTACGTGGCCGTCTAGGACGGGCGTCAGGTCGACGCGTGCCATGAGGAGGTCGTCGCCCATATCATCTTGTCCTTGTACGCACTGGGCGGTGCGGAGGTATGCGGACACCGAGACATTTGATGTACGTGAGACGTCGCTGCAAGCAGAGGGGTCAGGAGATTCCGACTGGAAGGAAATGGCTCGTAGCAATCGAAGCAGTGCTTTATGGCGTTGTTCTTATAAGAACTATGCGCTGTGCAGCATAGATTGCCCAGAATCTGTTACGGATCGAGACGACCACAACGACCGACAAGACCAAAGGCAACAGAGATGACACGCACAAGTCAGCCCTGTAATTCCATACAGGATTTTGAAGATCGCCCCCAAGGGCGTCCACCAAGACTTCGTTCTTGTCGAACTCAAGGACGACATAAGGCAGCCACCAATATCGCTTCCGCTGCATGCTCTCGCGATTGCTGGTCGACTTGCGCTGCGAGGGCGCATTCTCCAGAGCTTTCTGAATCACCTCCGGCACTTGCACACCGGGCGCGAGAGACAGTCCACGGCCTAGCAGCACGAAGCTCAGATGTCCCATCCGCGTGGCGTCTCGCGACTGTCGTCACTCACCCGAGAAGATTCGGATAGTCAGCATGCCTGAGCGAAAGTTGGAGTGCCCCTGGTCATTTCCGTTGGGCGGTTTGGGCGTGGTCGGGCGAGACGAGGGCATGGGAGTCACGGACCGGGACTGAGCCCCGTTATCTTTGGCATCTTTCGACTCTATGCGCGAAAAGCACCATCAGCTGGCCGCAGCTATGCCATGAGACGACGCCCCATACGATAACGCTCTGATGGCAGCGCCGCCTCGGACGTATGCACGCACTCTTGGATGTACCGAGCCAGGACATGTTGACGGTCTGCCGAGGGCACGCACGCTAGACTGTGACCAGTGAATAAGAGGCCTTGATGAATGTCGTCGTCGAGGGTGGACGCGACAGAGGAAACGGCGACGGGGACGGTGAGTTGGTAAGAGGAAAGACGGATGGCTATTATAGATCGACTATGCCGGGGTAATACAGTAAGCGTGTACTAGAGATCGGCTTGTAAGTAATGCTTTGATACACTGTATACAACGCTGTCCGCAGCCACCATCTGTCCACTTGACGACGCCGGCGCTGCTGCGTTCGTTCGCTCCGGTAGGACGACAGCCCCCCTTTTCCTCCTCGAACGCTGTCGGCCATTTCTTGCAAGCGGCCCTGCCTTTCTGCTCTTTTTTTCATTTTCTCCGGAAGGACCTCAGGCTGTGTATATCCTGCTGAACAATAACGATATCACCAACTGCAACCTAAGCAGATGATCAATGCTCGAACAGATTAAGATCCGGTCGTTTCGTCCCGCTGATGCCACACAGATGTCATGTTGCGGCTTCCATACATATGTCGGTCGAGCACTGCGGGAAGTAAAGGCGTTTCGGAGCAACGCCGAAGGCACTGCTCAGTAAGTGCCCAAGGCACTTATATTATGAGCCACACCCGCTTGCGCGGCACACTTTACAAGTGCCCGAGACACTCTTTCCTGAGGTGCCCAAGGCACTGATTGGGACATTTTTACTATTACAGCAAAGTGCCCCGGGCACTTTTTAGCAAGGGAGTAGTGCCCTCGGCACTGTAGATGTGTGACCTCGACGTTTCGCTTCAGTGACCTTGGCACTCCTTGTTAGATATCTCGGCACTCTTATGTATACTCAGGTGTTCATAGGAGTAGAGCACATATATATTACTATTTTATATTGACTACATCTGAGTTGACTACGGTCAATAACAGCTCTCACTGGCCTGAAAGGCGGCGCGGTCCCATCATGGCAGCAGTGTCGCCAGCTACTGCAGCATCTAGGTAGTCACCATTCATACGTTGTCTACCTAGCAGAGCACGCGTATAGCGGGCGATGAACGAAGTAGGAGACGAAGACAGACTCACCTACCAAACCCAAACCGAAAGGGCACCACCAGTGTCACTCCCGCTAGGCTGTGCCCTTGCAAAGGAACGTGACGGCGAACCCGGGTCCCTCCGCGCTCGAACAGAATGAGGCGTCCCAGACTCGCCGCCTACACCGCGCGCCTGCGCACCGACGCACACTCCA
>NW_006920424.1:548931-597399 GCF_000344685.1 Gloeophyllum trabeum ATCC 11539 | reverse complement strand
TCGAGGCGCGACCGCGTTTATCCCCCGCCGCGAGAGACGAGGACGACACCGAAGAACTGGCTGAGCCACAGGTGTGTCACGATCTTTGTTCGGAGGGAACGGGTTCACCTCAATTATATGTATTCTAGATCTTCACCTCTTCTTTTGTGAGTGCATTCAGCTGTAAATGTTGCATCTGACGCGCTGCTCCGCTCGTAGAAAATCAAGCTGCGTCCACTCAAGGCTGCCGCCGCGGCGAAGTAAGACTTGTCGTCTCTCCGCCGCCTCATCTCTCCCCTTTAGCTCCTTACTCGACGCCGTCATTCGCTCATATGCCTTGCAAGCCTTGCTCTCCGCCCCTTGTGACTGGCATGCTCGCGCTCTCGCATCTCGTGCTCAGTTTCTGGTCTTCTCCCTCTTCTGGCTTATGCTGATACAATCTGAACACTTGCTGCTCTCGGTGCCTTCTCACTTCAACCTTTCATTCCCGGCTCGTATGCTCATCTTACGGCACCCTCTTACACTTGGCGGATTCGGCTCGCGCTCAGCTACACTTCCGCCTCGCGTCTTGTACATACATCGGCAATGCTCTTCGTTCTCGCTCGTCTCTATGTCTCGCCGTCGCCTTCTTGCGCCCTGTACTCTCACACGTGGCTTTATTCTTACCAACGCTGTAGTTTGCTCGTCTACTAATCTTAGATGGTCCTCAATTACTTAAGATACGTGTTATATCGAGTGCTTGCTGGGACTCCATATCACATGGACATATCAGAATTTCTGTACTTTTATCACTGACTAAGTGCTGTACAATGTAATGAATAAAGGTGTCTTTTATGTAGTGCCTATGGCATTGTTTAGAAGGGCACAGGAAATAGTGTCCAAGGCACTCTTCGGACGAGTGCCCAAGACACATATTTCGCGGGATGATAAATGACATAAAATATTCACTAACTTGCAGTGCCTTGGGCACTTGCTCGTAAGGCACTTTTTACACGTGCCGTCGTATCGAGTGCCTAGGGCACTTGCCATGAGCGACAAGTGCCCAAGGCGCTGGGTCTAAGTGCCTTTACTTCCCGCAGTGTCGAGCTCGTAATAGATTTGCGTTCAAGCTACTGCCCGTCCTCTGTTTCTTTGTCAATAGCCAGCTTGACTGTGTCCATGGGCCCCAAAGGCTGCCTCTCCATTCTGGAGTACGCATTCATACAGGGAACCAGAGAAATCAAATATGGGCAATAGTTCAAACACTGTCCCACAGCGAGGATTACAGGCCGTAAGCAGCTATCTCAATATATATCCCAGATGACTGGTAGAGCAAGAGTGTACACTGACTGCCAAAAGACGAGCAATAGCGGGGGAAGGTTCACACCTGGATGCTGACAGCAAGGTGAAGCTCAGGCAGCCCTGGCTATGTTGTATTTCATGCGATACACCGGAATGTGCGGTATCGGGATCTCGATTCTCCAGGACGACCCATGCATATGTTTATCTGGGCAGAGTGTCTGCCCGTTCAGTCAATGTAATGGAGAAGTCATTGCATGATCCCATCGTGTTGCAGGTGGAACACAATGTCAAGCCGAGATGGTCTCCCTCTATGTTCGTCAGACTCATCGTTTTGAGGTTTCTCGTGCAAACTCCATATTTCAGCTAGCACGAGACGATTGTGAAGCTCGTCCACACTGAAGCGCAGACAGACCATTGTTCTGAGAGTGAGTACCAAAAGGAAGTACATTATAATTACCTCACACGCAGGCTGTATAGCCGTTATGCGTACGCGTGTGCGTATGCGACGTTGTGTCGGAGGGATGCCATTGGATTGTCTTCACATCCTTTCCAACGTGCGGCCTATTGTGTGCCTTAAGTACTGTAAGTGGCACTGGTCGCAAGTGCCTCGTGATTAGATTATTGTCTCTTCATGCACAAAATATATTGATTGAGACCTTGAGCTCCCGCTGCTACGGATAACTGCCCGGGGCACTCCTTAACAACCGACTAGTCAGCACCGACGCATGATCGAACCACAGACCCAACACCACCTTGACCTGATCAGACGCGGTACCCTACCCGCCCCACCGCGAGCCAGAACTCGCGCCCGCCCTGCTCGCACCAGCCTAGCGGCCCCAGGTCGCACTCCGCGCACGCAAGCAGCTTCATCCTGGGGTTGTCCGTAAGGGGCTTGCTGAAGCCGATATTCTCGAACGCCATCGGGGACGGCGTGACGAGCCACCAGTGCGCAGGGGTGCCCGGCGGCGGGAGGGGTGCCAGTGGGCTCCTGCTTTGATATTCTGGCGGCTCGAGCAGGATGCTCGACCGTTCTTGCAGCGTCGCGGCGCCGGATTTGAGGATGAGGCTCCCGCAGCCGGGGCGCGGGCAGAGGAGGTCGGGCTTGTTGGTGTTGGTTTCGGGGGAGAGGACGTCCGCGAGGCCGTTCGGGAAGGAGGGGAGGAGCTGCGAGGCGGGCCGGGGTCGCGAGGATGACGCTTGCAGGGCCTCCCATAGTCCTGCCGGGACTTGTGATTGCGGCGCGGTAGGCGCGGCAGAGGGGCTGGGGAGGAGCTTGCGCATCTCGTACCACGGCTTCGACCCGTGCACCACCTCGCTGCGCCCGAGCCACTCGAACCCGACGCGCTCGTAGAGCCCCCTGAGCTCCTCGTGTGCGATCAGGAGGACGCGCTCGTAACCGCCGTCCGCCAGGTGCGCCAGGTATGCTTGGAGGAGGCGCGTGGCGACGCCCCGTCGGCGGCAGGCGCGCACGACGCAGACGGAGTGGATGCAGACGGAGGAGGAGCCGGGGACATGCGTGGACATGGACTCGTGCGTGAGGGTGGCGGACGGCGAGAGCGTCGCGCAGACGTAGCCGACGAGGGTGCGCCCGCCGCTGGCGTTTGGGAGAAATGCGCCGTAGAAGAGGTCCGGCGCGTCGGCCTGGCGATACCTTTTGTCATTCGTCAGGACGGATAGAAATTGAAGAGGGCCAGGACGTACCGGAAGGCATCGAGGCTGGCTGCTTCGTCCTCCGGATAACCTAGGAAATATGCCATTTAATGATCAGTATATAGCGTAAATCTCGTACCTGCTACCTCTATGTTGTAGGCATCCTCGATTTCGTCGGCCTTGACGAGGTCGTAGAATACATCAGAGAGCGAAGACATACTGGTATGTCGCCGGGGGATGCCGATAGCCGACAGCCTGTATTCACAAGGCTGTAACTCTCCGGTTTACACTGCGTCTTAAGGTCTTGCTTTTACATGGACTGCTTTGTCGGCCTCTGTCTGCGGCGGAACGCTATAATGAGGACATCTAAATACAGGTCGTTTTGATTCCCTGCGTTCTCATATAAAATGAGAAGACAGGGAATCAAAATCGTCTCAACGGGCCGTGCACCATACGGTCGACGTTCTGCCCGGCGGTCAGCTGTCCTTCCTCGTCATTACACGATCTATAACGGCGCCGGGCTTGCCTTGACAGCGCGCCGACACTGCCAGGCAACGTAAAGCCATATATCTTGAGATCTTTATATGTCTTTCCCATGGCATCTCTGCTTGCAACCTACGCCCCCGTATCCCCCTTCTCGTGGTGGGACCCGATATTGGCTATGTGGTACTCTACATTGCGTCTCTTTGCGTTCGCTTCCTCGGTCTCGCTGGCCGTGTCCGCCCCGCCGGGCTTTCCGACGTCAGGAAACGGCTTGTGGTATACGCAGCCTGCGACGGACTGGACGACAGAGTTTCTCCCAGTTGGAAATGGACATCTGGCCGGTGAGGGAGACTAAGGGCTGGGCTTTCAAGGTTTGAACGGGCTGACCCTCCATACTTACAAGCGATGGTCCCGGGCGGTATCTGGCAGGAGACCACACAGTTGAACATCGAGTCGTTATGGGCAGGAGGGCCGTTCTCTAATTCCGTGAGCTGCCGCTGCGCATTTGTTAGCTTCGGCCTGTTCGGGCTGGTACTTAGCGTATATGGCTCACTGTGCTACACCACGACTGTAAACTAGTCGTATAATGGAGGGAACAAGCTCCCGTACCAGCGAGCTTCGTTAGCTCAGGATATGCAGGTATATCGAGAAGCGATATTCCAGAGCCCAAATGGCACGATTCCCGGTTAGTTTCCCCCTTTGATGGCCACATATGTCACCACGATCTCTCTTCAGATATATTCGAGCTGCAAGAAGACCCAGGGGCTTACGGTGCGTATAGAGCCTACCGGGTGCCTTGTTATCGGTAAGACGAAGGAAATGAGTCTAATGATACGTAAGGCTCCTACTCTGGGGCCGGATATCTCCTCACGACCCTCGCCTCCGCTGGGGAAACGTACGATTACTGGCGGTGGTTGGACCTCGATGATGCAATCGCACGAGCGACCTGGTCATCCGGAAATGCGACATATACTCGGTCAGTGAGCTTCCTAAGAGCATCACACAATTCCTCACCTACAGGACCTATGAAAGCGAAACATTCTGCTCTAACCCTACCCAAGCATGCACACAGTACCTCAACTCCTCCGAGCCGCTCCCCGCCATCACGTACGCCTGGTCGGTCCTCACCCAGACCGGCCTGCCCCTCCCGAACATCACTTGCCTCGACTCGTTCACGCTCCAAGTGCGAGGGACCGTCGCCGCCCCGGGGATGGTATACGAGCTCCTCTTCCGCGCGCAGACCACCGGCGCGGATGCGCGCGTGACCTGCTCCCCGCTGTCAGGCGCGGCGAACAGCAACGCGACCCTGCGCGTGCAGGGCGCGCGCGAGAGCTGGGTGACGTGGGTCGGCGGAACGGAGTACAGCATGGACGCGGGCGACGCGGCGCACTCGTTCTCCTTCCGGGGCGCGGACCCGCACGCGGCCCTCGTGGCCCTGCTCTTCTCCGCGACCGCAGGCATATCGCACCGGTCCTCCCTCGCCGCGCACGCCGCGGACTACGCTGCGGTCGTCGCGCCGTTCTCGCTGGACCTTGGGCAGACGCCGGACTTGGGCACGCCGACGGATGCGTTGCGGCTCGCGTACGCGACGGACGTGGGGAATCCGTATTTGGAGTGGCTGGCGTTCAATTACGGGCGGTATATGCTCGCGAGCAGTGCGCGCGGCACGCTGCCTGCGAACTTGCAGGGCAAGTGGGCGCAGGAGTCGTCCAATCCGTGGAGTGCAGGTACGCCGGGTCCCTCGTTGTCGTGCATTCTGTTGCTCCGTGCATAAACGGGGTGGATGATGTGCAGATTATCGTAAGTGCCTGGCTGGTTTGGTTGGAGTCTGCGGAGGGTGGGGTTGATGATGTCCTGGCAGATGCGAATATCAACGTTCAGATGAACTATTGGATGGCTGAGATGACCGGCATGAACGTCACTCAGTCCTTGTGGGATTACATGCAGGTGAGCTGCTACTTCATTGCCGATCGTCGATAAATATGTGCTGAAAGAGTGGTCCAGAAAACTTGGGCCCCTCGAGGAAGCCTGACCGCTCAAATATTGTATAACATCTCGGAGGGCTGGGTTACTCACAATGAGGTGACATCGCTTGCGGAATATCCGTATTACACGCTGATCAATGAGATATTTCGCCTCGAAGATGAATGTAAGTAGAGTCATGGGAAAGAGCTACAGCTGGATAACCACTTCGCCCCGCACCGGCAGATCTTCGGGCATACAGGTATGAAGAACCTGGTCGGCGACCCATTATCAGCACAATGGGCAGACTACCCAGGTCAGTCTTACGATCTATCTTTCTGGCGGTTGAATAACATTGCCGTTGTCAAGAATCGGCGGTCTGGATGGTAAGCTTCGCTGCCCTGGCTCACGATTCTTGCGGGTTACTTCCCTTTTGCGATAGATGATCCACGTCTGGGACCATTTTGACTATACACATGACATCGACTGGTGGAAAACACAAGGATGGCCGCTACTGAAGGTAACGAAAGCTGCATATCCTCGTTTGATGCTGTCTGGCATGCTATGCCTCTTACGACAGGGCGTAGCAAGCTTCCATGTCAACAAATTAGTCCCAGACTACTACTTCAACGATTCAACTCTGGTCGTCAACCCCTGCAACTCGCCAGAACAGGCCCCCATCACATTCGGTGAGCACCGCCAATGTTCGCCTCCGGGATATCCGTACGAGACAGCTGTTCGTACCTGCAGGGTGCGCGCACGCGCAGCAACTCATATGGCAGCTCTTCAACGCAGTGGAGAAGGGGTTTAATGCCTCCGGGGACTCGGACGTCGCGTTCCTCGAAAGTAGTCATTGATCAAATCTCATCCTTCCCTTGACCTGGTGCTGAATACCTAACGACGCAGATGTGCGGAACACACGGGCCCAGATGGACAAGGGCATCCATATCGGCTCGTGGGGCCAACTGCAAGGTGGGAAATGCCCGGCATTCGATTGTACATGCGTGCCTCACCGATATGCGTCCCTTTCCGGCAGAATGGAAAGTCGACTTGGACAAGCAGAACGATACGCACCGGCACCTCTCCCATCTGATCGGACTGTATCCTGGGTATGCGCTGAGCTCCTATAATGCCTCCCTCCAGTCCAGTCCCCCGCCCGCAAGCGCATCTTATACCAAAGTGCAAGTACTTGAGGCAGCGAAGACGAGCCTGATCCACAGAGGGAATGGGACTGGCCCGGACGGCGATGCGGGCTGGGAGAAAGTCTGGCGGGCCGCTGCATGGGCGCAGTCCCATGACGCGGCGGCCTTCTACCACGAGCTAACCGTACGTGCTGTTTGTTTTCCCCCTCCAGGTGAGGGGCTGATGGGTGCACGCATAGTACGCGCTCGAGCGGAACTTTGGGGCGAACCTGTTCAGTCTGTACAACCCGTACATCCCGACGCAGCCGAACACGATATTCCAGATCGACGCGAACCTCGGGTTTCCGGCTGCTGTGCTCGTGCGTCCTGCCGCTCCTTGTGCGCCACTCACGTTTCAAGCCCTGTCATTGTTGGCAGAATGCTCTAATACAAGCACCTGATACGGCCGCTGCTTCGCAGCCGCTTATCATCACCTTACTGCCAGCGCTCCCCGCTGCGTGGGCGTCCGGGTCCGTGAGGGGTGCGCGGTTGCGCGGGGGCCTGGTCGCGGACTTTGGCTGGGGTGGGAGTAGCCTGGCGGAGGCGAATTTCAGTATGGCGCCCGGTGTGAGTGAGGCAACAGGGAGGGCAGTGGAAGTGCTGTACAACGGAAAGCAACTGGTGGAATTTGAGAGCGGGGATGGGATGGGGCGTGTGCAGATAACACTATGATTTCTCTATGCTACGGTATGATCATACACGACCTGCTAGTGAGATTCCTGGACTGCGGCCATCGTAATTAATTTACTTAATAACTTACATTGTGAGTAAATGCACGTGACTCGGACAATGGCGACGCGGGCGACGTGCCACAGCACGAGCGTGACATTGACTTCGGGCCACAACAGTCGCGACAATATTTCAAGTCCAACCTGTCGTCGTAACCTGTAATGTGCTCTGCCACGGCAAAGAGATCTGCGTCCCCGTCCTCTCCAGACATATCCGCACGCAAGTCACCCAGGATATCATCCCCATCGCCCGAGTCAGCTTTTGCCGGTTCTTCTGGCACAGCGGATGGTATCTCGGAAGATATGCATGCGAGTTGGGACGCGAGACTCCTTCAGGATCCCTATATACAATCGAACTGGAATCAGAAGCAGAAGGTGAATCAATTGCCGGCGCGTCAGATGCGAATGCTGCTGTTCCATCTGGTGGAGGAAGTTGCATCTGACCTGTCGGAATATCAAGATACCAGCAGCGTCGTTTTTGCGAAGTATTCGGAAGATCCGGAGATTCAAAGGCTTGCTGAGGCTGGTCTGGAGAACCGCTCATTCAAGGACCTCCGCCTGAAGCTTAGGGGTGCGCTGTTCGTCTGCCTCCTGAGTATCCGCTGACAATCGATGCAGAAATGTCTCGATCTACCAAAACGGATGCACCCGAGTCCCAGTACAGCGATCCGGAGCAGGTGAATGGTAGGCTCTAGCATTCGTCTCACGCATTACATCGCGTCTTGCTTACCGACTCTCTAGCCACAATTGCAAGCTGGGGAGGCCAGTTTAAGGGCCGAGCTGCATCTGTGTTGCGCCAGACTATTGGCAGTTTCCTGGACCCGGGACGTATGTTATATGCCAGATATGCTACAATTGTCAACTCCTCTGGCACAGGCAAGTCGCGAATGGTCGACGAACTGGGCAAAGATGTTATTGTTATCTACATGTGCTTGCGTGATCGTCGCAGTGAAGGTATGGTCACCTCATTATCTGCATACGTGGGAGATTCATACTCCACCGCAGGCTTCCCGCCAGCAGATGTAGACCTGAGAGACTGGCTGCTCAAGATAACCAAGGATGACGGCCGTGCAGATGGATTCCTCTATGGGTTGCTCACGGTGACTTCCCAGCGCCTGAAAGATATCGTGAATAGAGAAGATCTGCGGATCCTGCGGGGTAAGCAGCGACTGCAGCGACTTGCTTCCGCTTTTCGTAGCTGCATGGTGGACGGGCAAACGTTTGCTTCGGTAAATGATTACCGCAAATCATTTTATAGTGACGTGATCAAAGAAGCCACAGATGTGAGTGCAATACAATCGATCCGGACACTCTCACTGCTATTAGAGATCTTACTGGTGATTTACTCAGTTTGCCAATGCAAGTGCGCCCATGTCGAAGGCGGCCGGTCAACGCTCCCCGCGCAGAGTAGCAAGATGTAAGCCGCCTTTGTCATATGCGTTGCAATAGCTCATAGGCATAATAGTGAACGATGAGGACCAGACATCAACAAAGGCTGCACAAAGATTACTGGAGGTTGTTTCCGGTGAAGAGCTACCTCTAGAAAAGCCACCTGGAGGCTCCGTAAACCCTTATGTGGTCTTATCTTTCGATGAGGCATATGACCTTCCTCAGACGCCACCTAAGCACACCTGGTCCGTCTTCTCTGAAATCAGACGTGCTCTTCGCTCCCTGGCAGGTCTTCCCATCTTCTCCCTCTTCCTCTCGACGTTGGGGAGATTTCAAGACTTCGCCCCTAACTCTTATCAGGACAAATCTGCTCGAGTCATGTCGGAGGCGCCCGATTACAAAGTGCTTCCTGCGATAACTGAGACTGTGTTCGATGAACTCGCCCCTCGGGTAGCTGAGGGGGAGTATACACTGGAGAAGGTCACAAAGATTGACTTCATGTGTCGTCTAGGTCGCCCTTTGTGCGTGCAAGTTTTGTGCCCTTTCAATTCCTCTTCTGACAGGCTAGGACAGATTCGGTTCCCGCTACGACTTTGGCAGCGCAAAAGTCAAGGACGAATTGTTGGATTTCGCAAGAGCAAAGTTGTTGGGTACACCTGTTTCGGCAACACGCGACAGCGACAAGGGTCTCCTGGCCTGCCTTGCGCTTCGCTACGCGTTTGAATTCCGGCCTAAGAATCCTCGTGAGCGGGAAGTCGAGAGCGAGCAAGTCGAGAGGCACATGAGGATATGCCTTGCAGCGACTCCGGGATTTCAGTCTATGGTGACCGTGGCTCCATCGGAACCACTGCTTGCGGAGGCCGCGGGTCAAGAACTGAAGGACCGGAGCGAAGCCCAACTGATGTCTGAGCACTTGGACGTGTGGGGCGTGCATCGTGGAGATCGGGGCGAACTCGCCGCTATGCTGCTCCTCATGAAAGCTCGCGATATGCTTGCATATGGCCCTCGCAACCACTCCCCGGTCTTCTCGGTACTTGAATTCCTCCAAACGCTATTGCACGAGTCCGCAAATATCGGAGATGCTCTGCCTTCCACGTCTCGCCAGGATGAATTCCACGACTTCTCTACGACATTCAAGGATGCTCGCATGGCCTTCAACCATTTCATCAAGGTTCAAGACTACGACGTGATCAATGTTCAATATCTGTGGCGCCTGGTTCTTCGTCGTGCTGCTATCCTATGTGCAGACACCCATCGGGGGGTTGACATTGTCATCCCATTCGTGTTCAAGGACGCTCCCATCGAAGCAAAGAACATCTCCGCTATACTAATCCAGGTGAAGAACGACCGGTCGTACTCCCGCAAAGTGCGACGGAAGACCTTCACGGATATGGATCCGCGTCGTGTCAGGCTCTTCACGAGCAAGGACTCGCCGTTGCCCGTGATCCGCATGGTCTTTTCCCTGGCGTCGCGGAAAGCCGGGCTCACTGTTGTGCAGCCTCCCGAGCGCCGTTCGAGTCGTATACCTAGCTCACGCCCGTTCACGGCGTACGACATATGGTGTGCACAGATCTCGCCGGACACATTTGGGGTCATCACCAAGGCGGAGGAGAGTCGAGCATATGATAATCTCTTGAGACGTTCCCTCGGGGTGTACGAAGGCTTTGAGCTGAGAGATGACCCCAATGCAGACGCAGATGTGCGAGAGGCCAGGATTAATTTGAGGCGCCGGATGTATCCCGGAGCCGCAGCACTGCCCTCTCATTTCACTGCTTTCAGTTATTGGTCAGGAATAAGTGAAGTCTGGCCAGAGGATAGCGACGAGTATGATGAAGATGACGCTGATATGCAGTAGAGCGTCGGTAGGCATTGCCGGAGTCTTCTGTGTCCTTCCTTCTCAACACTTGTGCTCTTTGCTGTATGATGTCTGTCGTATTTGTTGGTCGACCAGCTATGCATTGTTTTCTTTCAGTCTCCATCGCCGATAATACCTGGCACGAGCAAGCTAGCATATGCGGAGCAAGTGCATACTGTGCAGACCCATAGTCATTCCTCACGGCAATGCGAATATCGTGGGATGGCGTAGCATATTCACCCTGCCTGGACACTATATCATTCTGGAGCATATCGCCCATGTTGTACCTCCTCGCTACAGGTAGACGATACGGCTTCGTGAGATCTATACGCAACGGAATACGTGAAATCGAAGTTGGGGACGGCGAAGAGCATACTGAGGTGACGACGACCGCAATGATTGTATGCAACGACACTACAGATGTGGCAGCCATGTGCCAAGTCTCCTTTACACTTCCTTCTCCCCACTCTTTGCTGTATAATGTATGCTCTAAAGGTAGGATGAACTACCTGTGACTGTTGTCCCAAAGCACTTCACATGGGCTTCGAAACCAAGAACCCGAACGGCGAATCATCGCAACGATACACCTGTATCGCCTGCCACCCACACCGCGCTGTTAAGTCAAGGAAATGTCTCAACGTTCTCTCCTGTCCATTAAAGTTGGTGAACATCTGTGCAGAGAGAAAAATTAGCCGCTTCTACAGGACGACAATAATGGCGGGCGAAACTCACGGACATGTCCAGCGCATACGCTGTAGCGCTGGCCTTGCCCAGGTTCGCCAAGAGCGGTGGTGGCGCCTCGATTGGCTTATATCCAGCGAGCGACCCTGCCGCGCCGGTATCCGGACAGGCGTAAGAGATGAGGTAGTCGCCGATGACCAGCCGTGTCCTCGGAGTGGCAGCAGCACGCAGATGGCGGAGGATAACCTCACAGTCGCTATCCGGCCAGTCGTGCAGGATAGTCCGGAGAACGAAGACAGACGCGTTCTTCTGTGGCTGCGGCTCGAAGAACTCGTGCACTACCAAATGTCATGAGTCTCGGGGTGCTTCGGCACGGGAGAGAAATGCGCCCACCCTGGAAACTAACCCGCCCAGAATTGAACGCATCGGGATAAGTCTCGGACCAAAACTACAATGGGAACGTCAATTCGTCGAAGTGATGTCAGCTGCGAGGATATCTACCATCTTGCCCTGTTCCGCGACCTGCTCTCTCTCCTGAATGACGATCTTCACGTTCGGGTTTGCCCTAGCAATATACATGGAGGGCATCCCCGCACCGCCGCCAACATCCACTATCAAATCGTCTGAAGTCAGCGAACCCCAGTCATATCCCTTCAAGATTGCGCTAGGGCCATTCCACAAGGACGTCCCTCGGATGGCCGCGGGGTATCGCTTGAAGCGACGTTCATTACCAGGTTGCTCAATCCATGTGAAGAATTGCAGGTCAGTATTGAACGCCTCCTGGACGGGCGCGTGAATGGAACTGAAGCTGTGTCCTTTCTCCGGGGAGATCAAGGTTTCCCAAAGGTACCCCGAGGCCTTTTGGACTTCGTCGACGCTGGTGATGACTATTAGAGATGGAATTGCCCCAGTTCGCGGCACACTCACAAATGGTCGACAATGGCAGCTGCACCAGCCGTCCCAGAATGTTTATCAACACCTCTGGCAGAGACGTCAGCACGCGAAGGAAGCGATACGTTGTGCTTAGACGCACAATTCATACAGCTGTTCTGTGGATTTGCCTGTATCAATGTACGAAGAGGTCCGATTATTGGCGAAAACGTCTGGCTTGACCTCTCGAAAGATATGGTGGGTAGCCAGGAGACGGAATATACGGGCTTCATTCGTCGAGCCATTAGCCAGGTACAAACCGAACTAGTGTAGTTGCCTCACGTACCTAGTTTAGTGGGTTCAAGGTTATTCTTCGCCGCGATGATCGAAATGTGAGCGCCCTCTGGCCCAGCTTCTCGCAGAATCTCGGCCGCATTGCATTGTTCTGCTACACGTAAACACGACGATAGTTCGTACTGATAGCTCATGAGCGGTGTGTAGAGTAACTACGGAGGATCAGTGTAGCTCACCGCTGTGGACGCATCGAGTATGTTGAGGAATGGAGGCCTGACATTTGACATCAGCTGGTACGAGGCAGCCGTGATATTATTGACTGCTGCAACGACGTCTGCGTCCGACGTCAGTGCATCTGCAGCGTCATTGGTGTATGGCTGATCGAGGGATGGGAAGTCGAGCTTTCTATCCTTGTAGTGCTTCTCTAGTTTCGTGATGGAATCTTGAATGATGTTGCCGAGCGCTTTGAGATCTTGAATCGTCATTTCAACAGGAGGTGAAGCGAAAGGATATGAAAGGTCACAGAGGACGCTGCTTCATATATCGCGGGACGTCTCTCCGATTCAGCCGGGGATGGGAGATCCAGCAATGAATATGACAGGGAAAGGCAGGCGTGTAAAGCTGTGGTGGGAAGTGTGCGAGTTTCTCGGAGGAGGTTTCATAGGGCGATGAGGAATGCGTCGACCTGAGAGGACTGACCTCGGTATACTGTGTGAGTCTGAAATATCGAACGGGCAGATGATCCTGGGGCCACGTCGAGAGGAACGAGAAAGAAGAGGCAAATGCACCACCCCGGATGTGAACAAGAGCGTAATCCCACCATCATCAGTGGTCATGATAGTGACCCCGAGCCGAGAGGAGCTTCAGAAGGGCGCCTGGGGGTGAGGAAGCCGTCAACCAATGTGAAGGCGGTTGTCCTACCCTTGCCAGCTTCTCCGGGCGCCGTCCATTCATTGGGTCGGCCTTATCTCGCGGGTAATCTCGTAGAAGCTCTTGTGCAGATGAGATTACTTGCTGGGGTGGTCATAACTTACATGTCTCAAGCTGACCTTTGAAAAGCATCAGGACTGAGCTGAAGCGTATACGCTGGACTTGTTAGTTTGGAAACGTAGAGACGAGTCACGGCATATGCAAATCAGACGCCCACGTCTATAAGTACTTGCTTAGTGGGAACACCACTCACCGCCTTCCATATTCGAGAAGTATATACCCATCTAACATGTCTACCTTGAGAATCATCATACTGAGGTCGCTTTGCTATAGATAGGGCACGTGTACCCATGAGCCAACGAGAAAACGTAGCCGAGGCAGGGGAAGAACTTCTTGGACTTGCACCCTGTGCTCAAGGACAATACATGTATTCTCACATACAACACTGTGGAAATGAGAGCAAGGACTCAATATACGGCTCACGCGACCTTCACGCCGCCCCAGGCTACTTTCTGGCCTCCTGCCCTAGGTGCTGCCGGCTGTTCAGCAGCGCCGTCGGTGCCCTGGCCATTTGCAGCCACGCTCTTAGTCGGTATAGCCAAGGGGCTGTTCTTCAACGTATCCAAGACCCGTTGCGCGTTCTCCGTGCTCCTGATAAACCAGCCCGCGTACCTCCTTCCCACAGTCGATTCCACCATATGGAGCATATTCTGTTGCGAAAAACGCATTCAGCTGGCTTCGCTAGCACGACCCGCCGAGTTGATGGCACCCACCTCGTCAATCGAGAAGTCCAGATCGCTGGTCGGTCTCACCGCACCCTCAAGTAGCCCCTTCTCCCCGCCCACGCGGCTCACGCACCGGCTCGCCTGCTTCATCACCATCATCTGCTGCACCATCTCTTCTTCGTCCGCGTCGAGGAAGCCCGCGAGCTTGCTCGCGTCCAACGATGTATACAGCTTGAGGAAGCTGCGGAGCGTCGGTACAGGGGCTTGTGCGCGAACATCGGCAAGGAAGAGCGCGAGGTGCCGCTGGGCGGGCTCCGTCGGCGGGTCGTCGACGTAGGCGGTGAGCGCATCCGGATCATCATACGGCGGCGGGTTGGCGGAGATGAACTTGGGACAAGCATACAGGAAGAGCTCTTCAAAAGCCGCGATGCCTTCCTCGCTATGTAACGACGACACTTACTCAATGTAAGGGCCCAGACAAACGCGAGACCTACCCTCGCTGCATTTTCGTGAACTGTTCCCCGAACTTCTCCTTCGCCGTGTTGAGGATATTATCGTCTATCCGTGACGGAGCGAGTGCATTGCACACCGCAAACAGCGCATACATGCGGTCCGCCGTTTTGTTTATCTGCATGTCCTCTGAGCAAATGCTCATAGTATAGTAGCGTAAGGCGCACCTGATCATACTGATAACTCCGCGTGTGATACTGTCGCATCCGGAGAATGAAGTTCAATATCGAGAGGTACCCACGGATAGCATCCATGTATCTCCTCAGCATGATGTAGCAGAAGCCAACGTAATAGTACGTCGAGACCAGGCAGGCCGTAACACGCGTGAATTGAGCCTATAGATCGCAATCGCGGGCTTTGTCATAACAGGCCTTCATCGCACATCGGTCTGAAAAAGCTTGCCTTGGGGTTCAGCTCAACGTTCTCCATCACCTTGAGCGCTAGCGTAAAGTCACCGAGCATCGTGTGGACGCGGAGCAGCCCAATGATACTGAAGTAGCCCAGCATCCGGTAGAGCGGACGCACGCCGTATTCACCCACAATTTCACTAACCAAGCATCAGTGATCCTGATCACAGGCCGGGTTTGAGGAAGCACTCACGCGATCTCCTCTTCGTTTTTGCCTTCCTGCTGGGCCACGATGTACTCGTTGATTTTCGACTTTTGAATTAGGGAGTACAGTACGTTAAGCACGCTGTATGCGCTCCAGACTCCCTGCGGGGAGGTGTCTCAGGTGAGCTCAAGAGGAGTATTAGAGAGCTCCGTACTTGGCTGGCTGCTTCTTGAAGCAGGATTAGCTCCTCGTCTGATTTTGACTTGACGCGCGAGCGCCAGACGCAGTAAGACTGAAACTGATAGATGAATTCGTCGATGATATCCCACAACCATTGCTCCGGTAGCTCCAGCGTCACAGGTTCATCCGAGTCTGTACGTAGCACAGGTGAGGCTACGTGAACAACATACACATGAGGCAGGCCCGCTTACTCAAGAGGTAGTTGAAGAGCTCGCAGCTGTTTTCGTAAGAGTGGAAACGGTCATCGATGTTGGGTTGCAGTCGTGAGTAGACGTGACGGTAGTAAAGCTCCCGGTACAGAATCAAGAAGATGGGGTCTTAAGAACAGTAAGTCCCTCCGACCGCAATAAGCACGAAAATATCGTACCGTCGTTCACAAGAGGGGCGATGATCTCGGCCTCTGGCCATTCGGTTTTGGCATAGAACTTCTCCGTCAGTCGATTCCATCCACTCTCATACGCAACGGTAATCTCCTCCAAGTTGTTGTTGAGCACTGCTTGGTGGAAGTGTACAATGAACTAGTCCGCAAGACATCGTCAATCAATCAAAGCCTTGGGGCTCTAATCTCCAGGGCTAACGCACGCGCTTCACTTGGTCCGGGATCTGCGCAAAGGCGGCCTGTTGCTGCATTTGCTGCTGCACCGCAAGCAGCGCAGCCTCATCTATTCTGGACTGGACTGACAGACTGCATAAGTTATCGGAATTCACGCCTCACAAGGCTTGTGCTACACACCTTCGTCGTACAACCCGTTCTGCCCATAGTTCCCGATCGCCATATTCAGGTCGACGCCCTGGAAATCCTCCTCGATCTCGTCGTCTGCCGCCCATATTGGCATTCCCGGTTGAGCCATTTTTCACAGAGAGCACCGATAGAGTAGTGAAGATACCGGGAGTACCGAGGATGAGCTTCGCAAGGCTGCAGTACAAGCACTAGCGGCGAAATTTAGAGTTTGCAGGTCGAGCACCAATCGTGAGAGTCACCGCGGAGTGCAGTGTCCCGGAGTGATGACACCTCGAAGCATGACATTGACAGGAAAATACATATTATGCCCTATAAACTTGCAATTTAGGTTACTGTACATGCAACCACTATAGAAAAGAGACCTCATGGAGGGGCTCACTTCTGAAAGTGCTTACATCCAAGTTGCTTGCTCAGAAGGGACCCAGCAAGAGGGCGGGATACGTATTGCTCCTCCAGCGGGTCATATGTGTCTCTCACCATGGTACTCTGACATGCTTCTGTCAAGCATTAATGGGGTAGTGGTAACCTGGGTCGTTGCCATATAGAGTCAAGTGACTCGACCCGCCGGGGGTTCGATTCCCCCTTAATGCACTCGTATTTTTCATCGAGCTGTTAAATTTCCTTTGCTCATTATTGTGAATGAGCATTGTCGTTTTATTCTGTGGATCGTAGAATGTGCGTCGCCAATTTTGCGAACGACACGATGATAAAGAAGTGCATGAACTTCCGCATGAGCTCACAAAACCAGCGAGGACACCCTTAAGTGTGTCTCGCACCTTGAGCGGTCTTGCAAGGCTTTCTGTTGAGCCCGGGACCGAAAACTCTGAGCACGTTTCGATAATCGACCGTTGTCCGTCCCGTGCAAGTCCCGAAATACAAGGCGCAGCGATTTGAAAGTGCCCGGAAAGCCACGGCAAAAGAAGGTACATTCACGCTGATCGGGTAACAGTATTATGTATAGAACTTGCGATTCGGGTTTAAACCAAACAGCTCCTGCCTAATCTCGGGAAGCATCTAATGAATGCAAGGTTAAGGGCGGTGAAGGAAAGCACCGACACACAAAAACCTACCCTCTCTTCTAGTAATCGGAGACGCTCATCCAGGGTGTTATCGAGCGTAATTCGCTGGGTCCCACTTGTCATCTTGACGCCACCAGATCTGTAAAGCATTCAGTGGCTGAATGTCATTTGACATTGAGCTCAGTAACTCACCCTTCATCGCTCAATGTGCCTTCGACGTCGATCTTGACGTCTCGGCCACTGATCTCCTTATACTGCGCCGCGGCAGCATCAGCCGCTGACTTTACGACTTCCAAGTCCTTTGGTCTCGAGTAGACGGTGACGTCCGGCTCGAGCATCTGCAGCAGGCCCTGGGTGATCACGCCCTGCAGGAACTGGTTGTACCGACCCTCCTCAGAGGACAGCTGTGCGAGGGAGCTGCGGGCGGTATTGAAGAGGTCTTGAAGGTGCTCTTCGCGCCGGTGGAGGAGCCTCAGGCGGGCCTTGTTGGTCAGGGTGGACTGGGTGCTGTACGAGATCGGGGCGGGGGTGTCAGCGGCCGAGGAATATTGCAGTGTCATAGGGACGGACGTACATCTTCTGTGCGGTCTCGGCGTTCTTGCGCTTCTTGTCGTATTGCGCGTCGATGGCCTGTTGTTCTTGCTTCACGAGCTTGGCCTGTATAGGTGTTAGGATGCGGCCAGGAGGGCGCATTCAAGTCGTTCCGCGTACCTTTTCAATGGCAAACTCTTCATCTGCCTTGACTCTGATCTCGCAGGCCTTCTCCATGGCCTCCTGCTTGATAAAGGCCACCTGTGCATTATAGTACACTTGTAAGAGCACCGGTCAGGGGTATGCACGCAGACAACGGACAGACCATCTTGTTCATCTCGCTGAGCACCTCATCGTCGTTGAGTGGGCGCGCCGCCATGGTTGCTGGTCGTTACGGACAGTGTCGACGGCGGCAGAGCAGAAGAGAGCGCAGCGGAAGTATACCGACGCGATGATGTTGAGGGGCGTCGGGGTTCGCCGAGCGGGCTGGCGACGGCAGGCTAAGGCGCCGGCGTGCGCGCTGTTCGTCAGTCTCTGCTCTGGCTGGTTGTGACATACGACGACGGCGGCCAACGGTGCTCATCATTTCTCTCTTTTCTGCTGAGCGGAAGCCGGCCTGACGACTTTCGTGCGCGCTATCGATCGACCAGCGTAACCAGGACGCGTCTCTCATTTCCTCCTTTCTTAATTCTCGTTTACTTTTCCTTTCCTCCTTTCCTCGACATACATCCTTACATACGCCGGGCTGCTGCACCCCTGCGCCTCTAATCTGGCCGACGACAGTTTCCCTGAGTTGTGCATACTCTAAAAGACTGGGATAACAAGCCATGTCTGCATCAGCTTCGACCTCCCAGCCGTCAACATCTGCCAATGTCGGTGCGGGAGCCAAGTCCCACCACCTCCTGGAGCACAATGAGGAGAAAAACAGGTCAGCGCCCGGCAGAATTGTCTCTGAGGCGTATCTAAGGCGTGCGTTACCAGCGTGGTGATCAAGGTCGGGATGGTGGGAGACTCACAGATTGGCAAGACAAGTCTCATGGTAAAGTACGTAGAGGGCAGCTTCGATGAGGACTATATTCAGACGCTGGGTAAGTCTCCCCATCTCGCCTGTTGACCATACCCGCCAATCCCGCTCGCGCAGGCGTTAATTTCATGGAGAAGACCATCACCGTCCGGCGAACGACTATAACCTTCTCGATATGGGACTTGGGCGGCCAGCGGGAGTTCGTCAACATGCTCCCGCTGGTGTGCAACGACGCCGTCGCGATCCTCTTCATGTTCGACCTGTCCCGCAAGTCCACGCTGAATTCGGTGAAGGAGTGGTATCGACAAGCGCGAGGGTTCAACAAGGTACGTCCGTCCGCTCGCTCGATGGGTCTCTTCGAGATGTCAGCTGTGAACCGTGGCTGCACTGCACCGATCATGCTAATTGATTTTCTGCAGACGGCAATACCGTTCTTAATAGGGACGAAGTTTGACACCTTTGCAACATTTCCCAGGGATGAGCAAGAGGAGATCACGAAGCAGGTGCGTCGTGAATTTCAGGTGCCCCTCGTAAAGGTTATCTGAGCCTGGCATTCACCGCAGGCGAAGCGGTTTGCAAAGGCAATGCACGCGTCGTTAATATTCTGTTCGACATCAGCGTCGATAAACGTGCAGAAGATCTTCAAGATCGTGCTTGCAAAGGCGTTCGACCTGAAGTGTGTCATACCGGAAATCGAGGGCGTCGGCGAACCCCTGCTAATTTACCATGATGTATGAGCCGCCAGGGCCATCTGTAGAGGGAGGCGGAGTGGAATGATACCCGGGCTATTCATACATAAGGACAGGAAGGAAGGATATGGCGGGTGGAGGGAAGCGGGGAGAAGGGTGAGTAGCGCAATTTGTGGCTGATCATTGGCGCTCACGGTATGTTTAACGTGTATCTGTTGTAGACCGTGCGTGCCTGTGGGAATGATGCGCTATAGAAGCGTGTCGTTGTATCACTGTACTCGGCCAGCGGTCCTCGATACAAGTAGCACATGTGAGTGCCAAGCAAACAACAGCTATTAGATCTCCTGGAAGTCGTTCCACTACGTCTTTTCCCTTCCGGACTACCTATTGCTGCTCGTATCATATTATCCGGTTCTGTGGACTCTGCCCGCCCGCCTTCTTGGCTTGTATATGGACTTCGTCTATCTATCGTTCCCCTTCCTGCCCTCCGTTCACCCTTCCCCTTCGTCTGTGTGTTATTGTTGTCTTAGTCGTTTTGCTGCATATTATTTGTTCGCTCTCGCTCGTCGCTGCTCGCCTGCATTACTGAAGCTTCACTTATAACCCTCCCCCCGATCCCAGCGCACGCCCGATTCCCAACATTAGATCCCCCACTACACTAGTATTTATTCGGTGCTGGTCGGACTGCCAGCGCTGGTACTGTACCAGTTAGTTATGCCTGTTGCTCCCTATGCATATTGATGCATGCATCTCGATATACTTAGCCCTCATTGCATCGCAATGCCTGCCTAAGCGTTCTCGCGGCTTGCCTTCGTGCCTCCACCGCGATGCTCGCGAGACTCCCTCCCGAGCTCGTCCTCGAGACGCTCTCGTACCTACCGGCCCAGTCTCTGCGTTCGCTGCAGCTCACCTGCGCCGCCTGGTATAGTTTCATTCGTGCGAACGAGTCCCTGATCTACCACAAAGCCGCTCTGGTCCACCGCTTTGTGGACTCGTTCGAGGCGGATCTCCCTAAAGCCAAAGCGGCGTTTGCACGAAAGTATGTGGAAGGGGCCGCGGATTGGAAGGCATTTTGTAAGTTGTGAAGAATGCGCAGTGCTGTGGCCAAGCTGATTGGAATATAAGGCGGAGACAGGTTCCAGCTGGAGAATAACTGGTTAGGCAGGGGTCCGTCGACTATCCGGACTGTCGCTGCCGCAGGTTCGTGGGTCCATCGTATTAAAATCGATGAGAACGAGGGCTTTGCCATCACCACATACGCCGTCGGAGGGCTAGCGGTAACTGACCTTCGCGAGGGAGGCGGCGTCCTCTGGTCACTGGAGCAGGTAAGGCTGTCGAAGACTTGCAGCTGGTTCAGTTCTCGATTGTGACTGCATACAGAACTACGTCCGCCCCTACGCCCATTGCGAGTATTCCAACGGATTCCTCGTCTTCGACCAACTCGGCGGATTCAAGGAAGTCTGGTGCCTCGAGTCCAGACAGCCTCCCGACACGTACCCCGAGAGATCGCCCCCTGATGACAGACAGCACCTGGCAGCGCTGCGTGCCAGCTATTTCCACCCAAACGACAGCGACCGCGGTCGTTTCAGACCATGGGCGCTACTGCACATGCCCACAATCACCCACGCCTTCCGCTTCGTGTACCCAACCCTCCTGGTGGCGAGCCAGAACGAAGCGTACCTATTCGACATACCCACCGGGACGCTTGTGCAGACGATCGACATCTCTGCGCCGAGCCCGCATGGCCTCCGGGAGCTGAGCTATGTCGAACTGAGCGCGGAGCACGTCTTCATCTGCTGGAAATTTGCGATAAACATCTTTTCGAGGCGCGACGGGTCACTCGTGCTGAACATACCGATAAGAGACGCACAGGATATTGGTATGTTGCTGACAGTCGATACACATCAGTTCCCTACAAGTCCGGGGGTCCCGAATGCTGCAATCGCTCCTCTGGAAGCTGTTTCTCGATATTATGGTCCAGGGGCAGGGTGCAGCTTGATAGAGGAGTTTGTTGCAGGTCCGTATTCCTGGTAGGGATTCACCCTGTTTTCTGACATCCCTCCCAAGTCCATGTCTCTGCAGATGGACGCACCCTCGCGGTCCTCGGAAATCCAGAGACATTGCTGTTAATTCCAGATTTCACGCGTATCGCACGGAAAGAAGTGCCTCTGGCTCTGAGCTCCGCCAGAATCGATTTCACTGACCACGGGGATTCCTTGTACCATGCCTTTGAGAATGGGAAAATTGGCTTGGTCATGGTACGTTTTTCCCGCTATCTGCTTACTGTTTACAGGGCCTGACGGAATACGTAGTGCACTGGAATCTACGTTGTAACGCTCGACTCTACCTATCACGGTGTTGGTCCTCCGATGCCTTTGCCAGAGTCTAACGAGGATTACGGTGGAGCGGAAGACCCACCCGAATGCGGATTCGCGTTCCCGAATCTGTATATCTGTTGCGCCTTAGGGTTCGAGGATATACGGCTCCTGAGCCAGATCGACTGCCTGCAAATGACTGACACCGGGTTATATTTCATATGGGAGGAATCGCAGATACCTCGGCCCGTGACCATCGCTTTAGCAGAGGACTACACAGACGGAACGGGGGAAGCCGCGCAGGCTGATGCTCCGCAAATTGAGGAGGAAGAGTTTGGATTAGAAGATGACGAGGATGAAGCGATGATTAACCAGGATGGCCAAGGTTAGAGACATCTTGCTAGCTGTCATTGTAAAGGCAATATTGACTATGGTTTGCTTGACCAGTTCCCCAGCTGCCTATACTCACCTTTATTGACTTTGCTGTTCGACCGTCTCCGTAACGTTTGTCCGGGACTTATCAACATGTTTGCCAGCATAGACTTACCACACTGATGCTTAATGCAATTCTACGATCTCCGAAGGGTGGCCTCACGATGTGCGGTGACTTGAGTTTATTCTCAGCTGGAGATGACCATCGGGACGTATGTGCTCTAAGACGCGAATACTATTGCTAATAAATACTACAAATGTGCGTTTCTTCTCTCGCAAGCCCAATGGATATAATCGGCGCTGGTATCTAGCAAGCCCCATTGTCGGTCCAGACTCCTGCGGCACCTCCGGGGGTGTCATTCTGCGTCCACCATTTCGCGGTCCAGAGGTGACCATCTAGAGGATAGAAGTCAGCTGAATTCTTTGCAGGTCACAACACCATGCTACTCACTGTATGTGACCTGGGCGCCTCCCGTGTATGCAATCTGCAGAAATAGGCGAGGAAATTAGTATGTAAAACAATCGCCATCGACGACCGCGCTCACGGAAGAGCTCCAGGCGGAGACACCAGCACAGGATCCAGAGGGCGAGGTGGTAGTCGTAGGGGCCGAAGTAGTGGTACTCGAAGTCGACGTAGGGCTAGAAGTGGTCGTAGGCTGGGTACTCGTGGAGGACGGCACGGAGCTCGTCGAGCTTCCGGTCGAGGAGCCCATGTTGTTGCGAATGTTGTCCCACTCGCTGTCGGGATAGTTGATGTGGTTCTTTGCAATGCGTTATAACCAAGTGACATTGTAATCGACACTCCCTGGGCGCTTACCGGAGTCGTGTCTAAGCCCCCATAGACGTTCGCCGCCGTCTGGACAAGGCTGTCGCTCCCGGTCTTGTCGGTCGAGAGGTCCCAGAACATGGTGCCAGCAAGACCCTTGGTCTGGACATACTGCGCCTTGAGCTGCACGATGTGCGGGTCGTCGTACGAAACGAGCTCCTTCTTCGTGGCGTCGTATGAGTAGCTCGTGACATCCGTCAAGTTCTCGTAGACCGTCGCGCCCGCAAGTGGCAGGACGTTGTAAGAGTAGATGCCAGCCTGGATCGTGCCGGGGCCGATACCGTTGTAAGAGTCCCCGAGGCCGTTGGTGTCCTCGAAAGCGCGGCCGTACAGAGGGATGCCGACGTTGATCTTGCTGGGCGTGGCGCCGTTCGCCTCGTACCACTTGATCGCGGCATCCGTGCTCACGTTCGTGCGTGCGCCACCGTACAGGTTGGCTTGGTTGTCGGTGAAGTTCAGCCACGAGCCCGCATAGTCGTAGGCCATCAAGTTCCAGTAGGTGAGCGCGGCATCCATGGTGGGCACATCAAGGTAGGCATAGTTAGCAGGTCCGGCGGACACGGCAGCCTAGCCATGCACTGTTACTTTGGTGTGGAAGGGATAGAACACTAGGGCTTACGGTTAGTTGATAGGGCACGGTGTCGCCTTTCTTAGCTGCTAGGTTGTCGAAGGCCGTCCGGAGTTCGGTGTAGAGAGCACCGAAGCCTTGACCTTGTGCGGTAGAAGAAGGGTACTCAAAGTCGATATCACTGAATGGTAGATCAGTACATGGAGGGCTCGGAAAGGGGAGAACATTGCACTCACATGCCATCCAAGCCAAAGTTTTCAATCAGCGAGACCGCAGCGCTGACGAAGGTCGCCCGCTTCGTCGCGTCTGTCACAAATGAGAAGTGTCCGTCCTGGGAGTACGTCCAGCCTCCGATGGACATGAGAACCTTCAAGTTCCGGTTCGCGAGCTTCAGCAGATACATCTGTCATGATAGCGATATGTTCAGTGCTGCCGCAGGCAAACATATGCGCACGCGTGCTTACCTGCTTCAAGCAGCCGTACAGGTTATTTCCAGTCTCGTCCCAAGAGTCACCTGGGAAGTGTTTCTGAGATAACGCGACATCAAAATATTTCCGTCCTCCACTGGCTATTGGAAGAGACAAACCTGCTCATCGGCGTAAGTGTCCGTAAGAGAAATGTTGCCAGTATCCGGCGAAACATCGGCAAAGGCGTATAAGATATGGGTGAGATCGCTGGGAGTGATATTCGTCGGCTCTGCACACCAGTAAGCCAGATCCTGGGATTGACTTTCAATGAAACTACTTACGGAAGTTGGCGCCGTAGATACCCCTAACGAAGACCAGAAGATGAGGATCACGTCCTCACATGGCAGCTGTGGAAGATCCTACCAGTTCGTGAAATAAGCTGCCTGCACCTTGCCGCTTGCCCTCTTGTGGATCTGCTGCACCTGAGGGTCAGGGTTTGTCTGAACCTTGTTCGGGGGGTCCTTGTAGTCCGCGGGGCGCTGCATGACTTGCGTCGCGCTTGCCATAAGGGCAAGGGCAGACAGGAGGAAAAGGAGGTACCGGAATGAAGCCATCGCGACAGGCATAGGGTACACCGTCTAGCGCGACCGCGGAGGGGAGGAGAGGGCAGAGATCCTACGGAACGGAAGAGGGGAACGTCGCCCTTTTATTAGCAGAAGGTACTCGGCGACCATGCATCGGACGACCGCGAAAGCTGGCGCTCGAAATACACTGCATGAGGGGGTTCCTGGCAACAGCATGGTCTTCCGAGCAGAAGTGCTCGAGGATTCGGATACGGCTCGGGTTGAGATCGTACGGGTCATCACTTGATTCCTTGTGAGTCTTGGGAAAGTGGAAGAACCATGCGGTCATAAGCTTTGTTCACTAGATTCCCGCCAGCAAATCAGTAGTATGAGGAGGTTGTCTTCCTCCTCCTCCTCCTCCGAAGAAGTTGGTCTCCGGGAGCACCTGCGAGCTTCCAGCCAAGCGAAGCCCTGATCGTCGCGGACCCGGAGACGCAGCTCGACTCTCGCAAGACACATGTGCGGTAAGTCGCTACAGAGACAGATAAGTCTCAGCCGCGGATAGGAACTAGAGAAAGCCTTGCGGGGAAATATCTTCGGGACGGGATCGAAATAGCGTAGAACGGATTAAGGCAGGACCATGCGGCAGCAACAATTTCTGTACATATGATGCTTCGACGCTTCAGCGATGCATATCACCGTGTGATGGTAGTTATCGCATGGTCCATGATAAGGGGCGCTGGATGATGAGACGGCGTCCGACACGTCCCTCGGGTCAACGAGTAGACACCTCCAGAGCCTCGAATACGGCCGCGAAAGACATGCTGGCGCCATGGACGGTCTGCGGCTACGAACGTGAAATGATCCAAATCAAGAGACAGCATCCCAGCTGTCGCGTGCTTTGGGACCACGACGCTTCGTATGCGCACGTCGGCCGAGCAGCACATTTCAAGTAGCTTTCCCCTGGCACTGGGGTAACAAGGGCATAATCTCGGCGGGACACACCTCGCGATAGCACATAGAGAGACGAAGCTACGACTGAACTTCAGACCGCAGTAGCCGAATACTGCCGGCAGCCTTCCTAATGCTCCCGGCCTGAGCACACTGTCAGACGACCTGCTCCGGTAGCGACGAGCAAGGCCTACCAAGCTCCTGCGCGTCAAGTACCATGCGTTGCCACAAAGAGCGCGTGCAGTGCATTCAGCCCGCCGCGAGATCCGGATTGGAAGGATCAGCCAAATGACACAGAACCTGCCATACAGACGACAAGAGAGAAAGTCTATAGATACAAAGACGAGCAGAATATGACTGAATTCGGTCGCTCGAGCATCTCTGACGCCTTCTCAAATTTAGCTTCCAACTCGGCGTTCCCAATGACCTTCGCTGCCTGGCACATCTGCCGGATGAGCTCTTGCAATCTACGGAACACACGGATAACGCTCCCTTCAAATTGGTCCGTGAGCTATTTGAGACAATGACGCCATAAATGAGTACGGTCGCTGCGGAGGAGGGAAAAAGACCTAACCTTGCAGATGTCTGAGAAAGAAGCGCCGCGACACCATTGGACGACGGCGTCCATAAGCTCGACCTTGAACGACTGCACGTATTCGTCCTCCACGACCGGCAACTTCGACTCTTTCGACACCTTCGCTATCCGCCTCGCGATCTCTTGCATCACACGGAGTGGCGCAGCGAGTTCTTCTTTCAACTTTGTGACTTGCTCGCTCTGTACATATTTCAATAAATCTGAGACATGTCGGAGGAGCTACACGCACCTTCTCTGTGAAGACGAAGCAACTCAGAAGACCTGCGCACTGCTCGGGCGATAGTGGGTTGAACACGCCATTGAAGATCAATTCTGTCAAGAGCAGCTCGTCGCCCGTACTAATCTCGCAGGCGACTCGGCCCTTCACGTCCACGATGTCATCCGCCGTAGTAAACCCGAGCCGCCGGAGGACACGTTTCCGGCATTTGAGCTCTTCCATTTGAAGGACGTCGTTCGTAGCCTGTATGCGCTTCTTCAGGGAACGTATCCGTTGCTGGTGTTCCTGTTTCTTCGAATAGAGAGAGTAGAGCTCCGGTAACCGTGGATCCTTGTGTAGCGGGCTCGACATGAGCTTCGACTCCATTACCTCAATTTTCTGCGGCACCCTGGTTGTTAACCTATATCCGAATTATGGAGCGGCAACGAATTTGCTTACCTCCACCAGCTGTTTGAACTTGTCATCCTTGATCTCCATATTCTGTATAGGGTCCAACAGCGGTATCCCATCGGGAAATCGTTTCTGCACCTCCACGACGCTCTTCCACACCGTCTCCCGCGCCTGATGCGAGCGTATATCCTTGGGCAAGAATATCCGCAGATAGCTGATCGCATCCAGCGCGGATAGGAGGATGGGGATGACGAGCGGCTCGCCCGTCTGCCCCGGCTGGCACGGTTGCACACCCCCGGGTGTGGGCGGGAGATTCAACGCGTTGCGATCCTTGGGAACCGAGGAACCCGTCGCGCAGTTTAGCAGTACGTCCACGATGTATTGCTCATGCGGAGGGATCTCCTCAGCCACTGGCATCGGCCTGTTCTATAAGCACACGGTCAGTGCCCGTCACGCATTATTGGCGGTGTCACTCTTATATACCTTTGGCGGCAGCCGCTTGTGATAGTTTATTACGACGCCCCAGCCGAAATCTAGCTTCTGGTATTTAACCTTGACCAGTCGGCCGGGTTGAAGGAACGGTAAGCTATAGTTCGGGTGGGTGATGACATCGCGGAAGTCGGCCGCCATCTGGTCGAGCTGTTGCCGGTACGAATGGTAATCCGCGACGAGCGACTCGTCCGAGATGGTTATGGACTTCATGGCCTGTTCTTCCCGCGAAAGCTCTGTAGATGCATGTCAGTAGTGCCACCAGCGAGAGTGAAGGGCGCAGCAGTCATACCATCTTCTAACAGGGGTACGCCGGCGCTGTTCTGGAACTGGAAGAAACAGCGCTCGAGCATGTACTCTGGACTGATCCCCTCCACCTTCATCAAGTTTAACACCATGTTGTAGCCGAGGTGGAACGCAGAGTCCAGGCGGTCCGCCTCGCCTTTGATCATCTGCATTGCCGCGCTCGGTTCGAGCTTCTCGTCGCACATCATAATCACCACTCCGCGGTCGTCTAGCCCACGTCGTCCCGCACGCCCCGACATCTGGATATACTCTCCCGATGACAGATTACGGAACTCACGCCCGTCGAACTTGCGCGTCGCAGTGAACACGACGGTCTTTGCGGGCATGTTCAGACCGATAGAGAACGTCTCCGTCGCAAAGAGCGCCTTAATCAGGCCCTCCTGGAAGAGAATCTCGATGACCTCTTTCAGGATCGGGAGCAGCCCGCCGTGGTGGATCCCGATGCCGCGCTTGAGCAGGGGGAGCAAGTTCGCAATCTGCGGCAGCTGGCGGTCCTCCGCAGACAGGTTCTGGATCGCGCTGTCGAAGATGCTGGACACCAGGTCCTGCTCATCGGCCGAGTTGAACTCGAACTTGGACATATTCAGTGCGAGCGCCTCGCACTCACGCTTGCTGAAGGCGAAGATGATGACCGGGTTGTAATTTTTCTGCATGATCATCTTGACGATTTTTTGGATATCCGACGGCCCTGGGGAGGGGACAGTCAGGCGTGCTGAGTAGTCACTATAATCGACGTACCTTTCTTGTCTCCGCCCTTCTTTGTCTTCCCCTTCCGCCCGCGCCCGCTCTTGGGGTCGGCAGGGTCCTCACCCTGCTTCTCCTGCAGCATCCCCATCGCCTTGGTGAAATTATCCTCCCTAAACTCACCCTTCTCGTTCAGCACCAGGTAGATCCCCTCGCCGCCCGCCGGGAAGAGGTAGTGCTGCAACGGTGTCGGGCGGAAATCGGTGTACACGACGTGGCACGGCTGCTCGTGCGACTTGCATATCCACTCGGCGAACTGCATCGCGTTGGGGATCGTTGCGGACAGGAATACGTAGCGCACGCTGTGCGGGAGGAGGATGATCGTCTCCTCCCACACGACGCCGCGCTCCTTGTCGCGCATGTAGTGGATCTCGTCGAAAATGACCCAGGCGACTTCGCGCATGATTTCGGAGCCGCGGTACAGCATGGACCGTAGAATCTGGGCAGGTCAGAGTAACGATTAGGGCATGCGTAGTTTCTGCACACATTCTACCTACCTCGGTAGTCATGACTAGACATGTTGCAGACGGATTTATGGTAACGTCTCCGGTCATGAGGCCCACATCCCCAAACTCAGCAAGCATTTCGCGGTACTTCTGGTTACTTAGAGCCTAGCATAACCTGAGCAAAGGTGCAAAACAATGCAATTCGCTATCTGTTACCTTGATCGGACTTGTGTAGATAACACGCTGCTTGTTCTGCAGACATTGGGCGATGGCATATTCCGCGACAACGGTCTTACCGGCACTGGTATGCGCAGAGACGAGCACACTCTCATTTCTCTGTATTGCATGAACCGATACTTGCTGGAAGGGATCGAGGGTGAACTTGTACTCCCGAGCAGGCTTGGCTGGGGGAACGTGATTTGCAATAGGGATATAATTGTAGCCCGGTGGAACCGCGACTTGGTGGCGGACCTATGCATGCAACTAAGGTCAAAGGAGGAAAGAATTAGCACTGGTGGCAAGGACCGGCATCCCGCTACCGGACACCTGTGTTTCTCGCGACGGGTGGCAGAACACTCTCCTTGGATACTCCTTGACGGACCATAAGGCAGACATGAAGAACGAAATGAAGATGTCTCAAGAATGTCCCGCAATCTCCAAGATAACGGTAAATATCCCAGACATTCCATTGCTCGTTCCCAGGTGACTCTTCATGTCCGAGTCAAGGTCAAGCAAGGCCCATTCCAGGAGAGTGTTCTCCCAGCCGGGAGGAGCTCTTAGTAAGTCCGCTAGCGGGACGTCAGTCTTTGCCCACAGTGGAGGAAACGCACTTGGTGTCGAAGTTCGAGCCGCGTCCCGCTCTCGACTGCAGCGCCGGTCAGACCAGCGCTCGCAGCGACCTCCCGCTTCGCCTCAATCTCAACTTCATCGACAACCTCTGGCCTGGGGGACGCTATACGCGGCTTTTTGCTTGCATTCCCGTTCACCTCCATGTCCTCGTTTCTTGACGGAGGTTTCTCATCCGGACTGGCTTTGCGTTTCTTTGGAACGTCCTTTGCGGCCTCCGTAACCTCCATGGGAGCTTCCTCGCCGTCAGACACGGCGCTATGGCCATCGCGGGTATCGTCCAGAAACGAGAAAAGGTCCATTTCTTCGACTGGACTCTGGAGGGTGGTGGCAAAAGTAAGTGATGACACTCCAAAAATAGCACAACTTGGAGGTAGAAATATTCGTGATTGGCTTATCAAATAGGGACTGTGAGAGCTAAGCTCCATATTTGGATACGCTGGGACAGAGTCTAATATTTAGCGTCCGTTGACCTCACTGCACCGGGAGGACAGCTCGTCGCTTCTCCTCGCAATGAACAACTTGAACCCGACCCAGCGGTCGGCCGTCGAGCAATTGCAGACTTTGACCGACGGCAGCTGCGATGCAGACACAACAATATCCGTGCTCGAGAGCGTCGACTGGGACATCGAGGTGAGCGTTGGTACCGCATAGTGAACGCGGATGTCTGATGTCTCCAAGAAAGCGGCAAACGTGCTCTTCGGTGACCACGAGACGTCCAGCTTTGCACGCAATAACATTACCGCCGACGACAACGCGAGTGCACGGATTGACGTCGTTGACGACGACGACGAGGACGAGGACGAGAGCCGGCCTTTGACCGGTTCAGGTAGGAGGCGGGGCGCTCAGGTAAGCTGCCGACCGTTCGGAACAATCGCAGCGCTCACGAACTCCTTTCCCCCACCGCATACAGTCCAACTCGACCGTCTCGCACCTTCCCCGGCCCAGCATGCTCTTCTCCCTCCTCGCTTTCCCCTTCAATCTCATCTCCGGCATCCTGCGCACGCTCTACATGCTCCTGCGGCTCCCCTTCGGGCTTGCGCCCACGCGCTTCTCCAGCCTCACCTTCCTCCGCGGGTTCTCCGCGGCCTCGCCCAAGTCCGTCGACCCGCAGAGCGCCGCAGACAGATGGGTGCGCGCGCTCGAGGAGGAGACGGGCGCGACGTGCATCAGCCGCGCGGGGCTGCTCGGGTCGGCGGTGGAGGACCTGGAGGCGGCCGCGCAGGACGGGAAGAAGGTGCTCCCGGACTTTGTGGTAAGCAGCTATGAGGAGGCTCTCAGGAGGTGCGAGCGCGAGGCGCGGATTGGCTGTGTGGTGCTCGTGAGCGAGGAGCATGATGATGTAGCCGAGTTCAAGAGGTGAACAGCTGTCTCTTTCTGCTTGTTTCCACGGGTTGCTAATACTGCCCTAGAACGACACTTACGGACCCGAAATTCGTGCACCTGCTGCACTCGAACAATTTCGTCGTCTGGGGCGGAGACGTCAGAGACCCAGACACCTGGAGCGGTATGTACCGCACCCACGTTCCTGCGCATACACCATCTCATCTCTCCCACAGCCTCGCAAAAACTCCAAGCAACCACCTTCCCCTTCGTCGCCTTCGTCGCCCTCCAGCCACGGCGTACAACCGGCTCCAGCACCACCACCGCTTCCTCCCCCGCCCTCTCCCTGACCGTGCTCTCGCGGCACCAAGGCCACGCCGCCACCGCGCCCGCCAAGCTCCTCAGCCACCTCGACTCCCAGCTCCTCCCTCGCGTCACGCCCGTCCTCGAGCGCACGCGCCAGACACGCGCACGCCAGGACCGTGACCGCGCCCTGCGCGCGGAGCAGGAGCGCGCGTTTGCGGAGGCCGCGCGACGGGACGCGGAGCGGCTGCAGGCGCGGATGGAGGAGGAAAGGAGGAAAAGGGAGGAGGAGAGAAGGCGCATGGAGGAGCGCGAGGCGGAGGCGTTCAGGCGCGAGAAGCGGGAGGCGGTAAGGAGGAGGCAGAGGAGGTGGGTGAGGAAATTGGTGGATCCGGTGAAGGACGGCGTGAGGGTCGCGGTGAGGAGCCCGAGCGGCGCGAGGAAGGTGGTCGTCCTCGACCCCGCCGCGAGTCTCACTGTGCTCTACGCATACGTCGACGCGGAGGTGTTGATGGGCGGCGTGGATACGGACGCGCGCTCGTATTCGGGAGAGGATGCGTTCGGGGAAACAGACGTGCGCGAACAGATCGATTTGCTCGGCGGGGATCCGGACAAATGGTGGGGGTTCAAGCTTGCGCTCACGTACCCCCGGCGCGAGATAGAGTGGCTGCCCGACAGGAGCATCGCCGACGTGGAGGGGCTCAAAGGCGGCGCACAGCTCGTCGTGGAGAGGTGTGCGGACGACAGTCCTGGGGAGGACGGGTATGATACAGAGGAGAGCGACGAGGAGTAGAATTACTAGACGGGACTTTAGGTGTTTATTGCGTTCTCTCAATACTCATGACTCGATGCATCCATCCCCCGCAGGCGTAGCAGGTGCTACCCGTCATGCTAGCTGTTTGACTTGTAATGTACGCGTCTTTCGTACCCACTGTGGACTTGGAGACTGTCGTTGTCATAAGAATGGGTATCATCGTCGTCGTACATACATTAGTAATTAATTGTGCAACCTGACACCGAGCTGCTCCTGCTACCGTCTATGGCGCATCGCCTACTGACTCAGGATTGTCCGCACAAAGGACTCGTAGTTCACGTTCCCATCGCTGGTAAATCACAGATGTGAGCATGACCCCTCCGAACACAGAGAGTAGGGAGCACGTACGCGCCGATCTGCACCCCCTTGAGCAGCTCGTCGACCTCCTCGTCCGTCATCTTCTCCCCGAGCTGTGTGAGCACGTACCGCAGCTCGCCCGCACCGATGAACCCGTTGCCCTCCTTGTCGAACACCTGGAAGCCGCGAATGAACTCCTCTGTGTCATCACAGCCCGGGTTAGCAGGATCGAGTGAGATGGTAGTAAGCGAGCGTACCTGGTGTACCTGCGGGCTTGAAGCCGTCTGGGCGGTTCAAAATCGTGAGAAATGTCTTATAGTCCACTGCCCGAGTATCAGTCGATGGTCAGTAGTAGGAGGGACTCGGTCAGACATACCTTCTCGAGGGGCGCTAGCTACGATCTCAGCAACCTCGGCTTGCGTAGGGTTTTGCCCAAGGGCACGTAAAAGGTCGCCCAGGGTCTCTCTGGGTACTGCACCCGTCCCCTTCTTGTCGAAGAGTGCGAAGGCCTCTTTGTACTCTGAAGAAGCAGCATGTTAGCTGTTTTTCGTCCGAGTATATAATTGGCGAGATATTACCAGCGTTGTCACTCTGGAAGTGTATCAGTCAGGAAGAGCGAATAAACTGTATGTGTGGTACATACCATCGTAAAGGGAGCTGTTGCAGGAATTGATGGGACAAGAAGGATGGTAGCAGTGTTCAAGCAGACAGACGCGCTCCGTTTCAGAACGCGTGAAACCGCGACATACACCAAATAGGGGCGGTTGCGTACAACGTCTACCAGCACTTGTACCTTGTCAGCGCATACCTATGGTTCGTGTTCCGGAGCTTTGAGTGTTTCATCGCTCACGGATGCGCTACACAGGACACAGACTTTCTCGCCGACGTTATCCCGCCGCGCTACGCGGTCGAGTCGGACGAGGAGGACGAAGAGAACCCGCTGCTTCCCCCCGCCGCCCAGGCTAACCGCGTCGTCGATGTCAAAATCGCTGGCGACTACCCAACCGAAAAACCGATGCTTCTAGCCATTGGGCTGGCAGCGCAGACGTGGGCGAAGGGCGTCGGACTGGGAGAGGTCAAGGCGTCGATAGTGTTGAATGGGATACAGGTACTGCAAGCTCTTTGGATACCTCTCCCCTGACAATTCAGTGAATTAGTTCTAGGTTGGCTTTGCCTTCTCGCCGTCGTGGACGAAAGCGACTGTTGTGGTGTCTGAAGCTACGATACGCATACCGACGTGGGCGATGTACGCGTATGCCGAGGCCGTGATCGCTGCACTTAAGCCGACTAGGTACGTGTTGCATGTCAATCGAGCCGTTTAGTCGCCCTGACCACCTATCCTTAGCATCGTAATCCTCGATACCTACTCAGCCCCGCAATACATCGACGCCCACCCCATCTCAGCCGCAGATGCTCCGATCAGGTATCTGAGCACAGACGCCTGGTCACCTGTGGTATGTTGCTCGAGCGACCCAGTTCTCCAGACATAAGTGAGACTGACATTTATCCTCAGGGCCGCGGGGCCTCCCCATTCGCGCCTCCCAATGTCCTGCAAGCCACCTCCGCTGCCTTCATGCTCATCTCGGCGTTGAGCTCCAGCGCCGCCACCCTCCTCCTCCTGCCCTCTCCATACTCGATGCTTCCCCCAGCATCAGAGTTATCGTCATTAGGCCTCAGCAGGGAGATCGATTGGCCTACGGCTACCATGGCCGCAGCCCACGAGTGGCTGCTGCAAGCCCTCGGCGAACAGGCATCATCAAAGTGGGACAGAAACAGCAGTAGAATCTCAGCTCGCGCCCCATGGCTAACCCTCAAACGCGACGAGCCCCCGCCAGACTCGGGCATGTACCTCTAAAAGGACGTCGGGTTCTGTTTGCTTGGGGTATACGGATTAGCGAAGACATGTGCGATACCTGCAGCATAGTAATGTGTAACTGTAAACTACCAAAGATCCCTTGCTTCTTCCCTCCCTCCCTCCCTAAGATCATCCCCTCACTCATCATTATGCCCCGGCGAGAACGCCCCAGGGATCGTCTGCCGCCTTCTCTCGGGGTGGTGATAATACGTCCCGTAGCGCTGCTTCGAATTCGCAGGCGACGTCCCCTCCGAGATAGTCGAAGCCTGCCCCTGTCCCTGCTGCCCGGTCTGCTCCCCGGCCGGCTCCTCGCTCCCATTCGCGGGACTCCCAGGCGCGATCGGCGACCCAAAGTCGTCCTCCGAATCCGACTCCTCCTCGTCCAGCCACGCGCCGTCCTCGGGCAGCATAATCACACCCGAACCGTGGTCGTAGCTGAGCCGGTGCGCAAGGTGTTGCTGATGTGGCTGCAGCCTTCTCGATGAGCCAGACGCGTCGTCGCGCCAGGGATCCTCTACGTCGCGGGGTGCTTGCGCTTGCGTCTCGCCCTGTTCTTCGGGCAGCGGAGCGGTGGGTGCGCCCCGGCTGCCCAGGTGCCGGGAAGCGCGGCGGGACACACTCACCCGCTTTCGCAGGGTCAGGACGACTGCTTCGTCCTTCTTCCCCTGTGACGGTCGCCCGTTGTTGACCAGTGCCTGGCCCTTCTTCAGAGGAAGCCATGGCTGTGGGAGGACACCGGTCAGTGCGGGATGGCCGTACCGTCGCTTTCCGGTACTGTGCAAGCCGAGTGTCAGTGCAGTTTAAGTCGTGGGAGAAACTTGTTGGCTCACTTTAGCACGCCGCTATACCAGTTCGCCATTGGTGGTTGAGACTGGTGTTCTCGAGTGTCAGGAAGTAAGAAGAGAAGCAGGGATGGATAAACATACATAATCCGTCCTCGCGTCTTCCGGAGCGACGTAGAGCGTCTCATCATTCTGCGCATATCGCCGCCTATTCAAATTGCTAACAAAAGAATGAGCAGATATCGCAGACCGCGATCGTTCTCCAAACCAACCTTTGCGACCACGTCACCGGATGGCCCGCCCTCAACCTTACCACATCCGCCGTCTCCTCCCCGCGCTCGACCTCGTACACCGAGCTCAGACTCACATACTTGCTGAGCGGACGGAACGTCTTGTCCGTCTGCCACGCCCAGAACAGAGTGCCCGCGAGCAGCGGCCCGACGAGGAAGGACAGCACGTACGACTGCCGCAGGATGAAGTTGCCGATCATGAAGATCTGGAAGATGACCACGCCCCAGATGAGCCGCGTGAACGTAATTGGCCAGGCCTGCCCCTGCGATTCATAGGGTTTGTAGAAGACTGCAGGGAGCGAATGAGAAGAAGGGTAGATTCAGTGGGTACGATCTAGGAAGACGCATAGTGCGAGAGAAGAAGCACCTACCGAATAGAAGCTTATATTTGTACACCACGTATGCCACCCCAAAGTATATCGCGCCGAATATGACGATGAGCGGCTGGACAATACTATAGAGAATCGTAATCGTGAATATCAGTATTGCCTGTGGGTAGACGACGCCGTAGTTGATCATCGGCGGCGCGTTCAGCTCCGCAAAGTCTGCAGGATTCAGGATCCGCTCTCAGTTCAAGTTGGCAGAGAGCGAGGAGCATCGTCGGATGAACACAAACCTCGAGGGGTACGGGTGAATACCCGGAATAACATCTTCGGAATGATGACGCCCAAGTTGAGGAGCTGGAGGGGCATGATACCGATCCCTGCACGACTGTCCATCAGTACAGTCATCCCTCTGTGACTGCCTCTGCGACTCGCCTTGCAGGATGACATATGACAAGAAGAAATGCCTGCATCAAGGTGAGACTGAGCGTATCACCTGATGGACATCGGACGTACCTCGCTCTACCCTTCTGCAGTGCCTCCGCGAGCTTCTCAGGGATCTTGCCAGGCGAGTTGGCGAGGTCCCGCACGAGCTGCCAGTACGTACTCGCGAGGAGGAAGATGAAGACGACGTTGGTCAGTAGGAAGAGGAAGTACCTACGACACACGTGAGCGTTTCCTGTGGCAGGCGGGTAGAGTACGCACTTTTTCAGCAGGGAGTACTCGATCCAGCTGCGGGCGCGGTAGCCCTGGAGATACGTGAGGGCTATCCACAAATACCGTCTTGAGCGGTCGACGCATGCACTACAACGGAAAACCCATACCTTCCAGCAAAAACGGCAACAGCGCATTCAGACTCATCATCGCGACCGACGGCAGCGAGTTCTGCACGATCGCCTGCACCTTGTCATTCCTATCGATCAACCGCCCGAGCCACGGCCACGCCTTCTTGATCTCCTTGTAACTCAGCAAACTGGCGAGGAAGGTGATGGGCAGCAGCCAGAAGAGGAGGAGGACGCAGATGGCGGCGAGCACGAGCGTCTCGCGGATGACGAGCGCGCGCGGCGAGTGCGACATATTCGCCCAGACGATGTCGCGCGGCTCGGGGGCCTGGTGCGTGAGGCATTGCGCGGGGGCGGGGGCGTGTGCGGTCTGCACGGCAATTTGCTGGCGACGCAGGAGGTAAGCACATTAAGGCAAAGGGGGAGCGGGAGCACGCACCGCGCTCGACATCTTCTCGAACGTGACAAAGGCCGTCTGCGTCGCCCTGAACTTTCCCGAGCGCCGCTTCGCCTGCACGGCCGCGTCCGCCTCGGCGAAGCGCGCCTGGAGGTACTCGAGCGCGTCCACCTTCGGCTTGAACCACCCGGGGCGGATGCTCGGGCGCTTGCGGTGCGGGACGACGAGGCGCGGCTGCTGCGCCTCGACCGCGCCGGGCTCACCGTCCGTGTACGCCGGCGCGCTGCTCGACGGGTCGTACGCCTCGACCGTGCTCGGGTTGCCGACGTACTTTGTCCACGCCTGCTCGAGCTGCAGGAGCGCGTCGGTGCGCTTGTCGAGCAAGCGCTTGAGGGAGCCGACCTCGCGGCAGATGGTGACGCTCTCGACGGCGAGGTTCATGCCCTCGAAGTACTCCGCAAGCGCGCGCTCGGACTGCAGGTGCGGCGGGAGCGCGGAGAGCATGGCGGTGCGCGCGGGGATGGAGTGCACGAGCTCGAGCGAGAAGAGCTGGCGCGCGCGGATGAAGCGGCGGTAGTTGCGGTAGATGAACCAGAGGGAGAGGAGCGTGAAGAGGTAGGTGAAGAGGAGGTGGATGGTCAGGTAGGAGTTGGCGTCGGAGATGAGGTCGAGCCAGTCAGTGGGTTTGTCGGTGGGGGTCTTTGGTTTGGTGGTGTTGGGGCTGGCGAAGGAGTCTCCCCAGGAGGGCCAGTCGCTGTCTTCGTCTTCGTCGCCAATGCCGATATTACTCTGTGGGTGCATGAGCAGATTAGCACCAGGAGTATGGGTCCACGAAAACAGATGTTTTACGACAACTGCGTTGTGATCATAAACCAGGGAGCTCCACAGTGTCCAACAAATGCTGAGAGTATACGGCGATCATTGCCAGCTGAATCCTCAGCTATGCTTATAATAGAGATATACTCGGAGCATTCGTCGTGAGCTCTGCAGTCTACAGTCACCACGGAATAGGCGTGAAACAGCCGATTCCAGGACAATTCGTTTCGGCGAACAGGGAGACGTACGCGTAGGTTGATAGGCATGAGGGTAAAGGTCGCAAATACGGAGCAGACGGAGAAGAGGTAGAATGACATCTTGAAGAAGTTCAAAAGCTGCAGGGAGTATTGTCCGTCATGAACCTAGATGACGTGAAGAGACGGACGTACCACTGCAGCATCTAGACCCACTATCTGCAGAATGGTATACTCGGAGGTGCGTATGGTGGGCAGTATCCAACCAAAGAACGCCTGGTGTGCATGTGCCTCATGTGGGGAGAAGCCTACCCGCCTCTTTAGCATTACCCGACATAGCGAGCAATCGACGCACCTTTGAGCTTCGTCCGGGGCGCGAACAGCAGCGGCCATCGGGTGCGGCAATAGGAGAAGAGCAGAAACGAGACGAGACCGATGGTGGCGGAAAGGATGAGTTGGGTGGTGAACCAGGGTCCTTCGAATTTATCTTCACAACAAAGTCATAAGGCAGCAAAGCGACAAAAGGAATAGCATCGTACAAGTCGGAGGGGAGCCCGGTGGCGGGCCAGCAGGCTCGTCCCAGGTGCCGTTGAAGGTCGACACGGGCCAGTCCATTTGGCAGGTCTATACGGAATTGAATATTCAGCCTATACGGAATTGAATATTCAGCCTATACGGAATTGAATATTCAGCCTATACGCCGCCAATGTTGTCGCACTGGACTGACCTCTATCACGTCCAAGCCAGAGTCCACAGGCCATACGCAGTACGATTAACGCCCGTCTTACGTAACACGCGTTGTGGCTTCGTTCACCTTCGTTCTCGCCACACCGTCCATCGCCGCCGCTGTCTCACACGTCCTGCTCGAACATGTCGTCCACGTCCGACTCGAATACCGCTGGGCCGTCTCGCATCGACACAGAGTCCCTGCTGTCGTTTCCCGCGCAGAGCTCGTCCGCACCCGCGCCCACCGCTGCTCGCCAGCCCCGGCAGGTCCTCAAAGACAGGCTCTACGTCGGCAACCTGCATCCCACCGTCGACGAGTACGTCTGCATTTCATCTGCCATGTTGTGATCCACACTCAAATCATGAGCAGACACACCCTGATCAAGCTCTTCTCCAAGTTCGGCAAGATCTCCAAGCTCGACTACCTCTTCCACAAGACCGGGCTGCTGAAGGGCAAGCCGCGCGGATACGTCTTCATCGAGTATGCCAACCCCGAGGTACGTCTTGTTTCTTTACCTAGCCTGCAGAAGCCCAGCTCACCCCGGGTTTCTTGCACGCTCCTTCCCGTATCCCACCCGACCATCATCACCACCACCGCGATCCGACAACAGGCACCCGGGGAGGGCTGGGGCCAAGGCTAAAGAAGCGAATTTCCATTTACACTGACTCTTTACGTATCCGCCTAGGACGCAGCCAAAGCGATAGCAGCAGCGCACGACAAGGTCCTCCGCGGGCGCAAGCTGGTCGTCACCTACGCCACCCAAGCCCCCGCGGACTCCTACTCCCACTCCGGCTCTAGCAGCAGCGCAAAGTACCGCAAGGGCGCGCTCGAGGCCAACAGGCCCACCACGCTGAGCCTGCTCAAGACGAGCGTCGTCGCGAGCAGTCGGAATGAGTGAGTGGCAGCGCTGTTGCCTTTTCTCTGTCTAGGGTGTGCTCACGATTGTGCGTGCGATGTAGCACGAAAGACAAGATCGCGAAGCTAGAAGCCAAGCTCCGCCAGCTCGAGAGCAGTCCTTTATCCACGTCTCCCGCCGCATCTTCGTCCGCCCACAGCTCGCTCCCGCCGAAACCCTCCCCTGCAGTGACCCTCCCCGCCTTCGCCTCCCAATCCCAGCCCGGCGCCCATTCTCGCTCACAAGCTCGCCGTCCGTCCTCAAATCCGAATACCCAAGGCGCTACGCTCTCATCCGTCCTGCGCAGCGGCATCCTGCCCTCTGTCCCGCCCCGCGCTGCCCGTACTAGTCCCCTTCTCGCTCATTCTTCCTCTTCCGCTCAGAAATCGGGCAACACGGGGGTAACGAAGCCGTCCCTGAATTATTAGATCATACTTTTTGTGTGTAGGGTTGGATATACTATCGTTATCAATCGGTATGCACGCGTTTGTCCCTTCGTCAAGCGAACCCCGTCTCCGAGTTGCTGCTCATACGTTCGAGCCTGCTTACATCCCCGGTTGCTGAGTTACCGATCCTAGCTCATCCGCTGGGTAGGTAAATGAACCGTCGTACCCCTCCCTTGGTGCTTCGTCGGCGATACGGTACGAGACAGCCGCGCAAGCTCCAACCCAGACTTGCGGATCCACGTCGAATGCTGATACATATCGCAGTACCAGACGAATGGAGAGCACGGCATTGTCTGACGGGATCGCGTCGATGCATGATTACTGTATGTTGTTCCTTCTAGCACGGAGAAGAAGAGTATATTAAGAAAAACAAGCCGAACAATACCGGTCAAGCGTACGCCTACGGCTCCTCCAGCATCATCTCCAGCGTCTCCTCCGCATGCCGCTCCCTCATCGCCTCCACGAACGTCTCCAGCCCGTTCCCCTCCATCACGCTCTCGAGGTTCATGAGCGACAGCCCGAGGCGGTGGTCCGTCACGCGGTCCTTTACCACAAACATATGTCAATATTAAATTTATAACAGGGACAAGGGATGAAGGTAAAGTGAGAGCACCCACCTGCGCATAGTTGTACGTCCGGATCTTCTCGCTCCTGTCGGCCGTGCGCACGAGGCTACGCCGCGCGTCGCGGCGCTGCGCCATCTCCTGCGTCAAGCGGATGTCCATCAGACGTGCGCGCAATATTTGGAAAGCGCGGCGTTTGTTCTGGGGTAGCGTGGGCATGGGTAAGATATACATTAAGAGTCGGCGTAGTAAACGAGGAAGAGGAAATGCGAACCTGGTGCTGGCTGCGCTCGTCCTGCATAGACACGGTGATGCCCGTGGGGATGTGCGTGAGGCGGACGGCGGACTCGGTTTTGTTGACGTGCTGCACGGGTTTGTGAGTAGGGATTTGATGTGGGATGGAGAGCGGGAAAGGCTTGCCTGGCCGCCTGCGCCGCGGGCGCGCATGACCTCGATCTTCACGTCTTCCATTTTGAAGAGGTCGTCGGCGGGGGAGGGCTCTGCCTCCTCTACCAATGGCAGCACCTAACAATAAGAAAATGAGCACACAAATAATCACCGCGCCGTTCCAAACCAGATACGCACGACAACCGCAACCGTGCTCGTATGCACCCGCCCGCTGGCCTCCGTCGCGGGCACCCGCTGCACGCGGTGCACGCCGCTCTCCCACCTGAGCCACTCATACGCGCCCGCGCTGCGCACCTCGAGCACGGCGTCCTTCACGCCGCCCTCGTCGGTCTTGTTCGCGCTCGCGACATGCGCGGCCCACCTGCGCGCGCCCGCGAAGCGCGTGTACATGCGCAGCAGCTCGGCCAGGAAGAGCGCCGCCTCAGAGCCGCCGACGCCGGCCTTGAGCTCGAGGAGCGCGTGCAGGTGCGCGGTGGGCGAGGAGGAGGAGAGGAGGAGGGCGGGGAAGGTGTGCGTGAGGTACGCTTGGAGCTTGGTGGTGAGCTCGGCGTGCTCGTCGGCGGCGAGGGCGCGCATGGAGGGGTCGGCGTCGTGCAGGAGGGAGGTGGTTTCGTTGAGGAGCTGCAGCGGTTGGTGGGTGGGTGGGCGAGGGCGCGCTGCGTGCTTACCTGGAGGGTCTGCGACCAGTCGTCCCAGGCTTCCTTGAGTGGTTCCAGCTCTTTCAGTTGCTTCGAGCGTGCAATGTCATTATGGCCCGACGATTCATTGACCTATTCATGGTAAGAGAGCGCTGCATAAAACAGAACGCGAAAGCTGCATACCGACTTGAGCAGGTTGGCCCTTTCCGCCACCTTCTTCTCGACTACCCGGAGGATCTTTGCATTATTCAAGTCCAGTTGTTCCGGAAACTCGGGGCGTTTTGCAGCGAGCGCTGCTGCCTGTCGATGCCATGGCTGTGGAGGGCGTCGCAGCAGCGGTCGAAGAGAGCGCAGAGCTTGCATGCCCGCATTTCGCAAAGTGGCAAATTAGACCAGTCACGCCGGCATACACCGAACTCTGATTCCTTGTTTTCTGGCCGGCGTACCAGGCGTACACTGTCAGGGTCCGGGTGGATCGTATGCATATTATGGATAGCAAGTCATGATGGAGGATGCTAGCAATACGAAACATGACACATAGTACATGGAGAACCCCTCGTCCATACCACCTCATACCACCGTACCAGCGTTGGAAGCAATACGTGGCCACAGATCCGCCTAGAAATGAATCAGGAAAGAGCTGTTTGCACGGTCCAAGGCTACTCACGCATTCTTTTGCAACGGGCCCTGTGATGGCAGAGCCCTTCATCTCACCCTTGGGGTTGACGATGACACCAGCGTTGTCCTGGCACTCAAGCATGAGGATCCTCAATCGAACGCACCCGAAATCACAACTCACCTCAAAGTAGAGGAAGACACCGTCCTTTCTCCGCCATGCTTTCCGCTGGCGGACAATAACAGCAGGCATGGCTGTAGTTCACAGTTGCAAGCGGACATCAGAGCGAGCCCACGGCACAAGCAAACAGGACGCACTCTTCTTCCTCAGCTCAGGCTTACCCTTCTTCACGGAAGCGACGACCATGTCACCGACACCGGCATCTGGCAGCCGGTTCAGGTGGGAGCCCGTGCCGTAGGGCTCGATGACAAAGAGGGACTTGGCCCCGGAGTTGTCTGCGCAGTTCAGGACTGCACCAGTGGGCAGACCGAGGGTCATGCGGAACTTGTTACCACTTGCGCCGGAACCTGGACAGTAGCCATGAGCAAACGAGCGATACGCTGTGAACGCCTACTAACCTGCATTTTACGGAGTGTCAGCCTCTGTGCCACGCTGCGACCTACAGCCTGGCGTACTCACCGCGTTTGGAGGCCATTTTTGTGTCGGTCTTGAATGTTGCACGGGCGTGTGTCGTAGGACAGATTCGATTGCAGGCGCCGGGAGTTACCGAGAGGTACTGTACAGCTGCACGTGATTGAAGCCATCACGTGCCTTGCGCCACCCTCGCGTCTGCTGTTCACCAGCTTCCAAGTCCCTCGCGGCGTCGCACGCTTTGGAATGCTGCCCTGGCCAATCTCACGCTTTGCAGAGTTCTATATCTGTTCTGGAGGGCTGAAGCTTGCGGAACTTGTAGACAGATTTGCAGAAAGCGCTAGTTCTGTCGATCCTGGATGAATACAGCTTCTGGCTGCGCTGCCTGACTTCTGCACTCCCGGACCCGCCCAGTTTTCGTGGTCTGTTCCGGCAGTGCAGCAACCGGTGCGTCTCCAGCGTTGGTAACTTAAGCTTGCGAAAACTTGCGGCTGTCGTGCTCTTCACCGATCTTCGCGATAACGACCACCCTGCGCTCCGATGCCCCGGTGAACGAGCATGGAATGCGCGGCCGCCCGCCCGAAGGCCTCTTGGCGAGTCTTCATTCTGGCTTCCGTCGATCCTGACGAATATCGTTGTCCCTGCTCGCAATGAGCCCATGTGCCGGCTCATAATCAAAAAGGACCCGTCCCACTCCGAAATCTCGAACCCCTGAACGTTGACCGAGGCCCTCCACTCGCTCTTCCTCGAGATCCGTGACCCTCAGCTGAGGAACAGCTGATTCGTGAGACGGCGCTAGGGCTTAGCTCAAAGGCAGGTGAGTTATTCTGAGGGGGTCATGTGATGGCTGCAACACAGGATGAGTAAAGAGACACTTCTCCATCACCATCGGAGACGATGGTCCACCTTTCGGCCTTGTGATGAGGAAAAGATATGCGGATTCGATTACGGCAACACGTTTGTCTCAATGGCGTTTGTCGTCGCGCAGAGCCCGCTGTACCGCTACGCTGGTCTCCATATCGGTGGTAAGTCGACACCGTGTCAAAACATTGCTCGAATAGAGGCTCATCCCATTGTTCCGCGGTTTCTCCTGCGCAGGCGTGCTCGACAAACATTTTGCCAGAACGTGCTCGCAGGCGTCCGCTCGCCCCGAAGTTCAGGATCCCGCTAGCGTTCCGGTGTCCAGGTGAACCTCTGCGTCGCGATACGTGGGAGGGCCCCGTCGGCGCATGGGAAACAGCCAATGGCCTCAATTGAATTGCACGCCCTCTGTCGGAGAAGGATCTCGATCTTCACATGCCGCCTTCTTTTCTCGTCTCGTCATGTCTTAAACCCAGTTCTGCGAGGACATCTGCCTGTGAACAGATGACCATCGCCAGCGCCTCGGCCGGGCGTGCGTTGCTGATAAGACTGCGCGCGCGGCGAACGCTCGTTCCCTCGACCCGCCCCCTTCTCTCCTTCCACCATCAGAGTATCGCCAGGATGCCGTCCAAGCAGGTTTTCGAGACGAAAGACGAGGCGGTTTACACGACCTCCAACGGCGCCCCCGTGAAGGAGCCGTATGCAGCTGAGCGGGTCGGGTTCAATGGTCCTCTGCTCCTCCAAGGTCAGCCGTGCGCCCCGCTCGTCCCCCCTCCGTCCGTCGATCTCACCTGCGTCGTGTAGACTTCCACCATATTGACTTGCTCGCCCACTTTGACCGCGAGCGTATCCCCGAACGTGTCGTACGTTATCGATTGTCGCACCCGTCGGCTTAACGCCCCTAACCCTGCTCTCTGCAGGTCCACGCCAAGGGTGCCGGTGCCCACGGCTACTTCGAGGTCACCCACGACATCACCGACTTGACGTGCGCGGCGCTGTTCAAGAAGGTCGGCAACCGCGCCCGCGCGACCGTCCGTTTCTCGACTGTTGGTGGCGAGTCCGGGTCTGCCGACACTGCTCGTGACCCCCGTGGGTTCGCCATCAAGCTGAGAACGGAGGAGGGTAACCTGGACTGGGTGTTCAACAACACTCCGGTCTTCTTCATCAGGTAAGGCGATTCCACGGCCAAGCCTGAGGCGAGCCACTTATGGTTATGTCAACAGGGATCCCGCCAAGTTCCCGCACTTTATCCACACTCAGAAGCGCGATCCCCAGACGCACTTGAAGGATGCGGACATGTTCTGGGTATGTCAACGTCTACGGTTGAGGTTGCGTCACCTAACCGTGGTGCGATAGGACTACCTCTCGCAAAACCCCGAATCCATCCACCAAGTCATGATCCTGTTCTCCGACCGTGGAACCCCCGACGGGTACCACCAGATGCACGGCTACTCCGGCCACACATTCAAGTTCGTGAACGACAAGGGTGACTGGTACTACGTTCAGATCCACTTCATCGCAGACAAGGGCTTCAAGGTCCGCATCTCTTTCTCTGCGTTCATAGGTAGATTGTTGCTGATTCTCGAATCTGCATAGACTCTCGACAACGAGCAGGCCGGCAAGTTGGCGGGCGACAACCCCGACTACGGTATCCAGAGCTTGTTCGAGGCTATCGAGAGCAAGCAGTACCCGTCCTGGACCGTCTACGTCGTAAGTGCCGGATACTCGGACTGCGTGTCGGTAGATATTGATGCACGCGGCCGTTAGCAAACCATGACCCCCGCGCAAGCCGAGTCCTTCCGGTACAGCGTCCTCGACTTGACCAAGATCTGGCCGCACTCGCAGTTCCCCCTCCGCCCTATCGGCAAGCTCGTCCTGAACGAGAACCCCGCCAACTACTTCGCTGAGATCGAGCAGGTGCGTGGTGGCCTGAGAGTGTTCACGTTCGTTGACTCATCATACGCGTTTAGGCTGCCTTCTCCCCGTCGCACATCGTCCCCGGTATCGAGCCCTCTGCCGACCCCGTCCTCCAATCGCGCTTCTTCTCCTACCCCGACACCCACCGTCATCGTCTCGGCGTCAACTACCAACAGGTCCGTGCCTGCTTCGTGTCTCGTCGACAGAGGACATTTGACTGACCTCGCACGAATCACGCAGTTGCCCGTCAACGCGCCGATCGTCCCGATCGCGAACTTCCAGCGTGACGGTTTCATGGCCTTCAACAACCAGGGTGCCCGGCCCAACTACCAGAGCTCGATCAGCCCGCTCAAGTACAAGGCCAAGCCCTACAGCTCTCTCCAGCACGAGACCTGGATCGGCAACTCCATCGCGCACCTCAGCGAGATCACGGAGTGTAAGTCGCGAGCTTGTTCCCTGGTAGGTTGGTAACTAAAGAGCTTTTGGCTCTAGTGGACTTCGAGCAGCCTCGTGAGCTGTGGCAGAAGGTCTTGGACGACACGCACAAGGCCCATCTTGTCCACAACGTTGCCGTCCACCTCGTCAACGCCAAGAGCGCGGAAGTCAAGGCCAGGCAATGTACGTATCCTGACATAACGCACACGAATACAGGAATTGACCGCCACCTGCGCTCTGTAGTGTCCGTGTTTGCTGCTGTCGACCAGGACCTCTCGGACAGGATCGCGAAGGCGATCGGCGCGCCCACGGTGCAGCCGTTGAAGGTGAAGCCGGCTTCTGAGGCCATTCCTTTCAAGACGAACATCGGGAAGTCCCAGAACTTCTGAGCGGGTCGATGGTTTCGGCGGATGAGCACTCCATTAACATAGAATAGCAAGGAAACGGTGTTGTACATCTACTTCATATCATTGTAGGAACAGATTTGTCCTCTCATTTTTGAAGGTTCGTCCAGTGGAGCTGGCAGTGTAGCTGCAGTGCTTAAGTTTTGCTGCCATAACCTGATCACCAATGCATGTCACTCAACTTCTTCCGTGAGATCTACGGTCCTGTGGCGGGGGAGCCACAGTCCATTACAGTCCCAGTTCCCACGCCATTTGGGACCCCGGCCTCTCCATTCCCCGTCCATCCCGGCCTGCTGGAGGGCCAGATACACGCCTCCCATGCTTCAAATAATGTATATACTTGCAAATATAATCTATCCTATTGTTTGTAATATTTGAGGGTCAAAGAAGCACATCAGGCGCTCGGGAACTCTACGAACGCGCGGGTGAGGTAACCAGATATCTACCCGAGGGACTGTAAATGCCAAGGCTATGGACTGTGAATTTCGCCAGCGGAAATCGCGTCGTGACCAGGCTCCTAGAACCATCCGTCTCGCGTCCTCGATCCTCTCTGCTAGGGCGTGTGTGAAGATGTTATCTAATATGGCTTATATAATGCAGTTTATGTATAATTGTATTTCCTGATTAAGCCGAACGGTGAGGATGAGGACGCTATGAGACGGCTGGCCCAACTCGTCGTCCGAGGTTTTACCGGAATTATGTAAGGCGGCTAAGCGACTAACGACGCATCGGTTTATTGACGTTCGTCGACTGCCCGATTTGGATTTCGAGGTGGCTTTCTCGTCGCACCTCAGCCGCCCTTCGAGCATCTCCTCTGCTCACCGCGCGTCGACGGGGACATGGACATTGTAGCTGTCAATAACAGAATATTGTATATCTGAATTGTTGACTGCATGTACTTCCGGTGAGCATGAGTAGGTACGGGAATCCTCCCACTTCAACAAAGAAAGCAGTGAACAGTTATTTACCACAATAGTGCGGCAGCTACTGTCTCTGTATTTTTATCAAAATTAAAGTAGATTTATACACACAATCTTCAAAGGTCTGGGGTTACTTTGCATCGAGGAGCCTGGTACTTGCACTTTTCAATGTATATAGAATAATCTATTCATCGAAATACATCGAAAATACAGAGCAACAGCTACTCATGCATTACTATCAAAACAGTGCTTTCTATTTAAAGATTAGATTGTATGCCCCGCCATTGACGCGCGGCGAGCAGAGGAGATGCTCGAAGGGCGGCTGAGGTGCGACGAGAAAGCCACCTCGAAATCCAAATCGGGCAGTCGACGAACGTCAATAAACCGATGCGTCGTTAGTCGCTTAGCCGCCTTACATAATTCCGGTAAAACCTCGGACGACGAGTTGGGCCAGCCGTCTCATAGCGTCCTCATCCTCACCGTTCGGCTTAATCAGGAAATACAACTATAAATAAACTGCATTATATAAGCCATATTAGATAACATCTTCACACATGCCCTAGCAGAGAGGATCGAGGACGCGAGACGGATGGTTCTAGGAGCCTGCGTCGTGACGCGATTTGGCGCGGATGCGCGCCAAAATCGACCCCCTCCTCAGCTAGGTTCGGGTCGGGAAATTCACAGTCCCAACTGCGGCATCACAGTCCACTCGGCACCCAGATCTGTGGCTTGCCCCGAGCTTTAGCTGACCTACTTGCTTGCTCCTGGTCTTTATTCCTTACTTAGCTGTACTGCACTGTAGCTGCACATGTACTCTAGTGCAAAGAAATTTTATTCCGAATTTTCTACCCTACGGTACCCTCACGAGGAGGCTGCATCTGCCCGCCTCCCGAGCTTGACTTGCAGCGGTGGCGGGAGTTGCTTATGTAATCCGATTAAGACTGTAAACTTTTATATGATCAGATTCACATGAGGCGTGCTAAGGTAAAATTAGCCCTACTCAATTGTGGCTGATAGCCTCCAGGTGACTGCGCGCACCCGGGTGACAACGTTACCAATGGGGACGGGCAGCGCCTACTGGGGACGGGCAGCGCCTACTGGGGACGGGCACAGGCTCCTAAACCACCCGTCCTTAGCGTTCGCGCTCCTCTAATTACTAGGGCAGAAGTGAAATATTATGTAAGAAAATGTATTATATGAGAATTACCGGATACAGAACGAACAAGAGGAGGAGAACGCTATAGGATGGCTGGAACAAATCGTCTCCCCGAGATCACCGAGTCTGACTAAGCATGCCAAAAACGGCAGTAGCTGAATTGCTTCAACAGCAGTGGGTGGGCAATTGGGGTCATATAACATAGTTGTATGAGTTCGAAGCAACTTATAAGACATCCAATGAAGCTCTCAGACACTCGGGCTGAGTATTCAGTGAGCATATAGTACACTCACTACTGTTGAAGC
>NW_006920424.1:541708-548365 GCF_000344685.1 Gloeophyllum trabeum ATCC 11539 | reverse complement strand
GCTTCAACAGCAGTGGGTGGGCAATTGGGGTCATATAACATAGTTGTATGAGTTCGAAGCAACTTATAAGACATCCAATGAAGCTCTCAGACACTCGGGCTGAGTATTCAGTGAGCATATAGTACACTCACTACTGTTGAAGCAATTCAGCTACTGCCGTTTTTGGCATGCTTAGTCAGACTCGGTGATCTCGGGGAGACGATTTGTTCCAGCCGTCCTATAGCGTTCTCCTCCTCTTGTTCGTTCTGTATCCGGTAATTCTCATATAATACATTTTCTTACATAATATTTCACTTCTGCCCTAGTAATTAGAGGAGCGCGAACGCTAAGGACGGGTGGTTTAGGAGCCTGGGACGGGCAGCGCCTACAACGCTCACGGCGGCTTACTAAGCGTCCGTGGTCTTGACATGCGACAGCTGTCAAGACCTGTCAGAGACTTAGGACCAGTTCGAGTAGCTGTGGCTGACGCCCGAAACTCGTCTTTTGTTTGTTCATCTACTCTGCCAGTATAAGCTGTAGCACCGGAAGTTGACTCCCATGTCGTAGATAGCATATCAATAATTGATTCTCCAAGACCATTTCCGCCCCTATCACCTCCAGTAATGTAATAAAGTTATTTCTATATAACCATGCATTCTACTCATCACCCTCGTCCTCGTTGTCAGAACCGTCTGTGCCATACATGTCGGCGTCAGAATTCTCGTCTGTCTCGATGCCAATCCCCATGTCCTCCAGCCACTTGCCATCGGACTTGGGGTATTTTGCTAAGTAGTGCCTAACCACGTGCTTCAACACTGCGACTTTCTCTGCTTTGTTCTTCAGGTGCGACTTCTTGGGCATATCTTGATTACCATCAAGTTGTCGGTGAACTTCGAGCTGATCTTCAATGTGTGAAACTGTGAGCTTGTTTACAGCCATTTGCAGATTGATGGGCCCACTTTTCAAAAATCATTTACAGTCGGACCACGTCGGACAAGCAATTGTAAGTCCCCAAGAGATGGAAATCAGACCATTTGGACTTCCCTACCTTCCTCTGACGTCCCTGGCACCCACTCCGACCCACTCCGACTAAATGCGATTCTCTGAATTGGTGGTCTATCGATCTGCAAACGGCTGTATGTCCTCTTCCCGCAGCAACAATACAATCCCCGCCAACTTCTCAGCTTTCTCAGCGAGCTTCCGCCGCTTCTCTGCCTCTTTTCGGCGCCGCGGGTCCTCCAGCATGTGTTCATGGTCCACTTGTGCTTGACGGTGCTGTTTCTCAAGCCCACGGCTCTCCAACTTGCAAGCCTCGCGCCGGATGAAATCAAAGTCCTCGTGAACTAGCATCTTGTCCATGAAGGTCTAGGTTTCATTCCGGTGATACATCACTTGTGAATTGTAGAAATGCAGCGCGGCATTGGGCCTGCTTCGGAGGTAGAGCCGGAAGTGAGCCCAGTGCACCTTCATTATGATCATTGGTTGCTGGCATCCAGGCGAGTGCACGATCCTCTTCTGTGGCCTTGTCAATCTCACCTGACTTGAACTCACTAGTAAATCTATTCCAGGTCTCTAGAGCCCCAGATAGAAAGGCCACGAAGACAGGACGAAGATATGGCATCTCCGATGCCCTCTGCTGAATAGTGTGCACTGCTTCCGGATATGCCCAGTCCGCCACATCAAGTGTAGCCAATTCTGGCCTTGCATCTTCAGCAAGTACAAGATCAGGGTCCTCAATCAACATCTTGATGTGGGTCTTCACCTCTTCATGGAATGGGCCAAGATCTAATTGATTTAAGCCTTCAGACCCAGGGCCACGAACAATCTTGAGGTAGGGCTCCGAAACTGTCTGGGTATACAACACCATACAAGCCATCTCCGTTAGGGTAGCTGGATCCTGTAATGCATTATAAAGATTCTTTTCCATATTGGTGAATGTGTTATTTGCTTTGCATTCTTTCATCCGTAAGACAAAATCAATGTGATCATCAAGCCATGCCCAAGTGACACAAGCGCTATCACCATGCGAGTGGTAACGTGTATTGCTGGTGTCCGGATACCGTCGTCCAAAACGATAGGCATAACTATCTCCTTGTCCTTTTTTCTGATCACTATTCTTGAACACTGCACCACCAATGTCCATCGTCTTCACGCCACCACAAGTCAAGCTGTCAAGTGCACACTTCTCAGTGTCGGTGAGGGCATCCGAGGTTGTGGAACGACCAGCAAGAACTGCAGCATTATCTTTGTTGGCAAGGAGAACCGGAGGAGTGACACCATTGTCAAGCCACCATGCCGTCATTCGAGTATTTCCACCAATGAAACTATTAAGGTCTTTGTGCATACAACAACCCCCCCATATGTAGAGGTCAAGCTTGTGCTTCTCCTCCTCCGATAACGCAGCATACACCTCCTCACCAAGCCACTTGTAGACCGTCTGGATTCATTCGAGGTCCTTAGCAACCTGCTCGTCCCAAGAGAGCAAGTTCCATTTCTCCATTCCTCCTACGGTGGCAATCTTCGCTGCATTGGCATCTGCGAGAATCTGCACAAGCTTGGTAACGTCCTTGAGCAATAGGGCATCTTCCCCGAGGTCACACAGACTCTCGTCCCACTTCCAGTCTTGCATGCCACGAGACGTCTTCTTCTGATAAGCAGCATGGTTGGAAAAGTACCCTTTGAGCTTCCGCGCGATCTCAGCCATTTCTATTGTCTGGTGCCGCCGTGACAAAGGACTGCAATCATAGAACTCTTGAAACTCAGAGAACAAGTCCTTCCAGCCGTCGACTTGCGTATCAGCCTTACGATTTGTAGCCGAATGGACACCAAGTGTTCGTAGGCGATGTGCCTTTCCCGTGGGACCTGAACTTGAGCTTGTAGTATACACTGGCGTCGACAGAGCAATAAAATTGGATTCGTAGTTGATGTGCCGGTGCGATGTGCCATCCCCGCTAATCATAAAGCCTTCGGACTGCATGATATCGAACACCACTTGTAGTTTCGCTGCTACACCACCCTCGAGAACAGCGCGGCGTACGGTCTGACGGCTCATCTTATCTTCAGGAGGTATCGATACACCAAGCAGCTCTGCCACGGTGTTAAAGACATCACGAATATGTTCCGAGGCCACATTGAAGTTAATAAGCTTGCGTGCCGCCATCCGGGCAGCGAGCGTGTAAACTCCCTTGAACTTGAGACGAACAATCCGTGATTCCTGGACATACTTCTTAACAGCCTTCGAGACAACTCTCGCCATAACATCGGGATGCCTCTTGCACCGCTTCCGAAAGGCATAAACTGTAGCTTTCGAGGCCGAAAGTGCCTCAGTCAGGTAGCCTCCTTGAGCTTTCGAAGCTGCTAGTCCACACTTGAAGTTTTCGATACAGTCCTGTGCCTCAGATCGAGCATTGTCAGCAGTGATTTGCGCTTCAGAAATAGCAGCAGACACTTGGTATTGGACCCGACAGAGTTCCTCTTGGTAGAGTGCTACAGCAAAGCTCGAAGTGTTTCTCTCATCAGTGAGCGCTTTCTCAGCATCCAGAGCCCGAGCAGATGCCTCCGAGACCACTGTATAGATAGTGTTCATCGCCTGTTCATGGAGATTAGCCAGGTCCAGTTGCAGAGAGCCGACAGCCTGGTAAGCCTGACTAGTAGCCAGAAGAGCATCCTCGCGGCCAGGCAGAGCATATCCAGAGTCATTTTGATCTTTCTCGGAGCTTGACACCTCAGCAACCTTCTTCCTCGTAGCGATCCGCGCCTTGACGTTGTCCCGCTGAAGCCGCTGTATACGCCGCTCGAGAACATGAAGCCATTGCCATAAGTCCACGTTCTCGTCCTTGAGATCCTCAGCATGCGTCGCACGTTGCCGTAGGTCTGCATTCTTGTCCTTAAGATCCTTAACATGTGCCGCAGATTCAAGGTGATCCGCTTCGGCATCCTGGAGCTTGCGGAGAAGGCCCGACCGCTCTGATCTAAGGTGGGAGTTTTCTTTGAGTAGTACCCGTGCCTGCTCCTTATACAATGACAGAGTCTCTTTTTGCACCTTGAATTGTATTAGTATTTACAAGTCAAAAGTGTAGACCAGGCGGTACTAGTTACTTTTTCGGGTGACTCGGATGCTCCAGACTGCGACCGAGTTACCCACCCGCTGCTTGATGACTGGCCAGATCCGGACTGGACGGTAGGCTGTATATTTTCTTTATGTCCTTGCAGAACCTTCCTGGCTTGTGCGGCACTCGCTTGACGAGCGCGGGATGCCTTCAAAGCCTTGGGCATCTCACAGAGTAGCCAGATAATTTAATAATACTATTAGTCGCCCAAGAGCAACATAGACCTTCCGACAATAATTGGAGTATCTAGAGTTCATTAGATCTGAGGATTTCAAGTATCATGCTGGCCATTATCTTCTGGCGGGGGGCGCCGAATGGAAGAGCATGGTGACATGTACAGCCAGAACACCAATCCTCAGAACAACAGTCCCGCCATGGCCCTGAAGTACCACAATAAGCGAGCAATAATTAAAATGGGAAGGTAGGATTCCAGTCCAAGAGAAGAGGAGACGAGAAGATGAGGGTCAGGACGGCGGCACGCGTTTGACGCATCACAGTGTGGTTCTCTAGACGCGTCAGTCACGAGTTCACACTATTACTGCTCACAACAATCAGTTATTAAAATTTTGCTCTTGGAGAACTATACTATGAGCCTCTATCTATCTATTATAGCTTTTATCTTATTTTTAAGATCAAAATTGAGGGAGGAGATGCACTCGCAAGTTGGCTTCTCGCGTGCTGCTTCGGTAAGGACTCATCGTGCTTGGCAGTTCCATTCCCACGACCAACAAGACCTCCACCATGTCATGGACGTCCATGGACCAAAACAACTGCCAACAACGCCCTTTGGCAGGCGCTGCCCATCCCCATTACCAAGCCTTCTTAGGCTTGTGACTGGCCCGGTCGCAGTCGGGTGCCTGACACGAATGAAATGCCAGATCGAAGCTAAGGTCTGAGACCTTTGCTATCATGGCTTATATATTACGGGATATGGTAAATATAGCTATACATGTGGTAATGGAATGGTTTACATGTGTACTTAAAGGAATGCGGAAACCAGATGTTATTAATGTGAAACAGACTTATGGATAGCAGGTTAACAATGCGTAGGTAATGAGTGTTCGAAAAGGTTATGAATGAGATGCGCGTGGATGCAGGTGCATGTGAACACGTGTTATAGTGAAATGTGTTTTGATCGTAACATTACGCCCTTCTCTAGAATCACGTCCTCGCGATTAGTGTTGTGCACCGCCACATCTGACAACTTCTAATTCGATGATGCCTCCCAGACTTGCCCTGCGTCAGCCGATTATTTCGAAGGAGTTTCGAGGATTTTGGCGATGGATGCAGATGATAAATATGGTACCGAGAGTTGCGATCGTGGCGACTAGCGCGGCGAGTATAACGAATAAGACGATGTTTGAGGTCGGGATTGTGAGCATGATGTGGTGATGGTTTGTGATGGATGTTGGTCGATGACGTGCATCCCGAAGAACAGTTCGGCTATTTCCGATTGCATCATTGATGGTAAATCAGTGGTTTTCCTTGCTCTGGTCATCCATCGTTCGTAGGTTTGTGTCCACTTTTCCCATTCATCGTCATAAGTTATTTCTTTTTCTTTTTCTGATAATTTTACATTCCGTAGTGCGCCAGGCACAGTGATCGTGGGCATTCTTGCCGCATCAGGGTTCTGCCTATGGAATTCATCGATCAGGCTTTTGTATTGGCCAATTAAGCTTGATTGCAGTTCCCACGTGTCTTCTGATCTCGGTTTGTTTTCCCAGCATACTAAATATTGTAGTTCACCTCATTGTACTCTTGAATCTCGGATTTTCTCCACTTTTGTTTCGATAGCAATAATATTGGGAATGGTTCGTGTTGGTTTTTGATTAGGGAATTCTTGCGTGTAGTAGGACATGAGGAGTACTTCATTAAATACAGAATGGATTTTCCATGCTTTAGGCAACTTGAATTTATAGGCACTGTTTCCGACCTTCTTGACGATTTCGAATGGTCCGTATCGTTTGTCGTCAAGTTTTTTGTTTGGTTGATCTGTGCTTATGTTGATTGCTTCAAGCCAGACCTTATCCCCTTCATTATAATTTATTGGGTCTCGTTTTTTACTGTCCCATTTTGCCTTCATGTACTCCTTGGTGAGTTTGAGAGCGGCCGATGCCTCTTCTTGCAGTTTCTTCATTCTTGTGATGAATTGATCTGCTTGCTTGCTCTTTGCCTCTTTCCGAGTTTCCATTCCAGTGTAAGGGTGATGTCCGTGTGTTAAATAAACAGGTGAATATCCTGTTGCCGAATGCTCCCTGTTGCGGTAGATGAATTCGCAGATGGGAAGCCATTCAGGCCAATCGGTCTGTTGATAATTTATGAACATTCTTATATAATTTTCGATCTCCTGATTCGCTCAGTTTGTCCATCGGTCTGTGGGTGATACGCCATGCTTGGGTTTCCTTGTATTCCCAGCTTTTTGTACACATCCTTGATGAATTGTGAGACGGATTGAGATCCTCTATCAGACGTGATTCGTTTGGAAAGTCCCTGCTTTGACCAAACGTGTTTGATATAAATATTTGCCCAGCCTTCTGAAGTCAGTTCGTCCGTAGTTGGTACTGCGATG
>NW_006920424.1:525917-538774 GCF_000344685.1 Gloeophyllum trabeum ATCC 11539 | reverse complement strand
TGAGGCCCACATGGCCTTCTCCTGCTGACGCTCCTGCCAGGCATTGTCGAGTTTGATCAAAACAGCCTTCCATCCGTCGTATGTCGTCAGCACCGTGACTTGTCCGTAGACCTTGTCGACAAGTGCTTCATTGACGCTGGTACGGATGGTTTTCAGGATGTACTGATCCTCTTTCTTGTACCCGGCTTGTGTCATTAGTATTTCCAACTCCTGAAAATACTCCTCCACTGGCCTCTGCCCTTGGTGCAGGTGATCGATCTTGATCTGCGCCTGTGCAGCAAGATTTGAATCTTGGAAGGCGTCGGTGATCTCCATTTTGAAGACCGCCCACGTCTTCTCCGAGCTCTCTGTATCGTCCCTGAAGAACTGGTCATAATAGTTCTGTGACCAGACTTCCGCTTTAGGTCCTCTGAGATATGAGATAACAAAATCGATTTTTTAGCATCCGTGATGAAATCTTTTTTGTTATTTCTCAGGTACGTGAGGACCTGTCTCCACCAAGCCTTGAACTTGGTCTTGCTTCCGTCAAAGTACTCGGGCTTGGCAATGTGCCCTTTCCTGTCCTTCTGTTCTGCGTCCGCCATTGCTCTGGCGATTAGGGTTTGGATGGTTGTGGGGTTTAGGTCAGGTGGATGAATATCTCGAAAAGGTTATGAATGAGATGCACGTAGATGCCAACGCGTGTGAACACGTGTTATAGTGAAAGAGTGTTTTGATCGTAACAGTGCCTAACATGTCTTGCAAACCTAACAGCAACCTTGAATAATATGCGGAATCACTGCAATTTTCTGTTTGCTCTGTTCATGCTCGATCAGTTTCCTGAACACTTCCGATGCCTTCGTATTGATGTCATAGGCCCCGGAGGATGACAGGGAGACGTCCAGAGACCTCCAAGACCACTTACATACCGTCTTCCAAACCATTTGAAGGAGTTCTGCTGCCTTTTCTGGCATCCCTTTCACATGGGCCGGTGAAAGTACATGGAAATTTCATGCTTTCATGAGGGCCCGGGCCTGTTCCATATATGCAGGCCTTGAAACAAAGCCGAGGCGATTCCGTATATTATTGAAACTCGCTGGAATCCCGCACCCCACCTGAATCGTAGCAGCGCAAGTGCCAGTCCCTGACTCCTGAAAGGAGAGTGTAATGCTGAGAGACTTCATGTGAACAACATGATGGGGAACATGTATTATACAAGTATACTCATGGGTGATAACTTTGAGGATGCTTACGAGAGGACTATAGTTGAGTTCCTCTTAACCTATGCTTCTCATAACCCATAACTCCTTATAACCCATAGCATTTTGGCATCCACTGACTTGGGAGCTAGTAAATGGCAGAAAAAACAGAAAAGACTGATATTGCTCTACAATGCCAGATAATGCACTGATACGTCAATCAGGTTCGGGGAGAGTTATCGGGTTCAGAAATGATCGAAAAGCATGTATAAGCCTCTGTCAGCCTGAGGCTGATCAGGCCTGATGGGGGTTACAAGCCATTATAAGGCATGATAAGCCCGGATAAGGCCATGGGTCCCAGAAATAATAAAAGGAGGAGCCACGCATGCCAATGTGGCACCTGATGGTCATTGATACCACTATCTAAGACCTCACTAATACAGGTATTTCGACTTTGATCTTGAGTTGAACAATGATATATGTAAAAATGAACAATATAACTACTGCACTACGTGGCAATAGCTGTATGGGTCTCAAATTGGCATATATACATCATACATACTGCCTTACCGGGTGACTCGTAATGATTGCAGCTGGACTTGGATACCGTTGGCCGCACTCACATCCTCTGACATATGGCTCTTGTAGATTCCACCATAACTTTAGACTTATGGAAGCCCGTGTGGGCAGGCAACACTCAGAGCGACAAACACACAAGAATGGGACCACAGGTGGTATTGAGCAAGAAAGGGGAAAAGAGAACGATAATCTACAGAGATGCAACATTTCCGACTTATAAGTTGAGCAATGTCAACATGTAAGTACCACAGAAGATGAACTAGTGAAAGGACGGTCGAGACGTGTGTGAAGACGTGACGAGAATAGAAAAGTGGAAGTCATATATAGATAGTTGGGATGCGCATTCGGAGTAAGCCGACAGAGTTACACCCTCCCCCACTGTGAAGAAATCGAACAGGGAGAGAGGAGGGGAGGACTTGAAGATCTTCAGGGTCTTGGGTGTTTTTCGAACCATTTGTCGAGGGCAGCGCAGCCATCGAGTTCACGGCCGGGTAGCCAGGTGTCATCATGCTCATTGTAGCCGGCCCAGCGAACGAGGTATTGATATCCTCTTCCGCGTCGACGTTCATCGACTATTTTGTGTACGGTCCACTCCTGTTCGCCATTGGGTGTCACAATTGGGCCTGGACGTGGTAGTTCGCGACCAGGAAAGAGCTGTCCTTCATTAGGATGATAGGGCAGTGGAATTCAGGAAATATGTTCATGGTGTTAGGCATGTCAAGCGTGTAGACAGATTTCTCAGGAAAAGCATCAGTAATATGGTAAGGACCATTGTAGCAGGGCATGAACTTAGCCACGCGTTTATCGCCTTTGGATTTGTATTCCCAACAATGGTTGCGTGTAGAGAGCATCACCATGTCACCGACATTGAACGTCGGCTCAGGCCCACGATGACGGTTGGCAAAGAAGGCTTGGTTGACCCTCATGCTGAGCAGGTGGTCCTGAGTGTCTGCCACAAGGTTGTCGATAGTTCGGATGAGGCGGCCAGCATCGGCTTCAGCAGTGGATGGGGACATTGGAGGGACCAGTGGTGGAATCAGGCGGGGACTGCGTCCCAAGTGCAATTGAATTGGGGAGTAGCCTGTAGACATGTTAACCGTGTTCATGATAGCGAAACATACCTTTGGGAGGGCCTTGACCCATCCCTTTTGGTTTTGGTCTTATTTGTACGTTCACTAGTGCTGTCTGTCTCGGGGTGAAACAAGGTGGACATCTTCAGTTTGACGCCGGCAAGCTTCTTAGGGCTCGCCAGAACTTGGAGAGGAAAAGGTGATCACGATCTGAGATAATGTCAGTCAGTAAACCATTTTCACAATACCAGTTGTCGAAGAATAAGCTTGCGCACTGTTCCGCTGTCTGCAAGGAGTGAGCGGGTATGATTCGAACGTCTGATCCTAGGTGGTCAGTGATTGTGATGATAGTGTCATACCCTTCATTGAGCTGCAATGGTCTGATGAAGTCAATGGCGATGGAATTGCCATGGGCATCAGGTACTGGGAGGGGGTGAAGCGGACCGGCAGGCTTGTGTGTGGAGTCTTTGTTCCATTGACATGTTGGTGTTAGGAAGTGATGTCCTAACTAGTTGTCTTGAGATAACTGGGCCACGTGCCAACAGTTATGTCATCACTACCTCAGTAAGCGTACTGAAAGGTAGGTCTGGCCGGGCCAATGCCAACAGTCAAGTCAAGAGTCCAGGTAATCGCTGTATTCAACAGGAGGTTGAACTAAGGAATACATGGGTTTTCCTACAGTATATATAGTAAGTGGTATAGGGGAGAACAATAAGAAAGGATGCGTAAGCTATCCTGTGAGAACGTAACTCAGAGAAATGAGAAATACAAGGGTGCCCATTGGTAGAAGGTGAGTCAAGGGAGATAACATGTGAGAAGAAGATAGCATCCATGGGAAGGTCTACTCAGAGAAAGGTACTGTCCAATAGCAATGCTCAGAATGGAAATAGAATGGATAAGCATGGGAAAATCATAACAGTTGGACACGAGGGGAGGTATGATTCCTCGAGGTCGTGTCGCATGTTGGGCCAGTAATAAGACTCACGCAGTATATGTCTTGTTGAAGCCAAAATGTCCTAGGTTGTCATGAGCCAGGCGGTAGAGTGTCTCACGGAGCTTAGCCACTTGAGGAATGACAAGATGGTCAGCCAAGTAGAGTAGCCCCTCACATATTGTGAGGGAGGGGAAGGAGCTGGTCATGGCCAAGAATTGTTGACAGAACTTGTCGGTGTCATAGCCAGCACATAGTTCAGCCAGAAAACTCGGGTCAGCTGTTATCTCCATTGCTGCTGCAACTGTATGTGCATGTGGTTCCATGGTTGTTAGTGCAGAGGCAATGGCAAGCGGGAACTCACCGAATTTCATGAATCCAACTATCTCTTCACCAGGAGCACCAGGAGCGGGAACGTGCGACATCGCGTCGGCTACAGTATTGTCTTCTCCTTTGACATACTTGATGTTGAAGTCATATTGGGAAAGAAATTCTTGCCAACGAATCTGGCATCGTGAAAGGTGCTTTTGGGTGTGGAAGTTCTCCAGCATCCGGTGGTCAGTGTAGACGGTAAAGGGGTCACCTAAGAGATCAACTCGCCACTTTTCCAAGGTGCGAATGATGGCAAGGAGTTCTTGTTCGTGTATGGGGTAGTTCAGTTGAGCACTGTGCATTTGCATTGAATCAAAGGTGACAGGTCGGACACTCTCCCAGGTCTCACCATACGAGAGCATAGCTCCTGTTCTGTACTGACTGGCATCAGTAGTTACGAAGATTTTGTTATTACCCATGTTGTTATGATCTATTGTTGTAAGGCATTCCCTACTGACAACAAGCTGTTTGACACTCTCGAAGGCCAGTTGGTGTTCTCGTGTTCTGCTTCTTTGGTCATCAGAGGAGTCAGTACAACAATATGATCTGCAAGTTTAGGAAGAAAGGAAGAGATATATCATATGAGGCCCAGGAAGGCACAGACATCTGTAGCGGATTTAAATGTCAGCCAGTCCAGTATTTTGTCAACCTTTGAGGGGTCAGCTTCGATGCCACGTTGTGAGACAATATGTCCAAGGAAGCAGATTTCAGTGCAGAAAAGCTGCGTCTTTTTGGGGGAACAAAAAAGTGAGGACTCACGAAAAGCCTTCAGAATTAGGCGCACATTTTCTTTGTGCTCATCGATGGTGTTAGACCATATCACGATGTCATCTAAGTAGACGCGACATATTTTACCAATATACTTCCATAGAGCGTGAACATCCGGCGTTGGTGTGTTGCGGGGGCATACCTCCCCCCCTGCGGCATTACAAGCCATTTGTATAGCCCAAAGGGGGTCCAGACAATGGTGTAGGGGATGTCATCTGGGTGTACACGAGTCTGGAAGAAGGAATTAGTCATATCTATCTTCAAGAACATCTTACCTTTTGCGCAGTCAGATAGGATCTTGTCGATGCATGGAAGTGGTTGACTGTCCAGCACAGTGTTGGCATTCAGCTCTTGATAGTCATTTACCCATCACGGTAACACAGTTGGGTCGGACTTGGGGATGAGGAAGGAAGGTGAGCAGTAGGGACTAGAACTAGAATGCATACGACTGGCCTCGAGATGTTGTTGCAGGAGTGTATGCCATGCATCTTTGGGCATGAGTACTGACGGCCTGCTATGACCTTATTGGGGTCTTTGAGCTTGATTCTGTGGAAGACGTCGTTTGGGAGTTGAGTAACGTGGGGTATGTCATCTGGAAACAGGTCGGCGTACTTGGTCTTGAACTCAAGATTGAGGGTATCAAGCTGTTCCTGGACTGTTAGCATCTGTATGCGGTCGCGAACAGCAGTGATGGCATCAAAGGGCTTAGCTATGAAGGCCACTCAGTCAACCTGTTCGCGTAAGGGCTTGAGATGTTCTTTGAGCTCGGCAATTGTAGCTCACCGGTTGTTTTCAATGATCCAGTGTTCATTCAGGACATCAGATCTAGAGGGGGGCTTATGCGGTAACTCGCGGGTGTTTAGTGCAGAAGGGTTTAACAACTCATAACTAGACGTTTTGTCTATACATGTATGATCCTCAGGATCAACAGTGAGGTGGTTCCAAGAAATAAAGGTAAGACCACACAGTAAAGGAACACATAAACACAGCGTCACAAGAGTGCGTACAGGGCGAGAGCACCATGAATTATCGAGAGAAGAAACAGAAATCTGAACCCAATGTGTTAAGTGCATTGCAACCTTCTCAACTCCGTCAGAGTCTAGTGCGAGCAATATCGCCTTCGGTTTGGGGAGAACGAACTGGCGAAGGCCTAATTGCTGTGCAAGGGTATCGGATATTAGTGTCATACTGCAACCCGTATCAAGCATGGCTGTGATGGGGATGGGGTCCTCGACGGTGATATGCACTGACACACAACAATCACCAAGGACCAAAAGAAATAAACCTGACCCCCCATGATATGGGTGAAGGCGGTCTGAGACAACTGAGGGGTATTTAATAGTTTGAGGGGGAAAGGAGGAGTAAGACACCGTAGGGTAGTCCATAGGAAGACCTAGAAAAATAAAGCAAACCCTTTGACACCTGAAACAAATGCTAGTTGACACTCCGGAGTATTTATCTCCGAAAAGTTGCAATCAAAGTCGCAAGCAACAACACCTGTCGTAGGATCGTGCTTGCGGGGGTAGAAATTGCTAGAGGGACTGGGTTAATTTTATTTCACTATGTAGGACACACCAGAGATAATTAAATCGACGGCGGAGATAAATCACTTGACGAGTCAGGCCTATTGGCAAAGCTAGGATCAGTTATAATTCGCTAAGTTCGACACTTTCGAATTTCAAGGGTCGCTGAGATTGTAACGCTAATTCTCCGAGATGGTGAAGTGCAAAACTTGTTTTTCTGTATGCTACTTTGTACAATTTATACTACAGGAATGGCTTTGCGACCGTCTGGAGATAAATAACAAATAAATGCTGCTACCCACAGGATTGCTCAGCACTTGCCACCATTATACCATGCATCATACAACTCCCTTGCACTCCCACTTGCTCGTCCCAGCCCTAGAGGTCGCCTCGACGCTCCTCCACCTGCCCTAAGTGGTCCCATCACTCCACGTGATGCGCCGGTCACGTGCTAATTACCTCCGGCCGCTCGCTGACTGATGCTGGCCTCATGGTGACTTGTATACGTACGCACCTTCGGTATTTTGATGGAAATGAGAGGGGGTGTGTGCTGGAGGGTGGGCATGAGGACGACGCCCCTCGATAGAAGTGTCCGCGGGCCCCGGAGCTAATTCATCTAGAAATTGCATTAGTTAAGTCACTCCAGAGCTCCTGTCCACAGAGATAAATTGCGGAATGGGTCCGTGTACATCTTGAGGATGCTAGGAAGTCCGGAGCTAAATAGAAAAATTCTTTAGAGCCCATAGAAACCTAGAGGCGTGTGAGCACTGTGTCGAATGAGCTCCAGAGGGCTTGTACGATGGGCTGAGTCCGCGTTTTCAGGGGTCAGATGATCCTGAGGCTTATCAACGGCAGGAGCGGGAATTGTACAGGGGAAAGTAAGGTGGGGCATAGAAAAGAGAACACACTCATCGGTGTCATCCTTGGAGTCAAGCACAGCGACCACTCCAATGAGACCCATTGGTTCATCTTCTGTATTGTCGACAACGGTGTTGACTATAGTCGTCTTTGAAGTTGAAGGACAATTTGCAGCGGAGGGGTAGAGGCTAGCAGTGACGTCGGCCTGGGTTAGCTCCGTGTACGTTGTGGCATTAGGAAATCCGTACGGGCAGGCCTTAGACTGGTGATCGACATTGAAATGTTGGCACTTGAAGCAGCCATTGTGCCTACTGAGCAGGGTCTTCTCACCGTCTGTGAGTTTTGACAGGGGAGTTTTTCTGTCTAGACGGGGGCCAGAGGTAGAAACAAGGGTGGGCTGTGTCGATGAGGGGTTGTTCCAGCATGTCGTCACAGGGCCTTTGTTCTTTGTGAGGATTCGCGAGATGTGAACCTCCTCTTCTACGTGTCCTCATTGAGTATTCGAACAGTCTCGAGCCAGTCTGTTCACCTGTTGCTGTAAGATTAATGTATTAGATCCCCTTTGTTATCATAAAGCCTTTTACATTAAACAGCCTTTACAATCGTCTGTAATGTATGAGATTTTTGAGTACCCTATGTAGTGTCAGGAAGCCCTGCTGAGCTTGAATACGACAGCCCCGGCATCCCTGGCATGGAGATCCAAATCAGGATTTGATCTGAGCTGTTGTCAATAATAGGTGGGTAGCCATAGCTGGCCCTGCAGGCCGCAGAAGATTACAGAAAAATACGCAAAAAAATCACAATATATTTTTTGGGACAGGCATCATGGTGCCGGAGCTATCCATAGCGTGGGAATGTGTCTAGAGCACCACACAATCAGCCATTAGCAGCTCATATAAAATCAGGAAAAATGCGCAATAATCTGGGAAAAATCATGGAACCTGCTGTGAATATGTGTGCTGTAGCACTAATATGTGGAGTCCGGGCTCCACCAATATATACTGATTTCTCCGAATTTTTGCGCATTTTTTGGAGCCACCCAGGTGCCTGGATGATCAGCCAGCCTATTCTTAGCCCCCCAGGCCATTCCCGGGGCACCAGACCTAGCCCTGATCCCTGCCCAACTGCCAGGATGCCGGGGTAGGCCATTCAAACTCAGCCCGGCTCACGGCAGCCTGCCTGCCACCTGAAATCCCATTACATTAGGCCTGGACAATTGTCCCTAAACATTGGTTCAATCCCCAGTCAGCGCACTTTTTACCTCCAATACAGAACTAGAGCAAGAAGAAGTCTAAGGAGTCAAAGGAGTCTGCAAATGAGGCCCAGCAAGATTCTGCTTCTGCTTCTGCAGCTGTGAGTGAACACTTTGCTGGCTATACAGCAGCACTTCTGTCCTCTTCAGAGTGAGCAGCTCTGCATGGCTCCAGACAGAGTCAGCAACTAATTGGAACACCGATGCAGGTGCTTCTTCACATATGGTCTGGGTTCAGTCGAGTTTCAGCCTGTAGTTGATGGCAAAATGTTACCCCCAGTAGTATTCCATGATGTGTTTCATGTCCCTGATCTTGGATCCAATCTGTTATCAGTGTTCCACCTCACAAAGCAGAAGGGCTTCAGATGCGAGATAGAGCATGATTATGCTTCATTCTACTTGCATGGTACCCTGCAGTTCCAAGCCAAAGTGAACAATGCAAACACTGGCTACCTGCAAGGTAGGACTATCACTCCAGTGCAAACAGCGCACTCTGCACTTAGCACACTCCCTCTGGACTTGTCTCTATGGCAGAAGCGCTGTTCTCATGCCAATATGGATGATTTGCAAAGTGTGGTGTCAAAGAAGCTGGTGTCTATTGGAGGTAAAAAGTGCACTGACTGGGGATTGAACCAAAACCTCCAGGTATGCATCACTGCTAGTGGTGGTAACCACTTCGCTATCTTGGCTTCCTTTACCCTGGTAACTTAGCCCCTTTAACTCTGCACTTTTCCCTTCCATTTCCCATACTGTACAGTTGGTTCCCATGCTCCCAGAAGAGCGAAAATGCGCTCCTGAGTCAAGCTCTCTTCCTTAGCATTAATAGAGCTTGACTCAGGTACAGTGAACTGCAAAAGTATTGCACCACCCTTGCACGACTTGTATCTCAGCAACGGTTGCATATTTTTTTTGGTGTAAAATGTAAAGTTGTAGTGATATTTTCCCTCTACATCATGGTAGTATGACCAGAACCTTCTGCTGCCTTATGGCTGAACAGGAGGCCAAATATGATGAGGACTGGTTTCAAACTATGTGTAAATCTTCTTCTAGTGATTCTGGTATGCTCATAGCTAGACAGAGCTCGAAATTCTGAGCAATTTCGACCCCAGAACATCCCTGATTGACTACATCGTTGTGGAGATATGGGTGCAGAAAGTTGGGGGTTTTGGTGTAAAACTCCGAAATCTTACACCAAAATCCCAACTTTCTGGCCTCATATCTCTGCATCCATGTAGTCAATTTCCACAGTTCGGGACTCTAAAATACTCAGAATTTCATGGAGAATTTCATTGTGTAGTTACTTCATACATCACCCCCTTCGTTGTGAAGATAGATTTTGACTACAAATATTAAATGCCCTCTGCTGAGACGAGATCAGATTCACGCTCCACGAAGTCTACATGGCTAGATAGAGCTCAGAAAGTACTACAATTTTGTCTTTACACCCAGCAGAAATATGCCTTAGTTCAAGAGGTATGGCTCAAATACATGTCGGAAAGGGGTGGTGCATTACATAAGCGGTTCACTGTCCCTCTGTATATTTCTGTACTTCCTTAGCATTAATAGAGCTTGACTCAGGCATCTCTGTGTGTATCTGGATACTTGCCAGCTGCCCAGTTGGACAGGTTATGAGCCCAACGCTTTAGAGGCTCCAGATCGCACTTTTCGCCCATCCTACAGCCTCTACAGCGCTCCTATTCGTATCAGAGCAAGATCTCAGCCTATCCAGCCATCCATCTGCTCTCTATCGCATTTTTCTCTCCTGCGCTCTCCAGATCGTTCCTATCGGTCCCCGCCGTCGTCCTAGGCTTGTTCGTCGCGCCTTTTCGCCCTAGACAACCCTTGGACGTCCCATCTCGCGCCCACTTGCTCCTACAACTCCATCTTCCTCCCATCTCATTCCCAACTCCTCTCTACTGCCCATAGACTGTTTCTGGTGGTCTTTGCTTCGCTCTTAGGCTTCCCATTGCTCCCTATCGCTCCCATCGTCGTCTTATCGCCTCAAATCGCTTTTTTCGTCACTCAGCAATGTCTCAAGCCAAGAGGACCTTCCCTGCTCTTGGGGAGAGGAACTATGGCTCCTGGGCTGATGATATTGTTGGCAGTGGAAGATACTAGCTTCAGACAACACCCAAGGGCTAGGTCAAACTGTGTCAAGACTGTATTCTGGTATAAGGAATACAAGTGGCAGACTCACCTAGGTCAAACTGTGTCAAGACTGGGGGACACAGAGCAACCTAGGGAGCCCTTATATACTGTAGAATACAAGGGCATCAAAGAACAAGGACAGAACAAGGGGGACATTGAAATACAAAGAAGAACAGGGAATACAAGGAATACAAAGGGAGTGGCTCACAACAAAGGGAGTGGCTCAGAACAAGGTAACTCGGCCTAGAAGGGCCTAGGCCATTCCATGAGCCACTCAGTCAACATAGAGTGACCAAGTCATCAGATCTCAACACTCCCCCCTGACTGGTCACTTCCCCAATCCAAGCATCTTCACCATTTCTAAGACCTTCGGCCTAGGCAGGGATTTAGTCAGGATATCCGCAGGCATGTCTGAAGTCCTCAGGTGGACCATCTTGAGTTTGCCTTTGGCGACTTCATCCCTAAGCCAGTAAAAGCGCAAATCCAAATGCTTCATGCGGCCATGGTGCTCTGGGTTCTTCGCAACAGACAGAGCAGAGAGGTTGTCAATATAAAGTGTGGATGGGGAGGACATGTCATAACCAAATTCAGAGAGTAAATTTCGAAGCCAGAGCACTTCCTGTGCAGCAGAGACAGCACCCACATACTCAGCCTCAGTGGTAGAGAGCACAACAATGCTCTGTAAGCGGCTGCTCCAGGAGATAGCACCAGTACCCATCTTGATCACAAAACCAGTAGTGGACCGGCCATTGTCCAAGTTCCCTCCATGATCAGCATCGACATAGGAGGTAAACAGCTCAGAGCCAGAGGCGGGCGCATAAGTCAGTTTGTAGTCCAGGGTGCCTTTGATGTAGCGCAACAAGTGCTTGACTGCCTTCCAGTGTTGCATCCCTGGATTCTTGGTGAAGCGAGCAAGGACTCCAACAGTCTTGGCTATGTCTGGACGTGTTGCAACTGCAAGGTAGAACAGAGAACCAACAGCGTGATCGTAGGGGATGTCCTTCATGTTCAACTCCTGCTCCCTGGTCTTGGGGCACATCTCAGAGGACAAGTTCGTTCCAGGGTCCATAGGAGTGCTGACAGGATCACAGTCACTGAAGCCATAGCGCTGCAAGACATCCAAGGCATACTGGCGCTGTGAGATGCTAAGGGTGCGCTTTGATCTATCCCGCTCTATCTGTACACCCAGTAGCCATGTGGTAGGGCCTAAATCACGAAGTTTGAAGTGGGACTTCAAGTCAGACTTGACCTGGGCAATGGCGTCCTTTGACTTGGCTGCAATGGTGATGTCGTCCACAAAGACAGGAATGAACATCCTGACTTCGCCTTTCCTGTACACCCACACACTGTGCTCGCACACCAGTCTCTGGAAGCCCAACTTGACCAAGACCTCATTCAGCTTCTCATGCCAACATCGTGTCCAACTGGGAAGCTGGCAGGCGTCCAGATACACAGAGAGATGCCTGAGTCAAGCTCTATTAATGCTAAGGAAGTACAGAAACATACAGAGGGACATACCTGAGTCAAGCTCTATTAATGCTAAGGAAGAGAGCTTGACTCAGGAGCGCATTTTCGCTCTTCTGGGAGCGTGGGAACCAACTGTACAGTATGGGAAATGCAAGGGAAAAGCGCAGAGTTAAAGGGGCTAAGTCACGAGGGTAAAGGAAGCCAAAATAGCGAAGTGGTTACCACCACTAGCAGGGATGCATACCTGGAGGTCTTGGTTCAATCCCCAGTCAGCGCACTTTTTACCTCCAATACTCCCCCCTGACGTGCCACGTCTGCGCTACATCAGCCCCAGCAACCTAACCATGTTCTCGACCTTTGCCTTCACCAAGGCCTTGGTCATCCCATCCGCTGGCATCACATCTGTCCTAAGATGCGCCAGCCCAATCTTGCCGCTCGCAACCTCATCCCTCAACCAGTAGAACCGCAAGTCCAAGTGCTTCATCCTCCCATGGTGCTCTGGGTTCTCCGCCACAGACAGAGCAGACTGATTGTCGATGTAGAGGGTAGAGGGCGAAGAGAAGGAGTAGCCGAGTTCAGTAAGGAAGTTGCGCAGCCAGAGGATCTCCTGAGCAGCAGAGACAGCGGCCACATACTCAGCCTCAGTAGTAGACAGAGTGACTATAGACTGAAGTCGACTAGACCAAGAGACTGCTCCCAGTACCCATCTTG
>NW_006920424.1:497695-504453 GCF_000344685.1 Gloeophyllum trabeum ATCC 11539 | reverse complement strand
ACGCACTCTCACCCATAGAAGCGAAGGCAAACTCTGCTGCCTCCTCCCAGGACCAGTACTCGATGACCTGGCCAGTCAGGACTTGCTCCATAGCAGCAGACATTGCCTCAGCAGAGTCCAAGTCCTCTCCTAGCGCTCCAGGCAGCCTAAGCTCATCGTCGTCATCAGAGACAGGAGCAGGCTCCAAGTCAAGAGGAGGAGCGGCTGGAGGCGAAGCTAGAGCTAATGGATCGGGACTAGAGGCCGGAGATGGTGGCGGAGGAGTCTGGGCACCAGGAGACACTGTGGAGTGAGCAGGAGCAGTGTTATCGCGTTCTAGAGCATTCCAGTTCAAAGAGTGCTTAGGGCGAGAGCCTCGAGGCGGATTGGAGCGTGGGGCAGCTGGAGGCGGTGCAGGAGGCATATCGGGAGCGTCTGAAGGGGGTATAGCCGGCTGAGGGAGCACTGGAGAGGGAGAACGCGAGACAGGAGCAGGAGCCGGCAGAGGAGCAGGATCAACCTCTTCCTCATCTCCCCCCTGAGCCGGCAACTCTGCAGGCTCTGGAGCGTCTCCCCCCTGATCAGGGACGTTTACAGAGGCGGAAGGCTCACCAAAGAGGTCGATAGAGCGCGAATTGCCAGGGAAGCAGCGCTTGTCAAAGACAGCATTAGAGGAGTTGAAGAACTTGCGAGTAGCTGGGTCATAGAACAGCCAAGCTCTAACTCCATCAGCATAACCCACAAAGATACACTTCCTGGTATGGGTCTGGAGAGCCTTGCGCTTATCCTTGCGAATCAGGACGTAAGCAAGCGAGCCAAAGACCCTGAAGTAGGAGAGGTCCGGCTTCTTGCCCTTCTTCCAGAGAGAGTAGGGAATCGCGCCAGACAGAGAAGAGGTAGGCAGCCGGTTGTGAACATGGACAAAGCAGCGAACAGCATAAGTCCAGAATGAAGCAGGCAGCTTAGCTTCGATGAGCATAGCAGTAACGGCTGCCTGAATAGTCTGGTTAGCTCGCTCAGAGATCCCATTCTGGTAGGGCTCATCCGTCTCAGTGTGCTTTCGCACTATCCCCTCCTGAATGCAGAACACATCCCACTCTTTACTCACGTACTCCCCACCCTTGTCATCCAAGGTGCACTTGATCTTTGTCCCTAGCGCGTTCTCAGCATAGGCCTTGTACGCTTTAAAGGCCTCGAATGCGTCACTCTTCTTCCTGAGAAAGGAGACAGCGAAGAAAGGTGATCCAGTACTTGTAGCCTTCAATGGACGCGACTGGGAGAGGCCCCTTGAGGTCAGAGACAACAAGGTCAAGAGGAGCTGAAGGCCTAGTGGCGTGCTGAGGGATATTGTGACAGTGCTGCTTACCAGCGATGCAGGGCTGCAGATAGGGTCAGGAGCGCTACTAGAGCGAATAGAGAGACCAGTGACAAGCTCCTTGCGCTTCATGAGCAAGAGGTCGTCATGGTTGAGGTGGGAGCAGCGACGGTGCCAAAGGGACAAGTCCAGAGGACAAGCGTCCGCTATAGAGGCAGACTGCGATGGAGGGACAAGGGTACGACCATCCAAGTACCCAGTGTTGCGATCGTTGACAGAGGCAGTGAACAGGAGCTTGCCACTGAGGTAGAACGAAGCAGTCGCATCCTGGATCTCACAGCGATAGCCCTTTGCTCTGGTAAGGTGATAGACAGACAATAGATTGGAACCGAGCTGAGGAACATGTAGGACATCATGGAAGACTATGGCAGGCGCACTAGACCCTCTAATCAACAGATCAAACACCACAGACCCCATCCCAGCCGAGTAAATGACTTGGTTGTTGGCGAGGCAAACAGGGATGATGTGGGGAGAGTAGGAGCGAACCAGCCACGATGAGGGGTCATGTGTGAAGTAGTGCCTGTATTGGTGTTCCAGTTAGCAGCTGCCGGACTAGAGAGCCAAGAAACGCGCTCAGAAGCAGAGAGAGCGACACTTGCTTTGCCAGCGTACTCCACAGCGTTAGCGGACTCCCCGGGCGTCTTGGACACCTCCCGCGCGTTCTGGGGCCTCCTAGCACCTCCCTTGCGACGATCAGACCGCTCCTGGCGATGCTCAGCAGTCTTGGCCTTCGCATCCTTGCTAGCCTTTTCCTTCGCGAAGCAAGAGGCCTCAAAATGGCCCACAGCGTCGCAGAACGAGCAGCGGACATCAGGAGCGAGGGAGGGACTGCCAGAAGCCTTCAGAGCGAGAGAGGGGGTAGAGGAGAAGCCTCGAGTCGTACGCTGAGTCTCCTCGTTCTGGAACGCGCTCTGGAGCTTCGAGAGGCTGAGAGAGTCGAGCAGGAGCAAGGAAGAGACGAAGTGGTTGTACTCAGCAGGGAGGGAGCGAATGAGAGACATGGAAGCGAGTTCCTCGTCCAGCTGCTCAATGGTGAAGTCCTTGGGGCGAAGGGAGCGGATATCCTGCATGGCCTTGTCCGCTCTGGCCATCAGAGAGACCAGGGACTCGCCCTCATCCTTCCTCAAGCCCAGGAGAACATCATAAGCGTTGAAACGCGCACCAGGCTTCTGCTGAACATGGACCTCCCTCAACTTCTCCCACATCTTCAATGGATCCGTCTTCACCCCCTTCACATGCACCTTCTGCCCATCCTCCAAAGCCAGCCATATCTCTCCAGCAGCTCTCCCCTGTCACGCCTCCCACTTCCTCTGCTCCCTCTTGTCTTCGATGGTGGGTGTAGTCTCCGAGTAGAGCTCAGGAGCGGCTGTAGGGTCGCTAGTGACGTCCCAGATTTCAAGAGTCTTGAGATAGTGTTGAGATCTGATGACTTGGTCACTCTTTGTTGACTGAGTGGCTCATGGAATGGCCTAGGCCCTTTTGGCCGAGTTACCTTGTTCTGAGCCACTCCCTTTGTTGTGAGCCACTCCCTTTGTATTCCTTGTATTCCTTGTTATCCTTGTTCTTCTTTGTATTTCGATGTTCCCTTGTTCTGTCCTTTTTCTTTGATGCCCTTGTATTCTACAGTATATAAGGGCTCCCTAGGTCGCTCTGTGTCCCCCAGTCTTGACACAGTTTGACCTAGGTGAGTCTGCCACTTGTATTCCTTATGCCAGAATACAGTCTTGACACAGTTTGACCTAGCCCTTGGGTGTTGTCTGAAGCTAGTATCTTCCACTACCAACACTGTACAGTATGGGAAATGAAGGGAAAAGCGCAGAGTTAAAGAGGCTAAGTCACCAGGGTGAAGGAAGCCAAAATAGCGAAGTGGTTACCACCACTAGCTGGGATGCATACCTGGAGGTTTTGGTTCAATCCCCAGTCAGCGCACTTTTTACCTCCATGTTTAAAGCCCATTGCTGATAATTGTGGTTATTGCTGATAATTGTGGTTATTCAGCTTTGGGAAGGAGAGAGGAGATGGAGACATGATGAATGGATGCAGCAGAATGAAAGAAATCAAGTTCGAGTCTTTGCCTTTTAGGGTGTGTGCAGGAAAGGAGAAGCTAATTCTACTGTATTATGCTCAGAGTGCAGTTGTACCACTGCCCCAGTCACTGGGATGACTACCAGGGTATTCCAGGGAAGGTTAAAGGCAGGCCCACTGAAGGACACAGACCCAAGAGTTCACTCCCTTGTACACTAAAGGGGATGCACACACCACAAAAGGGATGCTTGCCTTTGGGTCAAGGAAGAAGTGCAGATGGCACAAGAACAATGCACAAATGGTGCAGGGACAACAGTGGTGGACAGGCAAAATAGGGTGTCTGGGGTCAGAGCTTTGGGCTCATAACCTGTTAGGGCAGTGGAAGCAACCCTCAGACAGCCCAGTGGCCTAAGTCAACTGTGTCAAGACTATATATTCAAAAGAGGGTATAGGATACAACTCACCTAAGTCAACTGTGTCAAGACTGAGGGGACACAGACTGACTTAGGTCCTACTTATATACTATGTGAAAGGGATGAGTAAAGGAATGTTACTAAGGGATGACTTAGAGTCCAAGACCAGCCAGGCTATTCCAGCAGAGTCCACAGCAGTCCAGTCAAGTCCATGGAACCTCCTGGACTATTCCAGAGGAGTCCAGATAGGTCCATTCCAGACAGGTCCAGATAGATCCATTCTGGAATGTTCCAGATGGATCTACTTCCAGACTGTTCTAGACCAGTCTCCTTCTGGAATGTTCTAGTATGTTCTTGTATGTTCTTCACCTGGAACATTCTGGGCCTCAGTAGGACCCCTGAAAGTACCAATGGAGGTTAGATACCTGAGAACCTGATTTCCTTCATTTTTACCGGGACCGAATTTCACCTAATTTGGCTGTTTTTACCGGGATGCGATACCAACCTAGCCATGTAGCTCGAGATTTACCGGGACCCAGATATCCAACCTCCCAATTTTGATCCAGTTACAAGGGTTTTTCTTAGCCAATTTGATCAAAATAAGGCATTATTTGCTACAGTATGCCATATATAGGCTCAATGTTGCCAAAACAGTGCAGTCTCAGCTCAAATATTTATTGAGGCAAATTGTGGCTGCACAAGTGAGTGATTGAGTGCCGGGAGAAGCCGGGGATATACCACAATGGTATCTAACCTTGGATATCGAGCCTCAATTCTACTGGGACTGAAGTATCCGGCCTCTTGAGCGCTTCGTCACATTTTACCGCAACCGTATCTAACATACGGCCTCCAGACCTCACACCTTTATGGAATTGGTATCTAACCTCCATCAGTATTTTCAGGGGTCCTGCCTCAGTGAAGTGACCAAGTCACATGACCTCAACAAACTTTGTCAAGACTGTTTGTACATATTTGTCCCAGTGGCTCTGCATCCAATACAACCAAAACCTAATACTCCCACCTTGTGAGGATGCAGAAGAAACCAGCTCCCACCTACAACCACAAACAGGCATCCCTCACATACCCCTCCAATAATAAGAATTAAACCAGCATCAACAACTCCCACCTAACCAAGACCTCAAACAATCCAGCAGGGATGTGACAGAGAGAGCAAGAGTTGCAGGAAAACCCAATGATCCAGAAAGAGTGGGAAAATCAAGACAACAGGCTTGAAGAACTCCCTTAGGACCCATAGACTTCACGACTTCTCTTCCCCAGTGGTGTAACTCTGATCTCTGTGTATAGTGACTTGAATTGTGTGGGAATTGTTGTACCTTGGTGGTATTCCACTCTATACACTAGTGAGAGGCCATCAGACAATCAGACCTTCTGGCAGTTCCCAGGGAAGGTTCCAGGAGCAGCACCACTGAAAAGTGGTAGCAATTTAACAAGCAGTCAGATTTTCCCATGCTCTTAGGTAAACCTGCAGCTGTATAGTAGGTGACCACCCCCGCAAAGGGGCATAGAGTTCTCACTAGTATTGGACTATTGGACTGGGAAACTGCAAATTCTATCCTGGAGCTGGCTGTGAGAAATACAAATTCCTGCACCCACATAGCCCACATGTGCAGTGTATGGATGCCATTGATCCCATCTGCATATTTCTATGCACTCATCCACAGTACCCCTGGGAATAACTGCCATAAAGGCAAGGATATAAATGAGGTTGTAATGACTACCCTATCATAATTTGCTATTTTTAGCAGATGATTACTTCATGTATAACATGCATCAGCATCATACTTATCCCTGAATATTTTACAAAATGTTCTACATTTTCCTGGTTTTATTTAGCCCTATGGAAGCTTTTGAAACCAGGAGTCTATTAATGACACTAATAATGCTGTGGCATCCTGATCTACAGTACCAGTGTTCCAGGCTGGAATGATTCACAGTGCCATCCATCTACAGTATCATGTATGGCATTCAGCCCCAGAAATGAAGTACAGTACCATTCACAGCCATCTACATTGCCAGTCAGTATTAACCTATTGTAATACAGTAATGTATATTATTGCTGATTGCAAAAGTATTGGCACATGGGAATTTCCCACCAAAGTGAGCGCTGATACACCCCAACACTCTGACCTCTGAAAATGTGGATTCAGCCTCATGTACAACTTCTCAGAGAGCCTATTCTACATCTCTATTGTCTGTGGCTTATCAACTCAATGCTGGAGGGAAATGACACCATTAGACGCTACTATGACATCTGGCAAGGACTTCGATGGCCTTCAGTCGGGTCAGCTGTCAATCACTGACTCCTCCTTCACCGCTTTGACTGGTTCAATTGCTGGAGCATAGGCCTGATGGTCTGGTACTACCATTCTATCAACACTCCTTTGCCTTGCACAATGGCACACTACTCTGACATATGCACCAAGATCTGACCATGTTAGGAAGCGATGTCCTAACTAGTCGTCTTGAGATAACTGGGCCACGTGCCAACAGTTATGTCGTCACTACCTCAGTAAGCGTACTGAAAGGTAGGTCTGGCCGGGCCAATGCCAACAGTCAAGTCAAGAGTCCAGGTAATCGCTGTATTCAACAGGAGGTTGAACTAAGGAATACATGGGTTTTCCTACAGTATATATAGTAACTGGTATAGGGGTTAATACCCAAAGGAGAGAACAATAAGAAAGGACGCGTAAGCCATCCTGTGAGAACGTAACTCAGAGAAATGAGAAATACAAGGGCGCCTATTGGTAGAAGGTGAGTCAAGGGAGATAACGTGTGAGAAGAAGATAGCGTCCGTGGGAAGGTCTACTCAGAGAAAGGTACTGTCCAATAGCAATGCTCGGAATGGAGATGGAATGAGATAAGCATGGGAAAATCATAACAGACCAAAGAAAGCCTCGAGGATGGGATCACCTAACCATATGACATATAGTGGCTGGAGGGACAGG
>NW_006920424.1:494165-497632 GCF_000344685.1 Gloeophyllum trabeum ATCC 11539 | reverse complement strand
GTGCCAACAGTTATGTCGTCACTACCTCAGTAAGCGTACTGAAAGGTAGGTCTGGCCGGGCCAATGCCAACAGTCAAGTCAAGAGTCCAGGTAATCGCTGTATTCAACAGGAGGTTGAACTAAGGAATACATGGGTTTTCCTACAGTATATATAGTAACTGGTATAGGGGTTAATACCCAAAGGAGAGAACAATAAGAAAGGACGCGTAAGCCATCCTGTGAGAACGTAACTCAGAGAAATGAGAAATACAAGGGCGCCTATTGGTAGAAGGTGAGTCAAGGGAGATAACGTGTGAGAAGAAGATAGCGTCCGTGGGAAGGTCTACTCAGAGAAAGGTACTGTCCAATAGCAATGCTCGGAATGGAGATGGAATGAGATAAGCATGGGAAAATCATAACAGACCAAAGAAAGCCTCGAGGATGGGATCACCTAACCATATGACATATAGTGGCTGGAGGGACAGGCTAGTTGCTCACGTGATCAAGATGCATCGAATACAGCGTGGTGGCTCAGCGGTCGGTCAAATCAGTTGGGTATGAGCCTTTGTGGATGAGTGCATGGGTGTAGGCAGGATGAAAGTGGTATGAGGATAGGATTATGAGTGACCGTGAGGAGACATGGTTAGCGGGCACGAGATGGTGAATGGCAGCAGTGGAAGGACTTGTGCGGTGGAAATGCAGTTGGTTTGCAGCTAGGGATTGTATATATAGTGTATTGCAACATTTTGTAAACACAAGAAAGATATCTTCAGAGTTAGTGTCACAGCGTCCTTTGGAGGTCAAATCTGTCAACTAGTGATCGATTCCTTTCACCTTACATTGTTTTTGCTCTCAGCCTCTTGCATCCTTGACCACGGTGTGTGGGACTTTTGTTCTTCATTCATGTGAAAAAGTGTTCTGATCATAACAATTACCCCCTCCTCTAGGATCGCATCCTCGCGATTAGTGTTGTGCACCTCCGCGTCTGACAACTTCTAATTTGATGATTCCTCCCAGACTTGGTCTGCGTTGGCCAATTATTTCAAGGGAGTCGCGAGATTTTTGCCGATGGATGAGGATGATAAATGTGATACCGAGTCCTGCAATTGTGGCGACTAGTGTGGCGAGTATAATGAATAGGACGATGTCTGAGGTCGGTAGTGTGAGCATGGTGTGATGGTGGTTTGTGATGGATGATGATTGACAGCATGCGTCCCAAAAAACAATTCGGCTATTTCCGATTGCGTCATTGATGGTAAATCGGTAGCTTTCTTTGTTCTGGCCATCCACCGTTCGTAGGTGCTTGTCCATTTGTCCCATTCATCGTCATATGAGATTTCTTTTTCTTTTTCTGATAATTTCACGTTCCGCAGTGCACCAGGCACAGTGATCGTGGGCATCCTTGCCGCGTCAGGGTTTTGTCTATGGAAATCATCAATCAGGCTTTTGTATTGCCCAATTAAGCTTGATCGCGGTTCCCACGTGTCTACTGATCTTGGTTTGTTTTCCCAGCATACTAAATATTGTAATCCGCCTCGTCGTACTCTTGAATCTAGGATTTTCTCCACTTTTGTTTCGATAGCAACAATATTGGGAATAGTTCGCGTCGGTTTTTGATTAGGGAATTCTTGCGTATAGTAGGGCGTTGATAAGCCCCAACGATCTTCTGACCCCCGAAATTGCGGATTTGACACATCGTACATCCCCTCCAAAGTTTATTCGACACCACCTGTCAAACTTCTTATGCTACAAGTAACCGACAATGGGTTCTGGATTTAATTCCGGACCTTCTAATGTCCTAAAGGCAGGTGCAGATCACCAATATGAATTATCTCTGCAGCCAGACGCTCCAAAGTCACCCGGGAGAATACCTTCGCGACTAATTATCTCCGGGAACGGCGGAGGCCCGCGCCGCAGTGAGTCATTGTTATTACCACTCCCCAGTCATCACGCCCCTTCGTTGCCGTCAAGCGACTGAGTCAGCGGACATAAATCGACGGCCGGACGGAACGTATCAGTCAGCAAGCGGCCGGAGCTAAACCGCACGTGATCAGCCTGCAGCACTGCGTGATGAGGCACTTCAAGCGAGCATTGACGCATCGAGGCTACCTCTAGGACCTAGGGCGAGCACATGGAAACATGGCAGGATCATATGGGACATGGTATAGCGGTGGGCAAAGGCTGAATAATTGTGTGGGTTGCGGAGCATATTCGTTATTTAACTCCGGATGGACGCAAAGCCATTCCAATGGCATAAAAATGTATAGAGCATAGTAGAAAAGACAAGTTTTTTGTACTTCACCCTCTCAGCATATCAGATTTACCATCTCAGCGACCCTAGAAGTCCCTTCGCATCGGACTTAGCATCTACATTCGATCCTAGCTTTGCCAATAGGCCTGACTCGTCGAAATTAAATAACTCCGCCATCGCATATCGATCCTAGTAAGCTCCGGATTTAAAGTATAAAATTTACCAAGCATCTGTAGGCAAGAGACTATTGTGTGGGTTCAGTGGAACTCCCCACCCCGGGCTACTGGCGGACTTCAGAGATAAATACTCCGGAGGATCGCTATACTGTTTGTTTCAGGCCTCAAGATTTTGTTTATTTTTCCAGGTTTTCCTACGGACTACCCTACAACGTCTTACTCCCCCCCCTCCCTTCGAACTTAAATATTACCCTTCACTCGCCTTAGACCACCTCCACCCATACCGCTGGGTGATGCAGGATTTATTTCTTTTTGGTCTTTGGGTTGTCGTGTGTTAGTGCCTATCAGCGTGAGGAGTGCTTTGTTAAATACAGGATGGATCTTCCATGCTTTAGGCAACTTGACCTTATAGGCACTGTTTCCGACCTTCTTGACGATTTCAAATGGTCCGTATCGTTTGTCATCAAGTTTTTTGTTTGGTCGATCTGTGCTTATGTTGATTGCTTCAAGCCAGACCTTATCCCCTTCATTATAATTTACCGGTTCTTGTTTCTTGATGTCCTATTTTTCCTTCATGTACTCCTTGGTGAGTTTGAGAGCGGCCGATGCCTCTTCTTGCAGTTTCTTCATTCTTGTGATGAATTGATCTGCTTGCTTGCTCTTTGCCTCTTTCCGAGTTTCCATTCCAGTGTAAGGGTGATGTCCGTGTGTTAAATAAACAGGTGAATATCCTGTTGCCGAATGCTCCCTGTTGCGGTAGATGAATTCGCAGATGGGAAGCCATTCAGGCCAATCGGTCTGTTGATAATTTATGAACATTCTTATATAATTTTCGATCTCCTGATTCGCTCAGTTTGTCCATTGGTCTGTGGGTGATACGCCATGCTTGGGTTTCCTTGTATTCCCAGCTTTTTGTACACATCCTTGATGAATTGTGAGACGGATTGAGATCCTCTATCAGACGTGATTCGTTTGGAAAGTCCCTGCTTTGACCAAACGTGTTTGATATAAATATTTGCCCAGCCTTCTGAAGTCAGTTCGTCCGTAGTTGGTACTGCGAT
>NW_006920424.1:479903-490767 GCF_000344685.1 Gloeophyllum trabeum ATCC 11539 | reverse complement strand
GCCTTCCATCCGTCGTATGTCGTCAGCACCGTGACTTGTCCGTAGACCTTGTCGACAAGTGCTTCATTGACGCTGGTACGGATGGTTTTCAGGATGTACTGATCCTCTTTCTTGTACCCGGCTTGTGTCATTAGTATTTCCAACTCCTGAAAATACTCCTCCACTGGCCTCTGCCCTTGGTGCAGGTGATCGATCTTGATCTGCGCCTGTGCAGCAAGATTTGAATCTTGGAAGGCGTCGGTGATCTCCATTTTGAAGACCGCCCACGTCTTCTCCGAGCTCTCTGTATCGTCCCTGAAGAACTGGTCATAATAGTTCTGTGACCAGACTTCCGCTTTAGGTCCTCTGAGATATGAGATAACAAAATCGATTTTTTAGCATCCGTGATGAAATCTTTTTTGTTATTTCTCAGGTACGTGAGGACCTGTCTCCACCAAGCCTTGAACTTGGTCTTGCTTCCGTCAAAGTACTCGGGCTTGGCAATGTGCCCTTTCCTTCCGCCATTGCTCTGGCGATTAGGGTTTGGATGGTTGTGGGGTTTAGGTCAGGTGGATGGATATCGTCAGAGGCTTCTGACTGGGGTGAACGTGGGGTTGTGGGATATGAGACTGGTGAATATGCTCAGGGTGTTCCCAGCCAAAAAGGTTCATCGTTGATCTGGTAACGGTGATCAGCCGTGGTGGGAACGTCGTTGGAAGAACCAAAATCTGCTACTTAGTTCACAGACTTTGGGTAGATGTCGGGGCTAATGGTAGGAATGGGAATGGTGCAAGCCTGTCTGACCCGGGCCTTCTTGTTTGGTACCCGGTGTCTGCCTCTTCGCTCAAGGGTCACGAGCCCAGGAGCTTCTGTACCCAAGGTAGGATATTGCCGCTTTTCTAAGCTCCCTGACACCACTTTCGCTGACTCTCAAGAGTCACTACGGTGCCACTACTTCCCTACTAACACTGCGACCAATGGGAATATGGTGATTCCTGTGTCCACAGCCCACGCTATGCGTGTAGGTTTTCGCCCAGCTTAGTGCGTACGCACCACCCTTGAATACAGGCATAAGGATAAAAGGCGATTAGTAGTAAAGAACCACGGTTCTAGCTAAGTGCTGTCTATAGTGCTTGATAGTTTTCAATGGTTGTTCTTGGATTTGTCTCGGAGCGTGGGGTATGATAGGATAGAATAGGGGTTTGGATAAAGGATAGATGTAGGTTGTGTAGGATGGGTGTGATCGGAGAGAATACCGTGTTCGGCTCCGTGTTACAGGTGCCACGGTGAGAAGGGATTATGGAGGGATATCGACAATGTCGACGCAAAGGCGGAGGGGTAGCTTCGATCTAATGACACGAATGAAATGCCAGATCGAAGCTAAGGTCTGAGACCTTTGCTATTGCGGCTTATATATTGCAGGACATCCAAATATACTCTGTACATGCGCTAATGGAATGGTTTACATGAGTATCTAAGGGAATGTGGAAACCAGTCGTTATTAATGTAGGATAGTTTATGATCGGTGAGGCAGCAATGCGTAAATAATGAATGATCGTGAAAGGGTTTTAAGATGAGATATGCATGGTTGCAATAGGGTGATTCAGTTCTAACTACGAAAGCTGCTTTTCGTCGCTTTCTGAGAAACCGCTTTCTCGGCTCGGCAGGAAAGGCGTGGGATCCCAGTCAAGCTGCTGCTTTTTGCAAGCGCAGAGCCAATGAGAGAGCTCAATGGGCGAGACTCGCGACTTCGCACGGGGTCGATTGCCCTTTCCAGAATGCAATGCATGGCCCCTTGCCGGTGGCTGTAACTTCGACGCTGCGAAAAGCGACAGAAAGCCGCTTTCGCATTTGGAACTGAATCTCCCTAATGTCTGTGCGGTTCTGTGTGCGTGTGTCAAACACATGTGATCATGAAAAAGTGTTCTGATCATAACAATCATGAGATACCACTTTTGGGTGGTACCCCTCCTGCGGACCCCCCAGGGGAGTGGAATGTGGTTCAAGTGGTTGTGAATAGCTCTCCCTAGAGTAGATGATCATACCCCATTATGTGGACCACATTCCCAGCCACAGAGCCCAGTATTTCTGAAATAGTATTACTGCACCTCAAAAATACACTGTTCACCTCACCCTGCATCAGCTGGTATAGATTCCAGCCGGGAAACAAGTCCTGTAGTGTGACATCCTATCCTAATCACTCCGGGTGCATACTGCTTTGAGTGGACACTGAAAGCCTTACCAGGATGGGGACACATTGGGGGGGAGCTAGGATGGGATTGAATCTTGATCAGGCACACTCTAGGATGTAGTAGGACTTGTTTCCAGTGTATTTTTGAGGTGCAGTAATACTATTTCAAAAATACTAATCTATGTGGCTGGGAATGTGGTCCATGCGATGGGGTATGATTATCTACTCTAGGGAAAGCTATTCACAACCACTTGAATTCCAGTCCCCTGGGGGGCCTGCAGGAGGGGGCTTTGCTGGTGCTTTTTCCATGCAATGCACTCCCCAAGATCATGTTCACTGTTACTGCCTTGGCCATTTGTGAAGCATCAGGTTTGCATCTCTGATGAGCTATATACACTCTCACATTGACTCATGCAGGTCCCAATCTTGCTATCTATTTTTATCAGACACAGGGCCCTATGTTCACATTCCACCTGAGGGATCTCATCCGATTGACATGCACGTCCTCAGGCACATCACATTTCCCTGTCATCCATCACATCCTCCTGCCTCATATGTGAGTTGTCCTTGCTCTGTTGCATAGAGGCTTGCTCATTCTCATCTGACAATTACCTGCACACCAATCACATACTGCATAGGTTGTTTTCTGACAGACTTGTCTTATGACACATATTTGACCATGGCAATGGCAGCCAAAGAACTCTCTTGCTCTTCTTCCACAGTGCAGGTGACCTATACCAACTTGTCAGCTGGGTGCCTTTTACCTCACATCTGATCCCTTGCTCTTCCATTGGATATGCCTTTTTGTCAGTGAATTGTCTCTTCTCAATGGCATAATTTTCAATCTTGCTCATCTCATGGCCAGTGCGGATGAAGTCACTGAAAATGGGTGGGACATCTCCCTTTTTGGATGCCACTATTTGGAATACATCATCTCATATCTTTGCGGTCACTCCGCCAGTACCACAAGTGGATGCACACTTGCAATCTGCAGTCCACCCATATCCCCACAAGCTGACTACCTCAAATACAGGGTTGGGAGAGCAAAACCAGATGCCCTATGCTTGCATGAAATGCTCAAGCAAACAAAGAGTAGCAGAGGGAATGGTCCATCCATATATCATGGCAATCCTATGATAGACCAAATAGTTGGCTCAGCATCACTGTTACAATACAGGAATCATTGAGGTGTTCACATTTCAATCCTTGCCTAACAGTCCCATCTGCTTTTGTATGCATTTCTTCTTCCATGTCTGAATCTTCCTGTTTCAATCAACAGACTTTGTCATCTGCATCCAACTCTAGTCCACTTCTGCGCAGTCTCCCTCCCCCTCCCCCTCTCCCCATGCACAGCAAAAGACAAGACACTCAAAAACACAATTCATGTCCATCTTATAGTTATTGCTGTAGAACTCTGCTGCCACTCCAGTGCTTGCCTGTAGTGGCCCTGCATGTAATGCCAGGTTCATCCATAATGTGTGCCCCTACCACACTACATACACTTGCTCCTCCCTGCTCATTGCCATGCCTCCCAGTGAGCTGACGAATGCTAGCCCAACCTCTTTATAACAGACCATCTACATCTTGTCCGATGATGACAATCCCATGCCAGACACAGGCGTTGAGAGCTGTTGTGAGATTCCCTCTGAAAATGTCATCAACGGCAACATGCTGTTTTCTGAGGGAGCAGATGATCCATTCAACATTTCTGCAGTGGATATTCTGATGTACAAGAGACTTTCATACCATACATCTGGGTCCAGTCAGTGACCGGTTTGTCAGACTGTTCATTCATCCCTCTGTTCAGTCACTCACTCAAGCGATCACAACACATCAGTGCCGCACTCAAACAAGATTTACATATGTGCAAGATTGAGCTGCAGGGCTGCAAGACTGTGAGCCAATGTCTATGAAGTCTCCTTGTTTCTGATCCTCCAGTCTGTCTCAACAAAACTGGGATGCCCACGGTGTGGGTTATTCACCAGACCCTCAATTCCCAGCCCTCCTTGTCCAACCCTCGTGTTAACATTTTGTTGATCACCGGTTGTACACAGCTTCTTCCTCTTGCAATTGGACATAGGATGTTACTCATATCAATCGTTAGCACACAATGTGGGTGCACAGCATGCACCGCTTGCCTGCTTACATGGTGTTGATGCAGCCAACTTGAGTGCCCTACCTATCATCATCATGTGGCCCAAAAACCTGTGCCATCTTTCACCATCCCTGCCAACTGAAAATCTCTCTCTGGAGATGGGAGTCTGAGCATGCAGGGTCTCAGTGACATTCCTATGGTATTTGATATGCTACCTGATGAACATCCCCATGCCCCTCTTCTAGAGGTAGTGATACAGTACTCCCCCTTTGACCTTCTGCTGTGTCTCTGCTGTCTTGTTGTCTTTATCATTGCATATTCCTTCTCTCACATTGCCAAACATGTCCCCTAGGCATTGCTGTTGCCTGTATTCCGTGTTATACATGGCAGGCACACATAGCTTTGTGTTGGAGTGATCCCCTACAATGTCCAATGTATTACTCCGTCCATGGCACCTACTGCAATGAGGACTCTTCTTAACTCCATAGCACCCTTTTGGGGGCCGTGGCTAGGCATCCACATAGAGTAGTTTCCTTGCTTATTCTCCTCTCAAGGCAACATTTTTCTCTTCTCTTCTTTCTGCTCCTGTGGCTCGACTCCCTGCTTCTCTCATCTATAGTCTATTAAATTGTAACACCTAAGGTATGCAGGGCAAAAGACTGCCAAGCTGGCCCTTCCCAGCAAGCCTAACCTGTTGAAGAACCCAAAAGTATTGAAGATCACCCAAGGCTCATCCACACTGGAGTTTGCAGCACCTCTCTGTGCGGTCTGGGATATCACTGCTAAGGCTTACCTTATCAAGACTAGCTATGTCCTTGAAACCGAAGATATAACACTCCTCAACCTCTCAAATGTCTTGTTGACTGCGGTAAAGAGAATACTCACTCATGGAAGGAGATCATGCAAGCTGACACCAAGTTGTGGTCTCCAACTCTTTTCAACAAAGTACTAATAAAGCAGTGGAACCTTATACACAATCCTCTGCCTGATGGACAAAGGGATGAGGCTTGTAAGGCTGGCAGGAGGGTCTGTAGATGATTTATCATGGATTCTGAGGGATTTGTAGATGGTTCATCATGAATTGTGGGCCATTTATATATGATTTGTAAGGCTTTGTGATGGTTTGTGGGCCATTTGTAGATGATTTGTAAGGGTTTGTAGGTCATCTTTGGATACTTTGTAGACCTTTGGGAAGGTTTGCAGACAGTTTTTAATAGTTTGTGAACTTTTGTAGATGGTTTGTAGGGTATGAGTTTTAGGGTTTGTGGGTGATTTATTGATGATTTGTGAGGTTTGTGGGTCATTTATACATAATTTTTGATGATTTGTAGGTGATTTGTGGATACTTTGTAGACCTTGGGGATGATTTGTAGATGGTTTGTAGCCATTTATGGACAATTTGTGGATGCTCTGTAGTGGTTGATGGATGATTTCTACATGGCTTGTTAGGGCTTGTGGTGCATTTGTTGATGGATTATGATGGACTAAATACTATTTGCACATGCTTCCAGTAGACTGCAGTTCCATTGTGTTTGGAGAATTGCATGCAATAAAATGGATATTGAGAAACATGGATGAAACTTCCAGGGCTATATCTGGGTAATCTTTGCATATATTGCATTTATTACTGTGGTATATAGACCCTGTATCCCTCTGATATGGATTGCTACCAGCACATGTTTTCATCACCAGCTTCAAAACATTATCCTACATTTTGCTAGCCTAGGAGTAGTCCTAATGATACACCCTTTTGAGAGTGTAATAACCCCATATAGGGTTACAAATTTACTTCAGAGTGCAGGAGAATCCAACCACTCATTGATTAGCTACCACTTTTCAATGGTACTACTCCTGAAGACTTCCCCAGCAACCATCACTGGGGCTGATTGGCCAGTTAGACTCTCCCTAGTGTATAGAGTTGTATACCACACCACTGTGCAACAAGTTCCACATGATTTGAGCCAATAGTTACAGAGATATAGTGATGCACTATCAATCCAAGACAAAAACACAGAGGTGCTGCTATACTACATATCATATCCTCCCACAAATACTTGCTTGCATCTCTGTGGGCTCATCTGACCCCTCAAATTATGGAATCAATGCTTCATCCACACCCTCCAGAGTCTGTCCGACATTACACTCACATGTTCCTACACTATGATTGGCTCAGGGCAATGTCATGATTTAACTCCTGACTTTCTAGAGTCCTTGAGGCGAGTGCAGATCCTTCCAATTATTTAGCTGCGAGGTCAGGTGCTCTGGAGTGAGTCAGGAAGTGACTTTGAAAAGAATTAGCTCTGGTGGCCAAGGGCATCTGTCTAGTCATGAGTCATCCTCATGCCCAACTTCCACCGTTTCTTCCCCTCTGTTTCTGTCTGTGGACATAAACCTGTGACCATGAGGCCAGTATCAGATGGCAAGCGGCTAGTGTTCATTCACACATGGCCCACATGTTGCACAGTGTGATGAGAAGGTTCAGGGCAGGTACCAACATGTCAGGGTGACCATGTGGAAGGACAAGGGAGTTGTATGGTATGTGATATAGTGGCAGAGGAGTGTCAAGTGGGTAGGGAGGTGCAGCCTTTATTTTTTCTATATCTCTGGGCAGTTGCAGGGTCATTTCTGTAGTATAAAATGTATGATGTAAAGTAGAGCAAAAACAAGTTTGTTCTTCACCACCTCAGCATATTGGAGGTTACAGTCTTAGTGACCCTCGAAGTTTGGATGTGAACTTAGCAATTACAATTTGATCCTAGCTTTGCCAGTAGGCCTGACTCATCAAGTTAAATATCTCTGCCATCCAGTATTAGCTCCTGTGAGTGCTGACTGTAATGAATAAGATTAACAACATGTCTTTAGAGAAGTACTACCCCCCATGCACGATTCTACAAGAGGTGTTGGTGCCTGCAGTCTGGTCTTTTAGTGATCTTCAGAGATAAATAGAGCATTGTAGCATTGTTTGTTTTGGGCCTCAAGATTTTATTTTATTATTCTAGGTCTTCCTATGGACTCCCACCTGTGGCGGTCCCCCCTGACCACACACAACACGAGTGTGCAAGCTCGAACCTGAAATCTGGAATCCAACAATGGTTTGCAGATGTGCAGCTATACAGCCAAGCACGTTGGGCCAAGAAGGGTGAGAGACCTTTAAAGTACCTGTCCAGGGTGCTCTAAGTCAAATCTCCACCGTATCTCATAAACACCATAAAAATACCAGGCCCCACCCAGAGTGTGCCTGATGAAGCTCCAATCCCACTGGTGCAGGGTGGGGTGAACAATGTGTTTTTGAGGTGGAGTAATACTATTTAAGAAAATAACGTCAGGGTGTAGCATATAGTATATGCATGGGAAACCCAGAAAAAAATGTTTTAGAGCTGGCAATGAAGGTTTTACTTTTACAGCATTGGATAGCCACTAAGCTCTATGGATTACCAATGCAAATCCCCCTTACATACATTGCCTGGGCCAGGTAATATATGAACTAGAACAATGAAGAATAAGAATAAATGCACCACAGATCCAGAAAGAGCATAAAAATTGTGTTCCAGAAGTGTTCCAGAAGTGTACCACACCACATATTGCCATATTCGGAAGTCTATTATGTAATATAGTGATGGCATCAGTGCACCGGAACTATTGGCAGTAGCTGTGAATTTGTCTGCATTTTTCTGCATTTCTTTCAATTGTCTATGAGCTGCCAAGCCATGGTCTATATGTACCCATCAGCTATTTATAGCACTAATATTTGGAGTCTGGGTCCCACCAATATATTCTGATTTTCTCCAGAGTTTTGTGCATTGTTTGGAGCCACCCAGGTGCCTGGATAATTAACTAGCCTATTATTAGCACCAGATCTAGCCCCAATACCCAGTCTATCTGTTGGGATGCTGGGGTAGGCCATTCAAGCTCAGCCTGGCTCATGGCAGGCAGCCTGCTGCCTGAAATCCTATACATTAGCCCTGGACAATTGTACTACTACACAGCCCATGGTACCTACAAATACACTGCAGGCAGTGACCAATGTCCCGCAGGTGGGCATGCCAGGAACATCTCACGGCTGCAAGAACACTTTCTTAGAATGGTTGTTGGTGGAACATAAGCTGGACATGAAGAATAGCCTTTGAGTGAACAAAGAAAGGTCTGTGGGACATTTGCTGTTGTCCCCAAAAATCCAATTAACATTTTGCTTTCATTCTTTCTGTGTGTACCATGTTCCGCTACTGAGCATCCTAGGGAAGTGTTCTCCCACCTGTGCACATGAAAGATGAATGTCCGGTGGTGGGACACCAGTCCTTGCCCACTGTGATAATTGGGGCAAGCACTCCCTATTCCTATACACTATTTGACCTGCTACATTAGTAACAAAATTGAGAATAAGGATGAATAAACCCCAGATACAGAAGGAGGCTGAAAGGTAGATCCTGGAAGTATCCCATATCGATTACTGCCATTTTTGGCATGTGATGACATAATATGGTGATGCTATGTGTGTTGTCATTAACAGCAGGTTCCATGATTTGTCCCAGATTTTTGCACATTGTTTCTGATTTTATACGAGCTGCTAGTGGCTGATGTGTGGTGTTCTAGACACATTACCATGCTATGGATAGCTCTGGCATCATGATGCCTGGCCCCAGAAATATATTACGATTTTTCCATATTTTCCTGGATTTTTCTGGGGACTGCAGGGCCAGGTATGGCCACCCACCTATTATTGGCAACAGCTCAGATCAAATCCTGATTTAGATCTCCAGGCCGGGGTCGCTGGGGCTGTTGTATTCAAGCTCAGCAGACTGCCTGCCACTGCATAAGGTAATTGGAAGTCTAATACATTATATATGATTGCAAAGGCTGTTTAATGTAAAAGGCTTTACCTTAACAAAGGTGATCTAATACATTAATCCTACAGCATTGGCCAAGGGAATTGTATGCTATGTGGTATAGCAGCAGATGATTGCTGAACTGTCAGAGTGGTGGGAAATATTTGTTATTTATCTCCAAGCAGTCACAGGTCACTTCTTTAGTATTAAATGTACAATGTAAAGTAAAGTAAAAACAAGTTTATTTCTTTGCCATCTCAGCATGACAGAGTTAAAGTCTCAGCAACCCTTGAAGTTCAAAAGTCTTGAACTTCACAAATTGTGATCCATCCTGGCGTTGCCAATAGGCCTGACTTGTTGAATTAATCATCTCTGCCATCACATACTAGCTCCTGTGAGTGCATATAAACAGAAATAGAAATAACAAAGTGTCTTTAGGAGTGTCCCACGCTGGCATGCACTATCCTACAATTGGAGTTGGTGCCCACAGTACTGTCTATTGGCAACCTTTGGAGATAAATACTCCAGAGCATCATGTCATTGTTTGTTACAGGCATCAAGGCATTGTTTTATTATTTTAGGTCTTCCTATGGACTCCCCTGCATTGTCTTACTCCTCCCCTCCCCCTCAAACTCTATTATTACACTTCAGTCACCTTAAACTGCCTTCACCCATACTGCTGAGTGTGTTTGGTTGGTCTTTGGGGTTGTTGTGTGTCAGTGCATATCAACAGTGTCTGGGGACAGAAGCAAGGAAGCACAATGATATATACCGCAAAAGGGGATTGGGTGTTGGTGACTTCATCCTTTGTAAGTCCAAATGCCCCATGAAGCTCCATCCTGGGTGGAACAAACCATTTGTCATTCATGGCATGACAGACAAGAACACTTATTAACTGCAAACCCCAAACAGTTACATCTTGTGCAATCTACAACAGTGAGCACCTCTGATACTACACCCCTTCTGTTCCTGAGCCCAACCTCTGGTATCCATCTGCTGACCTTCAGTGATGCAAGGTGAAGGTGCATAATGAGGTGTGCTTCTGCAACAGATGCATCTGACATGTTATCAAATGTTTCTGATACGGACTCCTTGCACTTCTTATGGACACTTGTACATTTCAGCTTTTGCAGGAGCAAAAGGACTTCATGAGGGGTTGATGTGGATACATTGGTTATGCATTTGCCTATTTCCTTACTTGTATGTATACCAACTTAGGCACCCATACCCTGAGTCTACTTAGGTACATCATTCTAGTTTCGAGGTACTGCCTAAGGAGTCCAGTCCACCTTAGGCAGGACCGATTTGATGACATCATAACCTAGGTAGTCTAAAAATGTGTAGGAAGTATTGGGCTAGACAGACGGCATCTGGGCCGATGCTCCCTATTGAATACAAATATAGATACTGCCTAATTTAGTACTGTTCCAGCCATATCTGCGGGGCCTCCCGCAGTGCTCGGGCGACGTGTAAGGCAGCCTCCCGCACTCATCTGACGATCGCATCGATCCCTCTCCACTCCCGCCTCCGCGCTCCCTCTCCGGTGCCTCCCTGATACATCGCGTCATCTGGCCATCAACAGTTTGTTCGGTATGGGCAGGGGGGGGGGGGTTCGCTGGTCCCCCCTTCCCGTCGTTGTGCTTGGCATTCCAGCCCACGGTATGTCTCGACAAGCTTTACCTTATGTTCACGCTATCGGCCCACACTTCACCAGTCCCCGGCGGAGGCGTCCTGCAAAGAGGGACAAGGAGCGCGTTGTATCTTCTGGTCGGCACC
>NW_006920424.1:471344-479161 GCF_000344685.1 Gloeophyllum trabeum ATCC 11539 | reverse complement strand
TTAGGCAGGACCGATTTGATGACATCATAACCTAGGTAGTCTAAAAATGTGTAGGAAGTATTGGGCTAGACAGACGGCATCTGGGCCGATGCTCCCTATTGAATACAAATATAGATACTGCCTAATTTAGTACTGTTCCAGCCATATCTGCGGGGCCTCCCGCAGTGCTCGGGCGACGTGTAAGGCAGCCTCCCGCACTCATCTGACGATCGCATCGATCCCTCTCCACTCCCGCCTCCGCGCTCCCTCTCCGGTGCCTCCCTGATACATCGCGTCATCTGGCCATCAACAGTTTGTTCGGTATGGGCAGGGGGGGGGGGTTCGCTGGTCCCCCCCTTCCCGTCGTTGTGCTTGGCATTCCAGCCCACGGTATGTCTCGACAAGCTTTACCTTATGTTCACGCTATCGGCCCACACTTCACCAGTCCCCGGCGGAGGCGTCCTGCAAAGAGGGACAAGGAGCGCGTTGTATCTTCTGGTCGGCACCAGCGGGAGAAGGCCCTGCTCGCCGATCTCGCCCATCTAAGGGCTGCAGAGGAATGCTCTGCAACCACGTCTCAGCTCGCGGAACCACAAGTGGAGGCGCAAGGTGATGTAGGGGACTGGGTAGACGTTGACATGCAGGACCGAGATGGCGAGGGAGACAATGTTGCGCAGCCGGTGCCTACATCACCCAAGACTCTGCCAAAGCGGATATTACCGGACGACGAGAGCCGCAAGTTGTACCAGCGATGGCTGGACCTTCTCCCTGGGTTGGTTCCATCACTCAGGGTGTACCGGGAGGCTACGCGTGGGCAACCGGTTTCCTCTCATCACCCGACGAACGGTTGTGCCAGCGAGGCTTGCTACAGGCAAAGCAGCCATATCCTCTGCTTGTTCTGGGACTGTGCATACTCTGCGTGTTTATATATGCAGCGCGTGATCATATGCCTTCATGTAGATTTCGAGAATCGAGACATTGTTTATTGTTCGTGTACATCCCTGCCCCAGGCGCTCGTCTCTATAGGCCTCTTCCCGACATCCCCTACTCAGCCGCGGATGGCGGTTTCTGTGGATCTCCTCGACTTTTACTTCTCTCTCTTTGAGCGGTCTGGGGATGCCGTGACTGCCCTCGCAGCTGCGATGCGTACGTTCTACGCGCATTGGGGATGGCACATCCTGGACCAAAAGGTATATGGAGTTCTCCAGATCCTTCGTGCTCTGACCATCCTTTCATTAGGGTGATCCTGTCCGGGATCCCTTCCGCCGTGCCCTAGGGTATGCCATTCAGTGGTATGACACGCTGCAAGGCCGCGCGAATCGGGATGTTGAGCGTGTTGTGGATGCAGCGAGGAGCCATGTTCGCCAGCATATTCAAGGTCAATCATCCGAGGGAGACGGAGATGAAGGGGAATGCGCTAGCATTCTGCAGCAGCGCTGTCCCGCTTGCTTTGGAGGGGTAAAGTTTGGCCGTTCGTTATCGGAGTAAGGTTGAATAACATCTGGTAATCCCGCTGCTAATGTTTACAATAGAGGCTGTGACATTCAGATTTGCGTTGATGGCAATTTCAGCCAGCGACATCTCCGAAGTGCAGGCGATAGCCCTGCATTCTACAAACCTGAATATTTCCTTTCAAAGATGCAGGTAGATGACATGGGCACCCACATCGACGCACAGAGGAGGCGGCCGCCCAGCAAGACCTATGTTGCAAAGGTTCCGGATGAAGCTGTAGACAGCTGCGCGCATGGGCACGAGGCCGCAGATGAACACAAGACGAAATCGAACGCAGATATCTTTGACGATACTGGTGTTATGGCGGCTGTATGCCGCCATGATATACCGCTCTTGCTGGCTAACATCGACACAGCCGGCGAGCAGCAGAAGTATGCCCTCGCGCTTGTGTATCATCTTTTCTCTTGGCTACCAGCGAATGCAACCATTCGTGTCCTGTATGACATAGGTTGTGTTGTCGACCGCAGTATCAACTTGGTATGTGTTCTAAACTGTCATATGTAGATCGGGTGTCATGCTTACACATACATAGCATAAGCTCCTCCCAGAACAGATGGTGTCGCGTCTCCACTGGTCCACCTCAGTGATGCACGCCTATGGCCATGAGTGGGCATGTCGGCTTATCTACAATCCACGAATGACAGAGGGACTCGGGTTGACGGATGGTGAAGGTACTGAAAGATTTTGGTCGAAGTCCCGAAAGCTCATCCCGATAACCCGGACCTCAGCGGTAATGTTCTCGTCATTCTGAAATCGACTAGTAGCTGATGGTCTAATGCACAGCATTCCAGGCGCATATGGCTGGTGGATCGGCAAGCAGCTGCCATCGGCGATGAGCTGCGAGAGGACCTAGGCGATTACATCAAGCGCCGTATAGTGCGTGGTGTACAATGTCAGGGCCGCGAAGCCGAAGAAGAGTTGGAGGCCTGTGGAGTGGCTCTTGAGGAGCTGCGCTTGCAATGGGAGCTGCAGCGTGCCACGCAGTTGTCAATCCGAGCCCGTAGGTCCCTTTCGATGCAAAGTTATCTACCATTTAACTCTTCACAGATGCCCCGGCGCGGCTCAAAAAGGAGGTCGATGTGGTCCTGACGTTGCAAGCCGAGATCGACAGTGTTGAAAAGGCTATTGCCTCCGTGCAAGGCCATCTTGTAAAGGCCGCCGCACCGCCAGCGTCCATGCACGTTTTGCAGAAGCTCAAGGATGCCCATTGCAAGCTCGTGTCGCGCGCGGAGCAGCTCTACATATCCCTCAACATTCAAGAATCCTTTCCGCACCTTCAAGGTGTCAGTTACGACTTCATCCGTACGATCATTTTTGCTCGTGATTTGAAGATCAACATCCGCAAGCGTGCAGTCGCGAACTTCTTAGACTGGGACAGACTGGACCAGGCAGTTGGAGGCAAGGATAATCCACTCGGCGCGTTGTTTTCCATTCCTGTCTACCTCGCTGTTCATGCTGAAAATACGTAGGTACAAAACTCCATCAGAGGACGCGCCAAACCATGTCCAAACGTCGCCCCGCACTTCTATCTGCTATCAGAAGGTTTAACAAGTATTGCGATGTTCTGGAGAGTCTTCACAAGCCCGAATGGTGTATCCCTGTTCCTTCAAAACTCTCTACAGATCTAGGTGTACTGCGAGAGGATCAAGCACTCTTCCAGGACGTTTGTCTGGAGCCTGGTTCATCCGATGTACTGACACCTCGGTGGCTTACTGAGAGTAATGTGCGCCGAGGCATCCGTGCGATGCTCAAGAAGGCTCAATGCCTGGAAGAATGCCAACGCCTGGGTATGGAGGCGGATAATATGTGTCAATGGTTCGGCAGGGAGCTTGCCGCGCTTGAGCTTGCAATGCGGAGTGCCGATGGTATGTCACTGTGATTGGTGTTCGTAACGCTAGCTGGCTGATGCACATTGAGTAGCATTTCCATATCTGCCAGAGCTGCAGCATCGCCTTGAACTTATCCAATTACTACGGCAACGATGGGCGAACCCGCTGATATCCTCGACAGTCACTGACCACCATTTGAAGGCCTCGGTCGAGCTTGCGGCGCGCCTCGCGGGCGCTCCGTCTGGGATAGGGGTGAAGTGGATGCCGCCGAAGGTTATATTGACTGAATCCGATCTGCAGGCTATGGAGGTTACTGTTTTCGAAAATGACTGTGCTGCTCATGACAGGTCTTGATGCTCCCGCTGACCCTTCTGAGTGCCTTTTGACAGACATACTGGCCAAAGATGATGATGAGGATGATAGCAGAGATGATGGCGGAGACAACGAGAATCATAGTTACCCATCGTCACCTGGTCTGGTGATGCTCTGGGAACCCCTGGTATGTGGCTGAGTCCCCTCCCGTGATGCGCGGTCTCAGGTATCGTAGGTCAATATGCGAATGGACACGTTCCCTGAACTAAGGACGTACCTACCCCCTAACACGCGCACCATCAACCGAGGCCGGATATGACCGCCATGCGACATCTTCGGTCGCATCATCTTCCAGCCCGCTGACCTGCAGCTGCTCAATGCACCAGTGCCGATCAATGATGAGTGCATCAATGGCTGTGCCGCGGTGCTCTTTTCGCAGTTTGCCCAGGGTGACTGCCGTCGGCGTTTGGCGGTATTCTCTAGCTTCCATCTACCCCTCATAAGGGATGGTGTGACGTCGGATGTGCTCTGGCGACATGTACGCCACTGTCATTATTGGGAGCGGGAGGTTTGGCTCATCCCTATCTTTCGTCCTGGGATGAATGGAGGTCTGGGCCACTGGACGCTTGCAATTGTGCATCTCCCATTCCAGTGTATCCTTCACTTTGACAGCTTCGCAGATGAGGAGACCTGGCATGAGGATTCTGCGGTGGGTACCATGTTTGAAGTTTGTGTGCTGCCGCTGACCACATCTCATGATCCAGGATGTCTTCAAGATGATATGGCGGTTAGTGGATTTAGCGTCGATGATGATTGAGCGTAGCGGATGGATTTCTCGCCCAGTTACAGTATGACCACACTCAGTTCATGGCTACAGAAGCTGATCACTTCCTAGCTCTCTCCGGTGCAGCAGAATGGATACAACTGCGGAATCTGGACCTTGGCGTGCATGACGGCTGTGTTTCAAGGCTTTGATGCCATCTCATTGAATGAATCTGACGTTGCACATTTTCGTAGTTTCTTGTTGACGATGGTCCTGATGCTTGCTTAGATATAGTGAAAAGTATATTCAATGTTGTGTCTATATGACATATGTATCTGAGCGTTGCCATTTCAAGAGACCTAATTGATGTTGACCCCGATAATGAGATATGCTAAGCGAGCATAACTGAACTATTTCATGCATACAGCATATGCGTCGGGCGTGCCAGCCTTGAATGTGGCGGGCCATTCGATCCTCTCGAGAGGTACAACAAGCACAGCTCCTGACTGCGACGGATATTATATGAAACTCCCGGAGCAAGCTTTGCATCTCTCTATTTAACTCCTGTAGTGCCGTCTTCCAAGATGTTGTCCGGGCATCTGTCGTTGTGAGAGTATCATGCCACCGTTCCATTTCTGCTTTGAGCAGGCGCAGACGCCGACCGTGCATGACCTGCACTAGGTTGTCTGTAGATTGTCTCTCAGACAGCGAGTCCTCAGATTCGACAGGATAGGGAGGAAGGGAGTCCCAAGGAGGGAGGTCGGATTCATCAATGAAGTCCGGCCCTTTGAGGGCCTCTTTGAAAAGCGTTGAGGAGACAATATATCGCTCCGTGAGGGAACAGAGCTCGGGGGGCAATGCAGTTGGGATATTGCCATGGTGCAGTTGTCATCGGCCATGCTGCTTGATATACTTCCTGGCGCGCGCCTCTCGATGCATAGTTCTCCCTCTTATCAAATACATCGAGCAAAGACAACGTGAGTAGACATGCAATTATGAATTGGGTGGGATATGGACGGACTTCGGAGTTACTGCGTAACGAGCCACGTTGGCAGAATGCCCTCGGTTACCGGTTACGTTCGTGCTGAGTGAGGTACGTTGCGCGCCGTCCCATGTTCTCTGCTGATGACTATGTGGTAGGAGGCAAAGATGCCTTGAGTGCCCCAGGGAATCTTGTATGATTGGACATCCTTTTCTGCCCAGCTTGCCTAGCAACATCTACAGTCCCCAGATGTTTGATGCACTTAGCTCGTCGTCTGGGGGGTTCCTTGGTGAGTGATTTGTGCTATATCCCTGTGTCCGTTGCCTCACCTTCAGAGTAGGATGCACCATCCATTACAGTGATTATTGCTATTCATCTTCTGATTGGCCGCGGCCTGAACCACATATCGCGTCGCGCACCTCTGCAGATGTTCGCTGGAGGATCGGCGCAATGACAGATGATCAGCGACTTCAAGTAAATGTGATCCAGATGGCTGCAATCACCTCCGGCTTTGCTCTGGAGAGCATCCCAGTTAGTAAGAGTTGTGTGGTATCCTTATTTGACATCTGCGGTGGACCCGCGATCTCTTATAAGACTATACACCTTCAGATTTCCTGGCATCCCACATTATACTTGGTTCTCTACATACTATCGACTTCCATAGCTCAAAAACCATACCAACTTGTATCCTCAACGTCTCTCAGCTGTGCCAGCATGTCACGTTTGCCCCCCAATGAAAGGGTGAGTCTCTCCCAATGTGTCAGTTCTGGACATGTTATATGAGCGTGTCCTCTCGACGCATCATATGAGCGTGTCCTCTCGACGCGTCCAACCTGGATGTGTCCTTTCGACGCGTCCAACCCGTCCTCTTGATGTGTCCATCCCGGACGCGTCATCTGAACGCGTCAGGTCGGACCTGCTGTCTGAAAGTATCAGTCCTGGGTGTATCATTGGAACATGTCTTGCTGTGTTGTTATGTGACTATGTATACATGTGAACTAACACATTTCAACAGAACCTGCGCAATGTACCAGCCATAAACGTTCTCAACGAGGCCGGCCAGGTGTCATGTGGACACATACCCGTTATTGCACCATCTGGTGGCAGTGGTACCACCCATGCCGACTCTAGGATGCTCACTACAATGCCCACACCTTGGGTGCAAGATGCAGGCTTCTCGGATGCAGACAGTAGTGACGATGATCAGCTGCTGCCCTCGTCAGAGCCTGATCAACACTTCTCCAGTCACATCTCGGACTCTTTCAGCCTTGAAGCAGCCGAGGAAGGGAGAGTCGGGCGGCAAATTGGCACGGGAGTACGTCAACGGTTTGGTTGGAGCGGCGAGCACGCCGAGTTGTCTGCAGGGCAAGAGAGAGGGAATGGACACGCTCCTGCTGGTTATGGCTCTGCACCGCAGCCAGGTGAACATCGCCTCTTTGCGGTTGCAGGCAGCAATATGTCTACGGTGTTCCAGTCACGCTCTGTCCATGCTGATGAGTCCACCATGCCTCAGGGCAGTCATTCCGTGCCTCAAAACACTGGGCTGACATTGCACGTACATCATCCACCCCTCATATCTCCACCATCCTGGTCTCAGACTGCTGGTACATCTCTAAACACACGGCAGTTTGTCTATGGAGGTCAGATCTATTATCCTCATTTATCCCTGCATCGTATGCCAGCTGCAGAGCGCGCACAACTGCACTGCGAAGATTTATCATACGCCGCACCATCAAATATGCACCCACTGGGTTCTCCATCCCTCACGGACACTACCGCTGGTCAGGATGTCCAGCTCGAATCTGCATCTTGTCTGTTCACCCCTGAGAGGAATCCCGAGGCAATCCCAAGCAAGGCTGATGAAGATGCGGTCACACCGAGAGGCACCCCAGACGGTTCTGCCACACCCACAGCACACTCTGGAGCTGCCAGCACCGTGCCTCGTGGCATCAGCGCTGCCGTGGATCAAGGGGCCAACGGCCAGAAAACGCGCGACGGCAACCCCCTAAAGTGAACAGGACCCCGAAAGCATCACATAAGAGAGAGGACCACCTTGATAAGGCAATTTGTGGCGGCTCCTCTTCTGCCTGGGTTTATGTTTTGTGTGGTCGATTGTCGGGAATCAACAAGCCTCTGTCATCCATGTACACATAGGTAATAGCTTATAACTACTTATATATATATCTTTGATCCCTAAGATCACATTGTTCAGTGCTGAAAGATCCCAAACACTTCTCAGTCGATGATATTTCTGCACTGACTCAGACATACAGGAACACCTCTCTACTTCCTGATGCATAAGACTGGTTACAAACAGTGCTTATAATATAGTAGTTCTCTTGACAGAGCTGTTGGTGGGTGCATATTTGCCAAAGGTCCGTTGTGACCATGACCGCAGGGCTTGATGAATACATATTTCTTCAAATTTGCTGATGTATAG